>NC_085985.1:11311375-11632898 GCF_910591565.1 Cydia splendana
AAAAAACGGCCCTGGACAATTTAGTCAGCTACAAATTGAGCCTAAAACAAAGACGATCGGGTTAAGGGTTTGCTCTGTAGCCTAACCTTAAAATAGTCAAAAAGTCAGAACGCACTATTCGACAATCTATGCATTCTTGTGGTGGTGGAAATAGAAATTGAGATAGAGGTAGAGGTAGAGGTAGAGGTAGAGGTAGAGGTAGAGGTAGAGGTAGAGGTAGAGGTAGAGGTAGAGGTAGTAGAGGTAGAGGTAGTAGAGGTAGAGGTAGTAGAGGTAGAGGTAGAGGTAGAGGTAGAGGTAGAGGTAGAGGTAGAGGTAGAGGTAGAGGTAGAGGTAGAGGTAGAGTAGAGTAGAGGTAGAGGTAGAGGTAGAGGTAGAGGTAGAGGTAGAGGTAGAGGTAGAGGTAGAGGTAGAGGTAGAGGTAGAGGTAGAGGTAGAGGTAGAGGTAGAGGTAGAGGTAGAGGTAGAGGTAGAGGTAGAGGTAGAGGTAGAGGTAGAGGTAGAGGTAGAGGTAGAGGTAGAGGGTAGAGGTAGAGGTAGAGGTAGAGGTAGAGGTAGAGGTAGAGAGAGCTAGAGCTAGAGCTAGAGCTAGAGCTAGAGCTAGAGGTAGAGGTAGAGGTAGAGGTAGAGGTAGAGGTAGAGGTAGAGGTAGAGGTAGAGGTAGAGGTAGAGGTAGAGGTAGAGGTAGTAGAGGTAGAGGTAGTAGAGGTAGAGGTAGTAGAGGTAGAGGTAGAGGTAGAGGTAGAGGTAGAGGTAGAGGTAGAGGTAGAGGTAGAGGTAGAGGTAGAGGTAGAGGTAGAGGTAGAGGTAGAGGTAGAGGTAGTAGAGGTAGAGGTAGTAGAGGTAGAGGTAGTAGAGGTAGAGGTAGAGGTAGAGGTAGAGGTAGAGGTAGAGGTAGAGGTAGAGGTAGAGGTAGAGTAGAGGTAGAGGTAGAGGTAGAGGTAGAGGTAGAGGTAGAGGTAGAGGTAGAGGTAGAGGTAGAGGTAGAGGTAGAGGTAGAGGTAGAGGTAGAGGTAGAGGTAGAGGTAGAGGTAGAGGTAGAGGTAGAGGTAGAGGTAGAGGTAGAGGTAGAGGTAGAGGTAGAGGTAGAGGTAGAGGTAGAGGTAGAGGTAGAGGTAGAGGTAGAGGTAGAGGTAGAGGTAGAGAGAGCTAGAGCTAGAGCTAGAGCTAGAGCTAGAGCTAGAGGTAGAGGTAGAGGTAGAGGTAGAGGTAGAGGTAGAGGTAGAGGTATAGGTAGAGGTAGAGAAAAAGAAATCATTTTATTCGTGAGCACAAACACAAAATAAAAACTTATACAGAGAAACATAAAAAAGAAAAAGTGCCACGAAATGGTCTCACCTCAGCATGTTGCTGGCGGCTGCTAGCAGATAGCTGATGCAGAACCCTGGCAGTACCTAGTGGAGCTCGGGTTTAATACAACATAAGCACACGCTGTTTTGGTCATCGGACTCGTCTCGATGAGCACTTCTTAGGAGAGTAGTACCCAAGATAGAGCTGATGCTGAACCCTGGCTGTACCTAAAGGAACTCAGGTTTGTTGCAACATAGGCACACGCTGTTTTGGTCATCCGACTCGTCTTGATGAGCACTTAGGAGAGTAGTACCCAAGATAGAGCTGATGCTGAACCCTGGTTGTACCTAGCGGAACTCAGGTTTGGTGCAACATAGGAACGCGCTGTTTTGGACATCCGATTCGTCATGATGATCACATGGTAGAGCATTACCCAAGATAGCTGATGCTGAACCCTGGTAGTACCTATTGGAACTCAGGTTTGGTGCAACATAGACAAACGCTGTTATGGTCATCTCTCGTCGCGTCAAACTGCTGTCAAAAAATTTTTTTTTCATATCTTGCAGCAAATGGGCCGCTGCCGATCAAGACTCAAGTGACGATATCGGTGATGTGGCTACCACTTCTCGAGTTGACTACGGATTTGCCGTGTAATAATTTTCTTGTACTTTGAACATTAATATATCCTGCTTATTAATCGAAAAATGAAATATGTACCTATACTTATGCGCCACGGCGACAATTATTCAAACTTCGATAAGCGTGTGGAAATTTTGCAATTTGTTTGTTCACATGCGTTATGTCCAGGATACTTGTGTTAATCTAAGAATAAAATAATTATCATTCAACGTTGTAGTTTTATTTTGTAACTTTTTCCTTATCCAGACTTTCTCGTCGCTCAGCGACAATATTTTTTCGAATTCCGTAGATTCATTTCCAATGTGCTCGATAGTCGTGTGAGGCACGAAATCTGTGAATTTTTTCAGCTAAGCTATATTTTCTCTCAGGACTTGCTTAACTATAAGGGTGCTAAATACCTATCAATAGATGTGGTTTTCTGTAGCTAGGTCGTTTGATGGTGTTCTAGGGTGGAAAGATTTAAGAGCCTTGGGTTTCCGTATAGAATAATGGTTTTATTATTATTATTCTCTTTATTCAATTAGGGTCTTAGGTTAGGGTTTTACAATGTGAGTATAAAAGTAAAATATAAAAACACTTACAAAACATAACAAAAATATATAAACACATTATAAAAAACCTAACCTAGGGTGCCGCCGGCAGCGGGGCAGGGTCCAAGCTGCCGGTGGTCAGGGCCGCAGAGTGAGGAATCGACGTACTATACGCGCCGTGTCCAAAATTACCGCCTTCTGCATCTGACCCTTGATCCAACCACCCAGCGAGAGTCTCTCTAGGTGTTGGTCGAGACTCTTCGCTATGAGACCGTTCGCTGACACGACTATAGGAACAATGATCGTCGAGTCAACATCCCACATAGCGGTTATCTCGTGGGCTAAGTCTAGGTACTTGCTGGACTTGTCCTTCTCGGCCTTCACGAGATTCTCATCATGGGGGATGGTGACGTCGACGAGCACGGTCCGGCGCTGCGATCGATCTATCAGCACGATGTCAGGCTTATTGGCTACAATAGTCCTGTCAGTGATGATAGATCGATCCCAATAGAGCGTGGCACGACCATTTTCGAGAACTGGCGCAGGTGAGTACTTGTAGTACGGCACTTCGCGGTCCACAACGCCGTATAGGAGGGCAAGTTGCTGGTGAATAATTCTGGCTACGAGGTTATGTCTGTGCAAGTACTCGCCGTTAGCAAGATGAGAACAACCGGAGATAATATGCCTGAGTGACTCTCCGGGACGGCGGCATGCCCGACAAATGTCGACCGTACCGTCTTTCAGGATATATTTCCGATAGTTGTTCGTCATCATCACTTCGTCCGCAATTGCACAGGCAAAACCCTTATTATTATTATTATTATTTATTTTCATAAGACACAGTACAAATGTTTTACATTGAAATAGGACTGCCAAACTGCAAAACAGTTTGATGGCAGTTAGTAAAGCTCTTGATATACATGTTTGTGTCAGTTAAATATTTATAAACATGCTGTATTATTTTAACTTAATAACTAAGCATGCAAATTTAAATCTAGTTATTCTATTATAGGCCTTCAGGGCCAGCAAAGACGGGTCCACTTTTATAAGTTTCCATAATAAGTTGACCCCTCTCTACTGTTCCTGTGGGCAAATATCTATTAAATATTTCTTAACACTTGTTCTAAAGGTATGTGGGCTTATCTCTTTAGCAAATAGTTTTTCTGGAAGTGCATTAAATATTTTAGGTACCAAATATTGAAACGTCCGCTCTCCATAGTAATTAATGGGAGTAAAATTTTCTAAGAATAGTTTAGGTTTTCTTCTTGTCACTTTATCTTTATTCTGTGTTTTACATGGAAATGACTTTGTACTATAATTATGAGATGCTACAAATAACTTAAATTTTTCATTTACGGGTAGAATATTACACAATCTAAACAGCTGATCATAATCTTTGTTACAAGTTTTTTTCTGTTTAGGATTAACTAATAATTTTAAATACCGAATCTGTAGCTTTCTAATCATATCTAGTTGTGTTTTAAATGTACGACCATATGCTATTAATCCATAATATATGTGTGATTCCACTAGGGCAAAGTAAAGTGTTCGCATGGTTTTACGATTTACATATTTTTTAAGTTGTTGGAAAGTTACGTAAATATATCTCAATTTGTTACATAATGCTTGTACTTGTAATTTCCAGTTAAATGTCCTGTCTATTATTAACACACGTTTTTGTGCCTTAAGCAGGCTGTCAGGTACTACAAGGACAGAAACACGCCAGTGTTCACGTGCTTTCTCGACCTGTCTAAGGCGTTTGACCTGGTGGTGTATGATCGGTTGTGGGAAAAGCTTAAAAAAACAACTGTGCCACCGGAATGCGTGTCCATACTTAAGTTTTGGTATACCCATCAGGTCAATCAAGTTAGATGGGCTGGGGAATGGTCAGACCAGTATAAACTGGAATGCGGGGTAAGACAGGGGGGGTTGACGTCTCCTGTTCTTTTTAACTTATATGTCAACGAGCTGATTGAGGAACTGAGCAGCATGCATGTCGGGTGTCATATAGATAATGTGTGTGTCAATAACATAAGTTATGCTGATGACATGGTGCTGCTTGGTCCCTCAATCAACTCGATTAGAAAGCTGCTGAGAAAATGTGAGAGTTACGCGGACCAACATGGCCTTAGGTATAATGCGAGTAAAAGTGTGATGGTGGTTTTCAGAGCCCTTAAATATAATCCACAAATTGTACCTTCGGTCATGTTGGGAGGTGTAGCGCTTAAAATGGTAAAACAGTTTAAGTATCTAGGGCACATAGTCACAGAGAATTTAGAGGATGACCTTGATATTGAAAGAGAGAGAAGGGCCCTAGCCGTCAGAGGCAACATGCTCATCCGTAGATTTGCACGATGTACGAAGGAAGTGAAGCTTACACTATTTAAAGCGTTTTGTACATCCTTCTACTCGTGCAGTCTATGGGTGAAACATACGAAGCGCGTTTACAACACGCTTCGTATACAGTACAATAATATCTTCAGGATGTTGTTAAAGCTGCCTCGTCACTGCAGTGCGTCAGGCATGTTTGCCGAGGCGCACACGGATGGCTTCCATGCCATCAGACGCAAGAGGGTAGCCTCTTTGCTGAGACGAGTGAGAGACAGTAATAACAACATCCTGAGGATGGTGGCTGGACGCCTCGACTGTCCAATATTAAAATACTGGGTCAGTATTGTGACGGGTAGGGCATAGCATTCTTTAATTATGTATTCACACATATTTACTAACATGTAGTTTTTTAAGTTTAGATATAAGTAGACTAACACAAATATGGATTGTAAAAAAAAAAAATCTGAAATAAACAATTTTTTTTTTTTTTACTAGACAACGGCAACGAGGAACATGAAAAACGTTGAAATTTGGAGCAATTTTTCTAAATGCCTTACGAGTATTATACAATAATGGATTTACGAGTATGTAGTTGTTTAAAAAGCAAATAAATGAAAAAACAAGACCTAAATAGAATAAAAGTATGAACAAGAGTGTAAAAGAAATTGCAATTGTTATTATTTTCACATTAACTGAGTAGTTGAATTTGTGTCTTGTATACAAGACGATGGCGCCAGCGTATCGTTCTGTCGTTGTCTTGTATACCGGACAACGGCGGTCAAAGGGTTAAAAACTTATTCTCCAGTTACTTAATTACCAGAGCAATATAAATTACGTATAAAAGTTTTGAGCGGCAATATATTTCATACATCGTGGCCACTTGTGACAAATTATGACGGTTATAGAGTTAATACGATCTTCTTAAACAAAGTAGGGATACATTGCTTGCTGATTTATTTTTTAGGTAAAAGTAAAACTGTATACTAGAACCTATGAAATTGTATTGAGCCTTACCTAAATACCCAAAGATTGGTGCGATCGGATCAAATATGTATAAGGAGTTGATGGTATATATATAATAGTTTGTGTTTCACAGGGTTTGTTTATTTATTTGAATCATGTGCAATTGGCCTGCAACACCAAGACAAATTTTGGTTAAAAAAAATCCATACGAGGCTGATAGGACTACTAGCGCCATCTATGATTTTCGATTTGGATTTTTGTTGGTATGTAAATCACGGCTGCATGTTGTTTGTGGCTTCGTGTTTTGACTGTCTGCTGGGCTTCATTATTATTGTTCCTTTGAAATAATCATCATTCATACGGTCTCGTTAAAGTTTATTAACATATGATTTATATGAGTTTAAAGTTCATGCCGTATGCTACCACATAGTCCACATATCGATTGCAGTATTTTCGTTTTTCTACTCCTATAGATGCCAGTAACAGTATCTCTATTTGTAACGATTTGGTCTATGCAATATTCGTTGTTTTAATATTTTTGTAATCCCATAAATCATCTTGCTATATATCGTAAATCGTAATGTACCTCATTATGGTTGATGTTGAATCCCTGATTTAAAAATGATACTTTAGTTGGTCAATTCGCCCTGTGATGATGTCATCCAGCTTTGTTTTTGTTTTGTACTTTGTCTTTGTACGATCGGATAAATGTGTAAGGACACTTCTCCACTCCAATGGAATATACTTAGGTTAAAAATGTATACTCAAAGTGCATTGAAAAGTGGTAACATCGGAGAAGTTAATATTTTTTTATAATTATGTGTTTATTAAATTTTACATTTGACAGAAAAAATATGTATCACCCACATGTGAAGGGTGATCCTTTAATTCACATAAATTCATATACTGCCTCGGTTGACTAGGTGCATTGGCTGAATTGATAGACGGCGGGTTACTAGCGCCACCTAGAATCCATACATATACATACATACGTGGTCATGTCCCTCTCCTCAGCGCCGCGCCGGAGTGTGTATGCGCGATTTGAATTGCTGAGTGTGTTAAACTACGTTAACAGAACTTACAGAACACAATTTAGCCAGCCACATTAGAGCCCACACACAACAGGCGCTTCGCCGTCATGTAAACATGTTAAAACTTGTCTTGTCTAAGTCTCAATCGTTGCTCAAACAAGAATTTAAATTTAATTTCCAATATTTTTTCGACCTGGTAGTTCAACTAATTTACACAAAACCTTTACAATTTTTATTATACTTACACCTAAACCTTCCTCAAGAATTGAAATCACTCTATTGAAAGGTGAAAACCGCGTAAAAATCCTTTCAGAAACAGAAATATTTATTGTGTAAACGGTGTAGGTACAAGAAGTATTAAGTACTCATAGTAGGGAAACTTGGAGGTCTGATACAATAGTTCATGTACATGTTCATGTGTATGTGTCGCGTGGCGACATTGTGCTTGGTTCTCTATATCCGTGGGACATGTTTCATAGGTATGTTGGCTTGAAAATATCCACATGTCGCGTGGCGACATTGTGCTTGGTTCTCTATATCCGTGGGACATTGTTTCATAAGGTATGTTGGCTTGAAAATATCCACATGTCGCGTGGCGACATCGTGCTTGGTTTTCTATATCCGTGGGACATGTTTCATAGGTATGTTGGCTTGAAAATATCCACATGTCGCGTGGCGACATTGTGCTTGGTTTTTTATATCCGTGGGACATTGTTTCATAAGGTATGTTGGCTTGAAAATATCCACATGTTGCGTGGCGAATATTGTGCTTGGTTCTTTATATCCGTGGGACATTGTTTCATAAGGTATGTTGGCTTGAAAATATCCACATGTTGCGTGGCGACATTGTGCTTCGTTCGTGGAACGAAGGTCAGATCTTTTTAAACTAACTTCATTTACAATGCTTATTGCATAGCAAGAAGCACTTCGTCCGTGGGACGAGCAAGGTTACCTACTAGTCAATAATAAAATGGATTATACAGGGTGTCCCATAAGTGACACGTCACAGTGACACTGGAGGTAGACTAGGCCAAGAGGACCAAACCAACTTAACATGACCCCAGTAAAAGTGGCACGGTTTTCGAGTTATTGCCAAATTAAGGTTTTTCATGAATTTTGACCGTTTTTAACATTGTTAGTGCCAGTGTGCACTCGGAAAGGTCTCGAAGTTAGTTTTTTATGTGTACGGCATCATGAATAGTTAATTCAGATAACAGAATAGGTATTTTATCGATAAACAATGTAAAATGCAAAAAATACTGGTTTAATCTTGAATTAAATTCACAGCGAAACATTAATTTCGACTTTGACCACCTATCGTGAAAAAAAATTACTAGAAAAGTAATGAGCAAATAACGTCAAGCTATTGAGCATGTTATGCAGATTCAAAAATGGTATGACACATGTACCTTCCTGCAATAAAATTGGATTTATTATCATCTTTCGAAAGCCTCATAAAAAATAAGTTAAAACTAGGAAATCTGCAATCCATTGCTACTTAGTAAAAATAACGATTTATGTTAAGATATCTAATTCTGGATACAGAAATAAAAAAACGCTTATTCAGTATTTGCCGAATGCCTAAAAGAAAGAGATGGAAAATGGTTATCTGCCTTTTTAAGGATATCATTGATTTGATAAATAGACATCTAAATATTCATGCTACGCTACATGATAACCAGTTCGGGTTTAGACCCAAACTCTCAACAGAAAGCGCCATTGTCTGTCTGAAGCATGCCGTCAAATACTATACCGATAGAAATACGCCCGTTTACGCCTGCTTTCTCGACTTGTCGAAGGCATTTGATCTGGTTTCCTATCATAAGCTGTGGGAAAAGCTCGACAAGATTAAATTACCTCTAGAGCTTATCCGGATATTTCAGTTTTGGTATGGAAGCCAGATCAATCATGTCAGATGGGGGGAGAGTATTTCGGAGGGGTACAGGTTGGAGTGTGGCGTGAGACAAGGGGGGCTGAGCTCGCCCACACTCTTCAACCTGTACGTTAACGATCTGATTGAGGTGCTCAGCAGCCGTCATGTCGGTTGTCACATTGACGGGGTATGCTTCAACAATATTAGCTACGCAGACGACATGGCGTTGCTGAGTGCATCTGTTGGAGGTCTCCGCGAACTCATTAGTCTCTGCGAGCAGTTTGCCAGTAGTCACGGCCTTAAATATAACGCTAAGAAGAGCGAACTAATGATTTTTAGGGCGGGGACTAAATGTCCGTCCGAGGTACCTCCTGTACGTCTCAGCGGGGTCCCTTTGAGGCGTGTTCACCGGTTCAAATATCTAGGCCATGTATTAACTGACGACCTTAAAGATGACGAAGATATTGAGCGGGAGCGGAGAGCGTTGTCAGTCCGAGCCAATATGATAGCCCGCAGGTTTGCTCGCTGTTCTTTTAACGTCAAAACTACACTGTTTCGTGCATATTGTACCACTTTTTACACGAGCAGCCTGTGGGTTAAATACACACAGAAGGCATACAACGCTCTCCGTGTTCAATACAACAATGCTTTAAGGGCGCTGCTGCATCTGCCGAGGTTTTGCAGCGCCTCGGGAATGTTCGCGGAGGCGCGTGTGGACTGCTTTTACGCCACCATGCGCAAGAGAGCAACATCAGCAGCGAGACGTGTGCGCACCAGCGGCAGCGCCCTGCTGGCAGTCGTCGCCGACAGGCTTGATGGTCCATTTATGGGACACTGGTTGTCATTGCATGCACCAGTGTCCCATAACTGGGCGAAATGATGTAACTAGTTAAGTAAGGTTCTAAAAATTAATATTGTTTGACATTCCGTATTCCTTTTTATTGTATTGTATATAGTATGCCATTGTATTGTTTATGTGTATTTTTATTATGGGCTAAAAGCCTGAAATAAATGATATTTTATTTATTTATTAAAGGTTCAAAGAAAAAAAAATACTGCAGGTTGAAGTTAATCAATTTATTAAAATAATTTTATTTTACAATAGGTGCTCAAATTGTTTTACCCCGGCTCGTATGCACGCTTTGCACCGTCTTGTAAAACTTCAAGTTAATTTTCTTAAATAAATTTCGGATATGTTTCGTGCTGCCTCGAACATACCGCCGTAGTTCCTCTTGGGACGTTATTGGCTTTATCTTTTAAGTATTCCCAATAAAAAAATCTAATGGGTTTAGGTCCGGGGAACGTAAGGCCATGCCACTGGTCGGCCGATCCATCTTCTTGGAGCTGGAACCACAGCAAGATGGCTGCCCAGAACACTACGCTCGCGATGTCCGCGACCACCTCACACAGAAATTCCCAGATGGATCAGCCGATTGGGACCAGTGGCATGGCCTCCGCGTTCCCCGGACCTAAACCCATTAGATTTTTTTCATCGGGGATGCTTAAAATGCTTAAAAGATAAAGTTTACTCCAAGCCAATAAGGTCCCAAGAGGAACTACGGCGGCGTATGTTCGAGGCAGCACGAAACATATCCGAAGTTTTACAAGACGGTGCCAAGCGTGCATACGAGCCGGGGTAAAACAATTTGAGCACCTATTGTTAAATATAATTTATTTATAAAATTGATTAAACTTCAACTTGCTGTATTTTATTTTCTTTGAACCTTTATCAACTCAATGATATCCTTAAAAAGGGAGATAACCATTTTTCATTCTTTCTTTTAGGCATTCGGCAAATACTGAATAGGCGTTTTTAGTGTTCCGTACAAAACTTTGTTCACGGAACACTTATTTTATTTTTGTATCCAGAATAGCAATGTACAAATTGCAGAACATTCCCAAAAAGCGAAAACGTTCTCGTGAATGTTCTCAGAACATTCTGCAACATGGAAATTTAATGTTCCGCCATCTTGGATTTTTTCCAAAAAAAAAAGTCGGCCATTTCGATTTTTTTTAATGCAGTTTGTTTTGTCTTGGGGCCCTCTATGACATTTGGTCGAGCACCCCCCACCTATCACGTACCGTTTAAAAGTTGCCATACAAAATAAAAGTGGCCAGTTTTCCAGCAATTGTAGTATTTTTCCATAAAAATTTTTTTCATAGGTATCTAGTGGACCCCGAGATTCCGTGGCTAAAATTTCAGCGCGCTAGGACAAACTTGAAAAAATTAAAAAAAAAGTCGGCCATATTGAAAAAACATGGTCGCGTCAAAAACTGCCAGGGTCCCTCTATGACATTTGGTCGAGCACCCCCCACCTAGGTCTGACCGTTTGGCCGGGCAGTCATAATACATTTTTCTGACCGGAAGCGGTAGACCAAAAGTCGGAATTTTCTGGGGGTAAGGATACTACACCTAAACTATCGTGAATATTCATGGTATAAACTACGATAAATAAATAAATTCTCGTTCTCGAGAACATTCTCAGAAGTTACCGAGAAATTCTCATGTGGAAAGTTTCGCAACTTTGGAAAGTTCTCGTTCGTGCATTGCTAATTCAGAATTAGATATCTTAACATAAACCGTTATTTTTACTAAGTAGCAACGGATTGCAGATTTCCTAGTTTGAACTTATTTTTTATGAGGCTTTTAATTTTAAAAATAACTTCGAGACCTTTCCGAGTGCACACTTTGGCACTAACAATGTTAAAAACGGTCAAAATTCATGAAAAACCTTAATTTGGTAATAACTCGAAAACCGTGCCACTTTTACTGGGGTCATGCTAAGTTGGTTTGAGTCCTCTTGGCCTGGTCTACCTCCAGTATCACTGTGACGTGTCACTTATGGGACACCCTGTATATGACCAGAAGCACATTATCCGTGGGATGATAATAGGCGAATTGTTTTTTAATACCTAATTATTTTCTTATACATTGGCACCTGAGATTGACTAAAACTAGAGATCCATTAATCCATATATCTGGACACCTAATGCCTAGGTAATGTAGGTGATAAGGCCAAGTAGGCCCGGGCCTAGGGCGGCAAGATATTAGGGGCGGCAAATTGTGACAAAAAATGCGCTGATGATAACAAGAAATAATTCAAAATGTAGTCAATGTGATGGACCGGGTGCTGAGAAAGGGGCGGCTACACTCTACAGGGCCTGGGGCCTAGGGCGGCAAACACTGTAAATCCGCCACTAAGTAAATATGATTCATATTAGTAAATTATTGAATAATGTGTGTGTGGGACAGTATTTTAATATTTTCAACACGAGTTTAGTGATAACGTTATTTATTGGCTATTTCAGTAGTTGTAAATTGATAACTACATTGAGTAACTGAATATTAAATTGATTGGATTTAATATTATTTAGCTACTGAAGTGGTTTGTTTGTTGCAGTTCCCTTTGGAGTGTTTACATGACCATGATCCTGTTCCTCCTTATTTGTAAGTTTATTAAATTTAATTTTTCATTGCCAGCAAGCATCAAGCAAGAAAATGTGAGGGTTTGCAATAGAGAACACCATCAAGTGATGGGTGAGCGGAAAGTTTCCGTTAATACTTCAAATATTTCATATGGAAAATGGAAAACACACGCACGCACGCACGCACGTACACACGCACGCACGCACGCACGCACGCACGCACGCACACACACACACACACACACACACACACACACACACACACACACACACACACACACACACACACACACACACACACACACACACACATGCGTCACCCGTAAACCTAAAACTAAGTTTAGTTATATATAGTTTAAGTTTTACCTTGTCTTAATTTAAGGTGATTAACTATAGATAGAAAGATACAATCATTATTCAACCACAACTTAGATGCTTTGTGACACAATAAATAATAACAAGAGACAAAAAGAAAGTTGACAAGAGACAAAAAAAGAAAAAGGCAACATACAATTTTACACTAATAGCAGTACCGTAACATGGGGTGAGTAGGGTTCGCGTTGTGAGTTGGGTTATGAATGGGGAGAGAAGGGTTGAAAGGGAGGTGAGAAGGGATTTTAAGGCTACTGCTACAAAAAAATGTATTCCAATTTAAAATGGAGCTATAGTAATACTCATAATAAAAAAAAACACCCCAAATACGAGGCACTACGGGGTGAGGTGGGATTTCCTGTTTATCGTCAAAGTTATGAAATGGAACTACCCAAATTAAAATAAAAACTAAAATACAAACGTCCGGAACACTTATTATATACACCATTCAGTTTGCATATATGTAAAAATAAAATGTTATCGAGGTTTGAATGTCAGTTTTGCACCTACTCACCCCATTTTACGGTAATAGCAATTTAGATATTTGACCTATTTTATATAAGTAGAGGGTCATGTGTTGTGGTAAAGAATAGGCGCTGACTCAGCATAAATACTGCGGAGACCGCAGCACAGAATAACTAATAGTACTACCGATAACTGATCTTCCGCAAAGAGTAGTATAATCTTCCGTCAGAACCTTAAATAAAACCTTAAGTATATACCTACCTACTCATTTGTAATTTCGTTCAATTTATAGTGTCTTATTGTAGACCGCAAGCCACGAACAGATTTCCATGACCAATAGCCTCCCAGGCGATAACTCCTATATTGGTTAACGGCTATGTATGATGATCCCTCATGTACGTCAGCTGCCGCTCCGTTGGTGGGTTGAGGAATGGCAGCCACCGAAACATGTAAAAAATAAATATTTTTTTTTATCGCCTCCCGTTTGATACTTTGTCACAAAATAGTTTAGATGTTATTATAAATAAAAAATCCGTACCGATTTTGATATTTTTGTAAGGCATTTTTGGCATAGAATGTTTTTTAGTAGGTATATCGGTAGGGGTTTAATTTACATATTTTATTTAAGCTATATAAAATGTTTTTCCGCAGATGTTCCCTTGGTATTATCATCTCTAGATGTAGGCGTTGAGGACACAGACCTTAAAACCAACACTTGTACCAGCCAGGAAGAATTTTCACTCATTCTTAGCGAAATTCCTAAGAAAAACCTAAGGCATAACGGCCCGGCCACGACATTGCGCGGCCGGCGGCGGCAGCGGCGAGCAGCGGTAAGTCTCAATAACAAATAATTGGGCGACCTAACGCCACACCTTTGGCCTATACTCGGCTAGATGGCGTTTGATATTCACTGTTTGATATTTAACAATTTTTACACATATCGGTGAAAGAACATGGGTCAAAATCAGATAAAAAAAATTCCATATACATTTTATACATTTTCATTTTTAGTTTTAATTGTGTGTCGATAGATGGCAGTAAATTTACTGTGACTACAACTATGACAGTAACCCTCTTTTGGCTCCTCTACCTACACGATGGGCCATCATACCGGCCCATTGTGATGGGCCAGCGTGTAGTGAGGGTAGTGGTGTCGGATGGCTTATGGCGCGGCGGCATGGTGATGGGATGGTCACGGTGTCGGGTTTTCGGTCAGCGATGGTGCGTATGTATCTACACGTGTTTTCGAGCGACATGGACACGACACGATGCGACGCGTTTATTACTGAAATTTTAAATGTACCTACTTACTTTCGCATATTTAATATTAAGCAGTAATGTCTCCACACTAATTCTTGTGTAGGACTCGTATTTTTTTCTGGGTGCTTCCTAATATCTATTATATTGTATAAACCAGCGGTCGGCAACAGGCGCAAAAAATATGTTTTTAAATACGACTAGGTATGTCCCAGCCGTTTCTAGTCGCTGCCGCCGTTACTGAAAGTACGTGGCGGCGGTCGCTCGCGTTTGCCGCGCCGCCACTGCCGCCAACCGCCCCGCCAGCCGCCCCGCCGCCGGTCGAATTAGACTTATTAGACCATAAGTTGAGTTTTTGATAACTTTCAGATACTGAATCAGAACGAAATAACAAAAAAGAAAGCGTGTACTTTAATGCAACAGTCGCTGTACGCATCACAGGTAAATAAAACAAAAACCGTCCCGTAGGCGGGTTCCGTGAGTTACCTACCCTCCTGTCACCCGTGTGTACGGAATGGGGGTATAATATAGTAAGGTACCTATAGCTATCATGTACATTACAAGCAATAGGGAGTAGATACCTTCGCAGCGCTTTGTAGGTATGTATGTCTTTTTACTAAGAAAGGAATACTTTTTGCGATAACTCAAAAACGGACACATATTTTTTATTTTCGAAACAATTATTTGTGAAAATATTCACTTTGTTATTGTCAATGGTTATTGGACCCATGGTTAAGCCGACCAAGTGCGAGTTGGACTCGCGTTCCACGGGTTCCGTACATTACACTATTTTTACAACGTATTTTTAGGGTTCCGTACCTCAAAACTGAATTACAGAACTCTTGTAGGATCACTCGTGCAACTGTCTGTCTGTCCCACCATCCCCCCCCCTTTATCTCCAAAACTATTGGGTCTAAAATTTTGAAAAGAATACACAAAATACTTAGTTCTTTACGTATATATGTCAGGAAAACCTTTTAGAAATGTGCAGTCAAGCGTGAGTCGGACTTAATTACTTACTTCTTGATACGGGTTTTTTAGACATTTCATTCGGTTCCACGTAAAATAATTGGCCAAGCACGAAGTCAAGACTACGGTGTTCAGAGCACCGTTCCCTTTCTCTATACGCCTTACTAACTCTATGTGCTCTATTGTGAAAAAAAAAACACAACGACAGTGAAGAACGGAATTCTTAATTTGAATTTTTTCAGATAAACTGCAATAATAAATATGATTCTTACTGGGCACATTGAGATAGTCAATTGGTTGGAAAGCCTGTTCGAAATTTAAACGTATTTGCAATATAATAAGGTTGTATTTTGTAGATCTCTCTCATACTTTATAGTCGGCTATTCAGAAAAAAAAATATCCCACAAAAATAAGCAAGCAGAATTAAACTTTGTATCCAAGACATAAGTCATAAATGTCAATGCCAAAGTTTTGTTAAGGATCTTTCTCGCTAAAACTACTTCCTAATATGAAATGACCAGTGTAAGCATCATAGTCCGGTGGCCGGCTGCATGAAACAAACCTCATCAAAAAATAGAATATACCTACCCTGTAGAGGTACCTGACATTTAGTAGCTTCCAACGCACTTGGTCGGCCTAGGCTTAACCTGGCAGATTTTGTACAAATGGCCAAAACGTTGGACAAAAATTCATCAAAAAAAACCTCATCGAAAAATAGAATGAAACTTGTATGGTAGTATACCTGACCTTGAGGACAGTAAAAAAAAAGTGGTCGGCCTCACCTTAGCCTGGCAGTTTTTGCAGTCCGACCAGATTTATTGGGTCACGTGAGAGCTACAATTTACCTCATCGAAAAATAGAATGAAACAAATGGATTATAATAGCTAAAATAAGCCTGTTGACGTATGTCTTGGTCGGCCTCACGTTAACCTGGCAGTTTTTGCAGTCCGACCAAATTTATAAAAAAATCATCAAAAATTTTTTATCGAAAAATCGTATGAAACTGGTATGGTACGATGGCTGCCTTTGAGGACAGTAAAAAAAAGTGGTCGGCCAAATCCTGTGTTGGCAGGTTCCTGTGTCCGACCAATTTTGTGGTACCACGTGAGAGCTACAATTTTACCTCATCGAAAAATAGAATGAAACAAACGGATTATAATAGCTAAAATAAGCCTGTTGACGTATGTCTTGGTCGGCCTCACCTTAACCTGGCAGTTTTTGCAGTCCGACCAAATTTATACAAAAATCATCAAAAATTTTTTATCGCAAAATCGTATGAAACTTGTATGGTACAATAGCTGCCTTTGAGGACAGTAAAAAAAAAGTGGTCGGCCAAATCCTGTGTTGGCAGGTTCCTGTGTCCGACCAATTTTGTGGTACCACGTGAGAGCTACAATTTACCTCATCGAAAAATAGAATGAAACAAACGGATTATAATAGCTAAAATAAGCCTGTTGACGTATGTCTTGGTCGGCCTCACCTTTAGCTAGGCAGTTTTTGCAGTCCGACCACATTTATAAAGAATAATAATTTCTATATTGAAAATATGGTTTCTTCGCAGCTTGAACTTAACTTAATAATGCTAACTGAAAAAAGTCATAAGTAAATGAGTCCATGGAGGTCTTAGAGGGCTTTAAAAAAAAAGAAAACATTCAGTTCAAATTTTATTCATAAATCTATCTAATATCTAAATAACGTTTTCTAACTACTGACGTGGTTTCAGAGTAACACTTACGTTGAGATGATGTCTCACAGATGTCAAAAATAAAAAGGTTTTCATCGATTTTTGACAAGTTTTGAATCGTATATCCTACTTTTCCACTACAGATAGAATGAGGAGGCATAACTGACATTTTATCACGCCAGGTGGCGCCTCCATAGTGAAGTTGCTGTCACTGTCAAATCACATACATTGTTTCCAATAAATTGTAAACATTCTCCTTTTTTAACCGACTTCCAAATCCCAAAGGAGGAGGTTATCAATTCGGTTGTATGTTTTTTTTTCTCCACAATACTGCAATAGTGTGCGACAAATTGTGGAAATATACCTATAGGATCTCCCTTTTTTCCCAAGGACCCGATATGCATAAATCGGTGAGAAAAAGCTTTGAGTACCAAAAACTAAGGCAAATGACAAAGACCGTTTGTGTAGGCTGCATTTTAAGGAAGATAAATATTTTGGAAAGAGTAAATACACAGGTAAGCTAAGTTTTAACGAAGTAGTACATAATTTAAGGCATAATGGCTTGGCCACACATGCTGTATTCCATACGCATCATGACTTTGTGTACCTATCTGATGGGCGGGCGTATATGAAACGCCTTCTTGTACATGCAGGTGATCCAGGTATACACCAAAGCTTAGTTTTCAATCGAACACTTGTAATATAAGAGGAAAAACTGCACGTGAGCCTTCCAAAATTTTAATAAACGGTAAAATACACAAGATAACCTCACATATATTAAGTGATTATCTTTGCATCAAATCAGCCTTTTTTCCATCAACTGTAGCATTTCTCCTTCGAAGCTCGGTTTGTAGAAAAGAAATTCCCACCTTTTACCAGTGGTAACTACTGGGAATAAAAATTCCCAGTAGGTACCACCACACCGAGTTGGTGGTAACAACTAGGATTTTTTTTCCCAGTAGTTACCAGTGGTAAAAGGTGGGAAAATATTTCCCAGTAGTTACCACTGATAAGAACTTGGTGGTAACTAGTGGGAATAACCCTTTTATTGTTAATAATTACTGTTAATCATAATCATCTTCGGAGTCGAAGTCTGACGAACTTTCCCCAGACTCCGACTTATCTATTGTTATTTCTTCGACTCGCAAAGGCGTTATGTGTCCTTCAAACCATTTGATCTTATACATTTCATCTCTTAATGTCCAGCCACAATGTGTTGCATCAAATTTGATGCAAGTGGATTCTGCCGCGCACTGCCACATTGAATTTATGAAAGCCGTCCGTAACAAGCCATACGTCAACAGGTTTATTTTAGCTATTATAATCCGTTTTTTTTTTCATCCTATTTTCGATGAGGTAAATTGTAGCTGTCACGTGGTACCACAAATTTGGTCGGACTGCATAAACTGCCAGGCTACGGTGAGGCCCACCAAGCCATACGTCAACAGGTTTATTTTAGGTATTATAATCCGTTTGTTACATTCTATTTTTCGATGAGGTAAATTGTAGCTCTCACGTGGTACCACAAAATTGGTCGGACACAGGAACCTGCCAACACAGGATTTGGCCGACCATTTTTTTTTTACTGTCCTCAAAGGCAGCTATCGTACCATACAAGTTTCATACGATTTTTCGATAAAAAAATGTTTGATGATTTTTTTATAAATTTGGTCGGACTGCAAAAACTGCCAGGTTAAGGTGAGGCCGACCAAGACATACGTCAACAGGCTTATTTTAGCTATTATAATCCGTTTGTTTCATTCTATTTTTCGATGAGGTAAATTGTAGCTCTCACGTGGTACCACAAAATTGGACGGACACAGGAACCTGCCAACACAGGATTTGGTCGACCACTTTTTTTTTACTGTCCTCAAAGGCAGCTATCGTACCATACAAGTTTCATACGATTTTTCTATAAAAATTTTTTGATGATTTTTTTATAAATTTGGTCGGACTGCAAAAACTGCCAGGTTAAGGTGAGGCCGACCAAGACATACGTCAACAGGCTTATTTTAGCTATTATAATCCGTTTGTTTCATTCCATTTTTTGAAGAGGTAAATTGTAGCTCTCACGTGGTACCACAAAATTGGTCGAACACAGGAACCTGCCAACACAGGATTTGGCTAACCACTTTTTTTTTACTGTCCTCAAAGGCAGCTATCGTACCATACAAGTTTCATACGATTTTTCGATAAAAAAATTTTGATGTTTTTTTTATAAATTTGGTCGGACTGCAAAAACTGCCAGGTTAAGGTGAGGCCGACCAAGACATACGTCAACAGGCTTATTTTAGCGATTATAATCCGTTTGTATCATTCTATTTTTCGATGAGGTAAAATTGTAGCTCTCACGTGGTACCACAAAATTGGTCGGACACAGGAACCTGCCAACACAAGATTTGGCCGACCACTTTTTTTTGACTGTCCTCAAAGGCAGCCATCGTACCATACCAGTTTCATACGATTTTTCGATAAAAAAATTTTGATGATTTTTTTATAAATTTGGTCGGACTGCAAAAACTGCCAGGTTAAGGTGAGGCCGACCAAGACATACGTCAACAGGCTTATTTTAGCTATTATAATCCGTTTGTTTCATTCTATTTTTCGATGAGGTAAATTGTAGCTCTCACGTGACCCAATAAATCTGGTCGGACTGCAAAAACTGCCAGGCTAAGGTGAGGCCGACCAATTTTTTTTTACTGTCCTCAAGGTCAGGTATCCTACCATACAAGTTTCATTCTATTTTTCGATGAGGTTTTTTTTGATGAATTTTTGTCCAACGTTTTTGCCATTTGTACAAAATCTGCCAGGTTAAGCCTAGGCCGACCAAGTGCGTTGGAAGCTACTAAATGTCAGGTACCTCTACAGGGTAGGTATATTCTATTTTTTGATGAGGTTTGTTTCATGCAGCCGGCCACCGGACTATCAGTTAGCTAGCCCTAAGCAACCAAAGATCAGGCTGCAGTTGAAAAACTAATAAAGATAAAGTTAAGCTGATAATTTTCCCGCCGTCTCCATGCTTCTTTAAGTTGGGTATTGACTGGTCAGCTGCCTGTTAGCTATAGTTTTCGCGAAAATCGCCAGGACAGAGGTGAAAATTCTTGTATGAAAACTTGCAACTTCAAATGCATTTTTTATCGAAACTATTGCACTCTAAAATGAAGTCAAAATCAGTCCATCGACTCAATTTTTTGCAAGCTTTCTAATGGTACCCCACACGATTCTTACAAATAAAAAAAAATTCAAGCTACTCCTCTCAACCCCCTAAATTTCCCCCTAAAATCAGAAATAAGCAGTTTTGACTTATTCACAGTGTTAGTGATGGTACTTGCCATAACTATTCAAAATTTTAGGTACCTACATCAAACGGTCTTTGAGAAAAACGCATTTAACCGATTTGCAAGACCGAAGTGATCCCATAAGAGCACCGTGAACAAAGTTTTGTACGGTGCTCTAAAAATACATTGTTAAAACTTGGGTCTTTATAAAACCCGTAGGGGCTGGATCAAATCATCCGACTGACGCTTGACAGCACGTTTCTAATAGGGTTTCCAGTTATCTATTATAGGTAAAGAACTATTATTGTGTATTTTTTCAAAATTGTAGGCAGTAGTCCCACCAAGGGCGAGGAAGCGATCAATCGCTTCAATCAATCGCTCGCCAACTCGTTTCTACTTTCTAGCTCTAATCGCTTCTCGCTCATCGTTCTTGGAGGGACCGGTACCTTAGACCCAGTAGTTTCGGAGATAAAAGGGGGGCGTAGCCATTTTTTGCCTATTTTCTAGAATAACTTCAAAACTGTTTATCCTAATATTACGCAAAAAAATTATTCGAGATTTTCATAATGAGCTCTTTGATTTGATATTTTACACGATGATGATGTTAAAATGTCTCCCACTAGGTATCCCCCCCCCCCCCCCCACTTATCATTAATACTGACATTATCATACATAATATCTGTTAGTACATTCTTATATTCATCTAGTTTATTACCTACTTTATTACTAAAATTGCACTGTAAAGGCGCGATTCCACCAGTGTGCGGCACAAGCATATTCAGTACAAAAATGCTTGTGCCGCACAGTGCCGCACACTGGTGGAATCCCGCCTTAATATTGCTATCTTTATCGTTAAGTTTCTTGAGATCATGTTTCTTTGGTTTGTGTCTCCTATTTTGTTTTCTGCCTTGAAACATATGTTTACTTAGTAATAAATTATGGTCTGTTTACACTTATTTATTTGACTGGTATTTCTAACCAAAGATACATGAAGAGAGTTACATTGCCAGTGGCGCTAGGTGAGTAAAACTGGGAACTATTTTTTTAAAACAAGACAGGCTTGACGTCTAATGTAAAACTTAATCTAAACCCCAATACTCCCACTTATTTTACATTTTCACTACGTCTCACCGGTGTTCATACATTTAAATAGATAATATCTATATTATAATGTACCTATACATCTATAATAGCCTAACAATGTACCAAATCTTCTATCCAAAGACAGAATTTTTGTGGTGTCAGAGTTTTTGTTAGAAATTCAACTAACTGGTTTGAACTTTGAACATATTTGATTTTTAACAATCCTTGCTCTACCTTCTCACGAATAAACTTGTACTTTACATCAATATGTTTGGATCGTTGATGAAATACAGGGTTGCTTATTAATTTAATAGCAGCTTGGTTATCCACCAACATCGCAGAGTGATATTATTAAGAGATTCACCTAAGTCAATCAATAATTGTTTTGTGGCTTCACAGGCAGCCATAAATTCAGCTTCCATTATACAGGGAGAGGGTTTTATGGTTTGCTGTTTTCTACTGGCCCATATAATTGGAATATCCATCTCAACTGGTGGATTTATATCATCCAGTGTCACAGTACCTACCTAACCAACCAGGCCTGAATTTCCTTTATTTATACTATAGGTATAAAAATTTGCTATGCTAATAAACAATGCTATTAAGTATCTTAAAATGCGTTTTACAGCTTTTACATGCTCTATGCTTGGGTTATTGACATAACGACATACAATATTTACTGCAAATGAAATGTCTGGACAACACACCGAGGCCAGAAATAACAATGAGCCTACTGCCTCTCTAAAAGGAAAACTTACTGGCTCGCCATCGCATCGTTAGGTAGTGCAATTTGTTAATTTAATAACACATTTGGGTCTGGCGTAGCGCAGGAATCTCTGGCATATTGAATCCCTGAACCATCTGTTCTATATATCTCTTTTGAGTAATATGGATGGATAATATTCACTCTTAACTATTTCTAGTTCAACAAAATAATTAAGATCCAAGATTCTTACATAAAAATTTGTTTTTAGAGCTTCAATAACTAAGTTGTTGTCCCTAATATAATAGCCTATTTGAGTGTCCCACTGCTGGGCAAAGGCCTCTCCCCTTAATTTCCACGACTCCCGATTTGGTGTTTCCTCTGGTCAGTTGTTCAGGAAGCTGTCCAGGTCATCCCGCCCTCCGTTTGGGCCTGCCGCGTCCACGTCCCTCTACCGGCATCCACTTGGTGGCTAAGCTAGCCCACCTCTCCGGATGCATGCGGTAGAAGTGACCGGCCCAGTCCCATTTGAGCATAACTAAGTTAATTGTTACGACTGTTATTTTTGAGTGTTAAGTATGGAAAAAAGGAAACTGGTACACTTCATTTTCAATACTTGGAAGAGCAATATTTGAAACCAATACTCAATACTCAATACATTTATTGCACATAATGGTTACAGAGGTGGTATATACATATTATAATTACAGATCACATTATGTACCCTGTTGGGCAGCAAAAAATACAGAACTGGAGTGCTATAAGAGCCTCTAATACTAACTTACTATATGTATTAAAATTGCACTCGGCTAGCTTTAAACTATAATACATGAGCATATATTGGACTCTAACTAAGAAAGAAGGGAGCAAACGTGGGTATAGCGGCTACATTTACTTATGGTTGGGCACTCTGAGTAGGTATTATTGGTATTAGATAAATATGTTATATTATAATTATGGCTAATAAGGAAAATTATTTAGAGTAAGTTGGCGCCGTTGGAGAATACAATAAATTGGTTGTCTTATGAACCATGCCGTACGTAGGTACGTTACACTTTACGCGCTTCGAAACCGCAAGTAATTAATCGCAGTGCGTTCTAAACCTTAACTTGTTGTTGGCATAAATATTTGTTTATAGGAGCTGATCAGGCCCTTGGAGCGACTGTTCAAGTCGTTTCAAGCGAAGCCCGAGTACCGTGTGGCGTATATCTTCCTCCAGATGGAGCAAGCGGTGGCAGATGCTAAGTCCATTATGAAAATGATAATAGAACGCAGGTAAGACGGAACAACTTTCAGAAGACGGAACAGACGGCCAATGGCAGCGCTAGCATGAAAACGATACGTATGTAGGTAAAATACACAATGACATTTGGAGGCATTTTTTTGATATTAAGATCCGATGATATAATAAATGTAAACGCATCATCTTTCTGAAGATGGAACAAGCGGTGGCTGATGGCAGCGCCATCATAAAAAGGATATATAGAACGCAGGTAAATGTGGCATTCAGAGGCGTACATATTTCATGGAACAGACTGCATGGGGACGATAAGGCCATCATAAAAACGATAGAACGGCATACTTCACATGCCAACTTATATTTTTTGTTTTTTCGTGACTTTATATAATTTTCAGGGCACTAAGAATCAGGCTAAGGTGACTGTGCACCGTGTTTGATAACACAGAGTGTGGAAGTGTTAGAGTTAGCTTAGCCTTAATATTCAACACTAAGTACTCGTGTTACAGGCGAAACGAGAAAAACCACCCCAATCCGTGGTCGACCTCCCAGCGGCTTCAAGTTTTCTGGCAACTAGTCAAGAGGCACACGGACCTAACTTACCTGGTTTGTAAAGGGACACTTTTCTGGCAACTACTTAGTCAATAGACACTTGGACCTAACTTACCTGGTTTGTAAAGGGAAACTTGGGAGTGGGAGTGGGAGTGGGATTGGCCAACATTACTAGTAAAAATTTAGTATTTTAACTCAAAACCTAAAATAAACTGGGTGCGTATCGATGGCTATAAACATTTTTATTATAATATCAGTTGCAATAACGCTTTAGTATAATTATTAAATTATATAACAACACTTAATATATTTTCATATGATATATATTATCATTTTATATAATGATTAATTGATCTAATAACATTTAGCATAACATTCTTGAAGTATAATGCATACTTCCTATACCGAATTTATGATATAAAGTTATTTCATCTAAAGTAGAATTGTAATAACCTTTGTTGATATAATGTATTAGATATATAATTCCACATTTACTATTACACACTACAAAAAACGATACTCTTTCTACGTATAACGAACTGCTATTTATAACTAGGTAGGTAAGGTTAAGAACTGCGACCCCTACACAAAACCAACCGCTACCAGAATACTTAGGTTAGGTTAAGAACTGCGACCCCTACACAAAACGAACCGCTACCAGAAAAGTAGGTTAGGTTAGGTTAGAATTGCGTCCATTACACAAACAAACCACTACCAGAATACTAGGTTAGGTTAGGTTGGAATTGTGACCCAATTTACAAAGAAAAATTGATTGATTTATTAAAAATTAAACATTGGATGTTTTTTTAGATTCAAATTGGAAGCCTCACGATACTTGTTAGTATGTACGTGTTTGCTGTAAAAAAAAGTTACAGGCGTTAAACATTTACATATGTCCTCATAAAAATACCTATATTATACCGAATAATGCTTATATAATAATACTTGTATAATAAATAAGCATTATATCACATGATAGTTATAATAAATGAGTGTTAAATTATATCAAAAGATAATTATATAAAATGATATTAAACATTTTAATAATATACCAAATGTATATTATACAAAATGAGTTATTATATTTTCTGAAATTATATTAAATTTTGTTATATCTACAGAAAATATATTAATTATTTTTATATCGATCATTACACACCCAAATAAACTATGTACTCACCTAACACTAATAAAAATGTGTACTATATTATGTAAAATAATTAAATTAAATCATAATATTAAATTCTTAAAACTAAAATTAAACATACAAATAAAATAAAAACACGAACTATAAAATATATACTTACCTACAAAAACCAAACCAAAGAGAAAACCCCATCATTCTAAATGACAATGCTAAATTAAAGTTCTTCTAATAAATACCCGAATCGCTAAGCGCCACTTGCACCATTCTACTAACCCCGGGTTAACACATTCGCTGCGTTACGGGAAGCATTTGGCCGTATTTGACTTTCCGCCGGTGCGGCAGCTATCTGCGCTTGTTTTACCCCCGGTGCGGCGGTGGGTTTTCTATGTTCTCGTGTGAGTGAAAAAAAGATGACTATACTCCCGATATTCTTACTTCAAGTATTATACCTATACTATTTCGAAAGAAAAAATGTACGGGAAGTATTTTTCCGTAACCGACTGAAAACTATTTTTTTAATACAGCGTGCGGAAAGTTGGTTTTCGCGAACTAGTGCTTTTCAATTTTTTTTAATTTTTTAAAATTTATACTTGTTCCAATTCACGACTACTTATTGATGAATGTTAATATTAGTTTCCTAATATTCGTCGTAATCAACATAAAAACCTACTATTAATGTAAGAATATGAAAAATTACATATTTCATATTTGATTACTTACTTACGGTGCCCTATTGATATTCCGAAAAAAAATACGCCGATTTTTGTTTCGCCGACAACGATTCGCAGACGGGTTGTTTGGCAGAGTAACGATTCGCCGAATCTCGTTACGCATAATAGTCGTTTGCGAGAGTAGTCAATAAGCAGAACATTGATACGCATATTTACTATTCGTAGAATAATCATTCAGTAACTGTCATAATTACCCGAGAAACCATTGGTCGAAACACGGTCGAATGTTCATTTGGCATTAATATTGAATGTGCGTTTTTTTAGCATTAGAAAAAAGGTAAACAATCTTGACGTGCCTTTTAATTGAAAAACTCTTATTAAAAATAAGTCATGGCAAATATGTAACATTCACGAATCTAATACGATCATTTATATTCTTCTGCTTTCATAAGTAATACTTAGTTACTGATTTTTAAAAAGGGTTTTTTAATTAAAAGACATGTAAACGTCGCTTACCTTCTTTCTAATGCTAAAAAAAAATATAAAATAAGGTGAGATTTCAATTACTGATGAAGTGCACCTGATGATGATGATTGTTGAGGATAATGATGATGATTTTTTAAAAGCAGTATGTTTAGCGATTACTCCAGCACCCATGGTCCGATTTGAGTTATTCTTTTTTGTTTGAAAAAAGTTACCTGCGAGGTATTCCCATAATAATTTTGGTTCTGATCTGATGTTGTAATCCATGAGGAATTGACGGAACCCCTCAATTTTTAAGAATTACTTAAAAAAGTCATTGATGTTGAAGGCTTATTACAGAGTCGAGGACTACTTGACAGACAAACATGCATGGTCCAAACCAGAAACTGTAATAACGACAAGTAGCAATTAAAAGCATTGTATTATGTGTAGAGTTAAAGGTGACTCAGCTCAGGTAAGAAAGCACATCAAATTGTATGAAAGCATCTCATAACAATCAGTCAGATTCATATAATATGTATTCTCATTTCTTTTATTGGTTTTATTTTCTTTTCCTTTTGTAAGAATTTGATATGTTTTCTGAAAGAGCTACGTATTTGTATAAAGTTATGTACTCACTGAGTATAATTGCATGAATTCTATAGTAATTTAAATTGTATTTTTCTTAATTACTCGTAGTGCATGTTAATTATAAGATGTAATAATGGTTTGAAAAGATGTGTCCCGCCGAGTTTGTTGCCGGTCCCATATTGGGATGCCCTCCTCCAATTGAGGGGGGATTTAAATCTTCTCGGGGCAGAGGTGTACGGTTGGAGCCGGTAAAGGTTTATTTGACGTTCATAAGCGCATTGTAATATGCCTACTTGAATAAACTATTTTTTATTTTTTATCTTCTCTTTTTAAAGGCATGTGTATTATGATTTCGGTATTTTCTAAAGTAACTCAAGCATTTCCTCCTAAAATCCACCAATTTCATGATGTGCAACTGTAGCCTTACCACGAGTTTGACACTACATATTCGCTAACTTCGTCGTAACTTTATATTCATATACTTAACGCATTTACTTAAAAAATGATAATATTTTATTTCATTCTTTTGTTTCGAAAATAACGACTTATATGTAAAATGTGAAACGTTATTCGACTAAACATTGCTTAAACGAAACGATTACTCTGCCAAATGGAAATCGTCCAATAATAGTTCTGCGAATTTACACAGAAGCGAACTGAACGGTATGTGAACCAAGAGTCTACGTAACGTTAGTTGACCAGAAGTTACATTGACAAATAAATGACTCTGCGAAACGATGTTCGGCGAATCGTTGTCGGCGAATCGATGATCTGCTAAAAGTTTATCGGAGAATCATTAGGTACCCCTTACTTACCTCTTCATCATTATAACACGTTTATTTTTAATATTGAATATTGAAAAACTGTTCTTAATAAGTTGTCTGAATGGAACGGAATAGCTGCCTAAACGCCTGTCAAAAAAGAGGCGTTTTTCTTACTGCAAGCATGTTTTAAGTTTTCAAAGGCAACATTCGATATTGTTCTTATAAATATACGATACATAAATAATCGTAAATAACGATACTTAGGTAATAATAGTGCAATGTTTTATATTTACAATTGTTTATGTCTTATAGAACATGCATTTGAACAAAAACTTTCATTGAAGTGGGGGACAATAATAATAACAAAATCCATTCTAGTCGAATAAAAGCTAAAAAAAACTTCAATATGTCAAATTTTTTTACTGCGAAAGATCGAACTTACAACAACTTTGTTTTCCAATCTTCAGTTCAAGTTTTCAAAAAGTTGCTTATAAAATGAGCGAATCAGAGTTTGAAATTGATTTCGAAAGGTTCGAAGGGTACGCAGCGCTGAAATTGGTCATAGTGCTGCGCATTGTTCACGTTTCCGCGTCGAAACGACATTTTATTAATGCGACAATTCAAGAGTATGACATCTATATTGAAAATTACCTACTCTAAAAGTCCGACCCCTTTTTATAATTATACGAGGATGAATAATATTTGTTTTGAACAGGTACAGACACGATGACGATAATAGATATTTTGTCGATTATAATAGTCGTTATAGATTCTTTAGTATCCCATCACTAGTGTCATATACGGCCTGTGCGGCAAGGGAAGTATATTCCCGTAAAATTAAAAAGGGTTTTGAAAAATGCCTATATCTTTTGGAATTTTATACAGATCCGCGGGCGACGGCAGCTGTATACAGAGTGATTCAGGAGACGTGAGCAGGACTAACACTGCGCATATCGTTAATTGTAAGCAACTGTTTCGTATCAGTATTAGTGAGGTTAACGTTAATTTTCTAGTCGTGTTGAAAAAACATGACATGCATGGTCACCCTAAAATTAGAATACTAAACTACCGATATTCTGTGTCAAATTGAATGTCATTACTGTCATCATTATTACTTATTTATTTATTTATTAACATAAAAGTATACAGCTTATACAAATACAATGTCCCACAAAACAGTTTACACGGTTTGACTGTGGGATCTTGCAGTCTCTACTCTCTTATATTACATTAAAGTTTACATCTGTCATTACTAATAATGCTCAACAATTACTAAACGCGATTTACGAGGTAACTACGCAGCTTTTTACCAAATTTTACTTTATTGGCTTCCTGTCTGATGTCAGAGGGCAGGCTGTTGAGTATGTAGGGAAGGCTTTTATGAAGACATCTATCGCCGTAGTAATTAGTAACCCTCGGCACAACAAACTTGCCCGCAGACACCGACCTGGTTCCACAAACATCGTTACGGTATAACTGGGTATGCTCTCGACTGCCATGATTGTTGTACAAAATTAAATATTTATGCTTAAGGCTCACCGGAAGAATATTACATACTTTAAACAAATTTCTATAGTCTTTTTTATTTTTATCTCTAGTTTTATTATTAACTAACAGTTTTAGGAATCTAACTTGCATACATTCTAACTTGTTTAAATTAGTTTTAGTTGTTAATCCGTAACAGTCAAGTGCATAACCAATTATCGACTCAACTAAAGATACATATAAATATTTTAGAATATGCAGAGGTACTTTGAAACTTAGATAATAAAATTTTCCTAGTAATACTTTAAGTTTGCTATAAATAAAATCGACATGGTGCGTCCAGGAAAAATGCTCATCAACTTTGAGACCTAAATACGTTACACAGTTAACACGAGATATGGGGTTACATTGGCAGTCTAATATATCATTATGCATACAAGAAAAATCATGGGTTATAATAGGAGTTGACAGGTTAGACACTTCTAAGTAGGGAGATCGAATGAATAATAGCTTAGTTTTATCAGCATTAAGCACAATGCCATTATCATGCGACCAGCGGACTACTGCATCGACATCTTGCTGCACCAAGCGGCAGGTGTCGGGCAGCTCGCTCGCACTGCCGGCGCACAATATACACAGGTCGTCGGCGAACATGTGCGCCGAGCAGTGCCGCAGCACGCCGCACAGGCTGTTCACGTGCATCAGATAGCTCACGGGTCCAGTACAAGAGCCCTGCGGCACGCCACAAGACACCTGTCGCTCGTCGCTAAGCGCAGAACCCACCCGCACACGGTACGAGCGCCCAGTGAGGTAGTCCCGGAACCATTGGTTCAGCGGCTCCCCCACCCCGCACTCACTCATGGCCTGTAACAGCGTGCAGGTCTCTAAAGTGTCAAATGCTTTACTGAAATCGAAAAATACTGCCACGACTACTTTTTTATTAGACAAGTAAGTGTTAATTTCATCTGTGAAGCTCGCTAGTAGCGTGTCAGTACTTTTGCCCTTCTGGAACCCATGCTGGCAGTTATTTATTATTAAATTTTTATTGAGGTAATTACTAAGTTGCTGTACAATACATTTCTCTATAACCTTATCTACACTAGAAAGAATGGCAATAGGTCTATAATTAGATAACAGTTTTGGAGATCCTTTTTTATAGATTGGACGGATTAAGGCCTGTTTAAGACCGTCTGGGAACTTCCCAGTACATACAGACAGATTAATTAGCTTAGCCAATACAGGACTGACTTTGTCAGGAATTGTTTTCAGATCTGACATGCGTATTAGATCACAGCCTGGTGCCTTTTTAGTACAAATCTTATTAAGTATATTCATAACCCCTTTAGCTGTCACAGGTTGCCATCTCATACATACCTCAGAGTTACTTACATACTCGTCACGGCATAACCATTTTTCATTACATACATGTTTAATATGACTTATCTCATTAGAAAAATTATTAGCGAAATTGTTACACACTGTACTAACGTCACCTTGTCCTACCATATTGTTAAGAATTTGCATATCTAAAGACGTCTTCTGTTTACCTAATAAACTATTAATTTTATCCCACATCCTGGTCTGGTTACTTTTGAAAACTCGTGTCTCACTCAAGTTTGACAGTATATTTTCTTCGTAATCAAAATGCCATTACGGTTAAAGAGGTTTTATGTTTTATATTAATTATTGATATATTGATATGATTGTTGAGAATTAAATTTGCCCTCACCAAAAAATTAAAAAATAGGAAAAAGTGTGGTAGTTTCTCCTAAATACAACGGTGATCGATCAATTATCAGTTACTGAGTGTGCATCAGGATTAGTCCTGCTCACGTCTCATGAATCATCCTGTATACACAAGGATCTATATATAGTGTATTAATCAGAATGACTTTTAGTTCAAATCGATAACATTCCAGGTCTATATTAGGGACCTTTAAAGTCAGGACATGGTACGGGAAAATGTAGGTCGTGCCGCAAATTTGGCTTTCTCAATACGGGAAGTATATGACTCGTAAAGCACTGGCAGTAAGTTTGGGTTTTGCGCTGCCGCACCGAATGTGTTACAGGTTAAACCTGGAGTTACCATGGTTACCAGTACAATTTGACACTAAGTTAACAGTTTAACCTCGGGTTAGTGGGATGGTGCAAGTGGCCCTAAGTGACTTAGCACCATCACTTGCACCATCCCAATAACCCGGGGTTAACCGGTTAAACCTGGAGTTACCATGGTTACCAGTACAATTTGATGCTGGGTTAACGGTTAAACCGGTTAACCCCGGGTTAGTGGGATGGTGCAAGTGGCCCTTAAGCTTAAGGAGTTCCCTCATTTATATTGTGAAGCAGATAACCCATCAGCAAACAAATCAGCCTGTTTCTTCGGGTTCGGATATTTATAGTTTCGGACGCCATGTGCAGTGCACCTGGATACCAATAAAAATATAAATCAGTTCACTTTATTCACACAAGCAGTCAATGTTTTAACCTGCATGGTGTTTACACTCTACTCTATTCAATAATGGGTGTGGCCTGTAACATGAGCAAAAAATTAAACTGTATATAGGCTGTACTCCTCATACTGACCAACATTTGTTCAGCGACTTTTAAAAATAACTTGTAGTTTGATTTTTAATACACTTTAAAGTTTATTCTAAGACGCAATGTATTGCGAATATTGTTATGTTTAAGGCGTGACAAGCAAGTCCATTAAAGATAATATTTATTTTGTATGAAAAATAGGGAGTTTAAATACTTTGTGGCGTCGCACCGCCTCACTAGCCCTTAATTATAATGTTAATATTGCCTGCATTGACCCGGCCTTCAGTCGAAGACCGGGTCACTGATTGGTCGAGCGAGGGCGAATGACATATCCCGTTCACTCCATTCGAGAGTGAACGATTACCTTCCAACACCATTCGCTCTAGACCTCTTTCTGCTCTGCCTTCGGGATAGAAACCACACATAGAAACTAGACTGTACTGTACGCTTTATCTGTACCTATACCTACGTACTAAGCTAAGAAGCTAACATGTAAGTTATCCATGTAATCCATCCGCATCATGCAATACACGATAATCTTCAAGGCTCGTCTTATTACTATCAAAAACCACCTGCTAGGATCCCCGCAAACCAAAACTTCATAATTTTTAAAAGTTGTTGAACAAAAGTGTCACGGTTTGAGGAGTACAATCTATGTTTTAATTATTTGCTCATGTTACAGGCCACACCCGGTATATCTAGTAACAAAAGACCTTGTTACTAGTGGACGCAGTGGTTGGTTAATTGTGACACTAGCCCGCGACTTACTTAATTTAAATAAGTACTTGGTAATAAATTTAAACAACGTAAAGAAGGAGAAGAATACATATAACTGACATTTTGTCTTGTCTTGATATTTAAAAGGTATCTTAGTTGGCGCTATACTGCATGAGAAATTGCTGTGTCATGTACCGGACTCAAGACTTGGTTAAATGTTTAACCGATTTGGGTTTACGCAATACAAGTAATTCATGGAAATATCAAACAGACAACTTAATACTTACTTACCAAAAGCATCACATCCATAAACACAACGCCTTCTCCGAAGGTAGCTCATGTTAAACATCTAACAGAAAAAACTGAACAACAAATAAACAAACAGAACAACTCAGATTTAAACCAGTAACGAATAACTAAATAAATCTTTAAAAAACCGGCCAAGTGCGAGTCGGACTCGCGTTCCAAGGGTTCCGTACATTACCCAATTTTTCACAATGTATTTTTTATATGTGAAACGCCTTTAAAAAATCCGTAGGGGTCAGATTGAAAACTAAGTAATTAGGCCGACTTACGCTTGACTAGGCTATTTTTAATAGGTTTTCCTGTCATCTATCTTAGGTAAAGAACAATTTTGATTTGGGGGGGGGGGGGGGGGGGGTCATTTTTTGGCTATTTTCTTAAATAACTTCTAAACTATTTATTTTAAAATTACAAAAAATATATATAACAAGGAAATATCTGTCAACAACATTTGGCTATCCCTAGCATCTCATTTTTGGTGACTGTGTAACCCGTGCCAAGTTCCATCTACCTACAACCAAAACTGCATGCTGAGCGGAATCTAATGGTGCGAATAGGATAGGTATAGCCAGGGGAATACTACTGCTCAGCTGTCGAATGACCCTTAACCATGTTGATATTATGGCTGTTTACAGTTAGACTACCTGCGAGAAAGAATACCACTAGGGACTGCAGGAGTAGACACCACACCAGGCACACCAGCTCCAGATGTGATGAACCGCACGGGGAAGCGCAGCTGGTGGATGAGGAGGCCAAAAGGGTAATTCTTCAAACGGTAAATTTTCTGCGTCCTGAGGAAGAAAGTAGCTACCAGAGGCATTAAAATATCTGAACGCATTCTTTATTTTTTTAATTTCCCTAAAACCAAGTTATACATCGAAAACAGATATTGTATAGTGTATTTGTCGTAGTTTTGTTGTAAATTACAATAAAATATGTGTAGCTTCGCTGTCATTCCCTTGGTATCTCACTAAAGAACGCGTACATCAATACTCGTGCCGTGGGTCTCACCGTGGCTCGGGTCCGCGCTGTGTAACAAAAGTCAGTACCGCTTCTTGTATGGCGAGGAGAGGACGCTACTCGCCGCTGGAGCTCTGAGATATTGGCGCAAGTATCTCGGTCCCTTTGGGTTCAATTGGCGTAAAGGACATTTTGGCGAAAATTAGTTATATATACAGTTTTGTTCAGAATTCCAATAGTATGGGTAAAATAACATATGACATCCTAACTAGCAAATCTATATGATGCACCAAGGCGGTTTGTTTACAGGTGGCCTACCGCGAAACGCGAAAATTGAAATTTCTTTATCTGCCTCTCTATCGATCGAATAAGCAAGAGTGATAGAGAGGCAGAAATCGAACTTTCGATTGTCGTGTTTCACGGTAGGCCATGTGATTCACCTAGTGACGCATGATGTGTCATTGATGATGTCAATCAGGTTTGTTTACTGTATGTGCTAGTGGAGCCACCTACGCAGAGCTTTGCCTAATGTTCCCTATTGTTCGAAAATCGCGTGTCATTTATATCTTATATGTACGGATATAATGGTCGTTCTTGTCTACGTGACAGCGTGATAAAACGGTGTCCGTCACTTTCTATCCCACGGTGTTAAAAAGTGACAGTTGTTTTATCACGTGGATAAAGATGGATAAAGCCATCCATAATACATAATACGCTGGCTGAAGTAGGTAATACAATGGTAATACTTTTACAAGTAAGGTCAAGTAAAAAAATTGAGACCAAGCTGGATTTCTATAGCTTTTAATACTCGTCAACTTTAGTAAACTAGGTATAATAAATCTGATCAATCGCGTCGTCACGTCGCAGTCAAGGTTTCAGTAAGTATACAGGATGTCCCTAGCCATTGGACAAAGCCGAAATGTACATATGCATTAGGGTATTTAGAACCAGTATACAAAGTATCATAACAATCGGTGTAGCGGTTACGAAGAAATTGACCGGGAGATAGTGACACATTTTACTGGGTCATTTGTACCAGTATGGCGGTTCGTCAGGGGTTTAAGCATGTAATGAAGGAAAGAAAATGCTATGACCATAGCGCTGGTACCGGCGGCCCAATCGCGTGGGCGTTAGTCGAACGTGTCGGATAAAATACGAGTGTCGAACGATTTGTTCCACAAATATCCTCGTATTTTCCGATAGTCCATAAAAAAGAAGTAGGCGGTAGCGTAATGCCATACTTCTCCGGTGTGACTTACAGCCCGCCATACTGAGGCGAACACGTTAATTAAAAAAAAAACAATTCAACCATTTGTGCCAAGCAGTGGCGTGCACTTCATAAAGGCAAAAAGGCACTGCCTACCCTACTATAATTCCGATGTCTATCCTCTTAAACTACTTAATTTAATTTATACCTGATCGTACTATCAGTAATCGATATAACTTAAAACATTCTAAAAATTAATAAGCGCTCCATCTACCGGTTAAGCTTTGTCATCAAGTCATCATCTATAATAATTCTACGCGACGAAGTTTACACCACGCGGCACTAGCGCCGCTACGTGCCTTGCACGGCAAAGACAGAAAACATTTCCGTCTAAATCTTTCTATGTGTGCCTCCCCGTGAGTTGTCGTTACGCGGTTACAGTGTAGTGGGCCTTCCTATAAGTACGAGCACACAATTATACAAGTAACGCACACATTTAGACGCAATAGGCAGTGTCTTTCGTACCTCGTACCAAACATAAACGAATGACGCCCGAAAGTTTCCGAATAGTTCCGATGTTTACGTGACTATTTTAAAAAGTAGCATTTGCTATGGTAATTTAGTGCAAAAACGAGACTATTTTTTTATTCGTTTACAGTATTTGGTTAAGTTTATTTACATTTTTTATTCGGTCGCCATTGTTTGTTTGTTTTGGTGAGTTTATGAGATAACAGTTAACAGTTGCCGGAAATTATAAAGTGCGATTAGTGAAAAAATGGATAATTTTATCTGTGAAAGTTGTGGGTGTGGGTGTGGGTGTGTGTGTGTGAGCAAACTATTAAAAATGGTGCGTTTTCGAAGCTTTCGTTTAGCCAAAAAAAGAAGTAATTGAAAAGACTTGACAACAAAATGAAAACCATCACGCAATTTTTTTGGTGAGTTAGTAGCTCTAATTTTTTAAGGTTCCGTACCCAAAGGGTAAAACGGGACTCTATTACTAAGACTCTGCTGTCCTTCCGTCCGTCCGTCTGTCATCAGGCAGTATCTCACGAACCGTGATAACAACAAACACTAAAAACAGAATAAAATAAAGATTTAAGTGGGGCTCCCATACAACAAACGTGATTTTTGACCGAAGTTAAGCAACGTAGGGCGGGGTCAGTACTTGGATGGGTGACCGTTTTTTTTTTTTTGCCTTTTTTTGCATTATGGTACGGAACCCTTCGTGCGCGAGTCCGACTCGCACTTGCCCGGTTTTCTGATATAATTTTGCCTACCCAGTCCCAAATCTCTGTGCACGCTACTGGTGCCAAGCTAATTTTTGCACAGGTGATCATCGTCGAGCAGCCATTCATGGACATCACCATGCCATACTTTTCGGATGGTTCCAAATGCCCGCCATACCGCCGCAAGAGAGTTAATTTTTTTTTTATTGCTAAACGATTTGTACCATCTTGAATTTTTTTTTCAATACTTTCTGTGTGATCATAAATAGAAATCTCATAATGCCATACCTGTAGGAGGTGGCAAATGTGCACAATTTTTTTTTTTTAATTGTAAGATTTTATTCGTATTTTTGACGATTTGTACCAGTATGGCACTAATTTTTCCTGAAAGTTTAAGTTTTACCGAATATAAATCCAAAATTTCAAAGACGTAGGTGGCGGCAATCTTGTCTTATAACTATATATTATGTTGAATAATATTGTACGGCTACCACCGCTCGAACGATTTCTCGAATCATAGAGATCTCGGCTCATCTTGCTGTAAACCTCCATTCACCATTAAATTACATCAAATCTACCACTGTGTTGCCAGTAAAATGAAACGTTTTATTAATAGTAAATCTATTATCGGCGGAAGAATGCACATAAGTAAATAACTTACTACTAATTAAAAATACAATATTTAAATGCTTATTTTAAATAATCAGTCTTCTAAAAAGCTGTCCCATTAATTAATATTGAATTATAACTATTTTGAGGTAGAAAAGTTCGTATTGAATTGGTAATACTTCAAGTCCTTAGAGAATATAACCAAAGACATATGTAACTTCGTATAAGACGAATAAAGTCTAAGGAAAAAACGTGCCTCGGAATTCAAGTAAAAGTCATTCTCGAATAGATGCCGCACACACCTTTAGCCTATCCTCGGCTAGATGGCGTGACGACACCGTTTCATATTTAACAATTTTAACACATAGATATCAGTGAATGAACATGGATCAAAATGATATAAAAATAATGAAATCATTTATCCATATATATACATTTTTTGATAACTTTATACGTTTTCATTTTGAGTTTTAGTCGTGTGTCGATAGATGGCAGTAAATTTACAGTGACTACAAAATTTACAATGACAGGACCCCTCTATACTATCTATTCTTTTTGATATAACCAACGGAGTGGTCATTAACAGGCGTTCCCCTCTGTCGAAAAAAGGCGGCCAATGGTCAACGACTTGTCAACCATATCTATGGAATGACGTTTATCTGACATGGCTATGTTGGCGTTACGTATACATTTGATGTGCCCTCCCCCGCAAAAAACGGCAGACTATTTTGTACCGAAAATTATAGACATGGCGTCTCCGTTGGTTATATCCTCTAAGTTCAGGTCTAAACAACATTTGGTATTCCGTTTTAATACAATAACATTATCGTCTGATGCAGTAAGCAGCGACGAAGACGACGAAAACGAGTTCGAAAATGCCGGGGATTCCGGTTCAGAGGATGTTTAAAGTCTATAAACTTTTATAATTATTTCGGAATAAACTGCATTAATATTGATATTGCACATAATTTTTTTTCACATGTATACCCTTCACGATATTACAGGTGGGCTATTTATGACGTTGAAGTTTGCATCGTTGGAATGCAACGAATTTATTTTGCTTCGCCAAAGCTCTTTATTTTAATTCAGAATTTAATTGTGAATGATAAAACGATCGATCTTTGCACTCAGAAAAAAAAATCGACTCGAAAAATGTGGATAATTAAAAAAAGAACTAAATCGTGAATAAAAATCAATATTTTTCTTGCATTCCAACGTTGCGAACTTCAGCATCATGGGCTACTTCGAAAAATGGTTTTAATATTGTATTGGTTGTCGACATAGAGCGAGTGTGGAAGCTCCAGCCCCCTGGTTACGGTATAGGCTAATTTTTCACCACTAAAAAAACCCTGTAGAAAATAAATTTTTCGAGGGTGGCACCACCTTGGCACTTCACCATAAGTACGGTGTAATTTTCCCAAACGTTTTTTTTCCAACGTTCGTAAATTTAAAATGCCATACTGTAACAATTCGTTCCATTTTTTTTAAATTCATATCTTGCTTGAGTGTGACAATCTTCCGCCCCATGGTAACAGTATGGGATATTTTTTTAGGTAGAATTTTACCCAAACGATCCGGATACAAAGATGCCATACTGTAACAAATGATTTTATGTCTTGTACTTTGAAAACCCGTCGAAATATCAACTTTTTCAAGTATGGTGCCCCTTTTTCCCCCTATTAGAAGTATGGCAAATACAATAATGGTCACATTGCATCATCTAATTTCCAAAAATCCAAATGCCATACTGGTACAAATCGTCAATTTTTTATTTATTTTTTAAGTCTTGGCTTAAGTCTCACAGTCGTCCGCCCCGTAGTTATAATCCGGAATAATTTTTTTTAGGTATAATTGTATCCAATCAAACAGAATATGATGATGCCATGCTGTAAAAAATTATTTTACGTATTGTATAGTCGTATTTTTGAAACGTGTCGATTAAATAAGTTTTTCAAGTATGGCAGCACTTTTTCCCCCTACTATAATTATGGCAATTATAATAACGGTCACATTTTATCAAATACTCTCCAAAAATTTAAATGCAATACTGGTACAAATCGTTTAGCAAAAAAAAAATTAACTTCCTTGCGGCGGTATGGCGGGCATTTGGAACCGTCCGAAGAGTATGGCATGGTGATGTCCATGAATGGCTGCTCGACGATGATCACCTGTGCAAAAATTAGCTTGGCACAAATGGTTGAATTGTTTTTTTTTAATTAACGTGTTCGCCTCAGTATGGCGGGCTGTAAGTCACACCGGAGAAGTATGGCATTACGCTACCGCCTACTTCTTTTTTATGGACTATCGGAAAATACGAGGATATTTGTGGAACAAATCGTTCGACACTCGTATTTTATCCGACACGTTCGACTAACGCCCACGCGATTGGGCCGCCGGTACCAGCGCTATGGTCATAGCATTTTCTTTCCTTCATTACATGCTTAGACCCCTGACGAACCGCCATACTGGTACAAATGACCCAGTAAAATGTGTCACTATCTCCCGGTCTATAACCCTACGTGGGATTTCAGGGTTTGTCCAATGGCTAAGGTCACCCTGTATACCTAATTTTATTTATTTATTTAGGTTTCATAGTAAGTAGAAAAATAATATTTTATCGGAAGTGTACTGATTCTAACGGCCCGATTCTACGTTTAAGATCTTAGAGGATATAACCAACGGAGACGCCATGTCTAAAATTTTCGGTACAAAATAGTCTGCCGTTTTTTGCGGGGGAGGGGCACATCAAATGTATAGGTACGTCATGTCAGATAAACGTCAGTCCATACATATGGTTGACCATTGGCCGCCTATTTTCGACAGAGGGGAACGCCTGTTAATGGCGGCTCCATTGTTAATTACTCCGAGTTTAAGATACGTCAATTAATAGATCTAGAAACGATATGGATTAGATATGGCCGTGTCAAATGTGACGTTTCTTCAAACAAATACGTCACTTTTGACACTGACACATCTAATCCATATCGTTTCTAGATCTATTAATTGACGTATCTTAAACGTAGAATCCGGCAGTAAGTCCATGGCGTAAGCCTCGTATTAACGTGATATATACTGATTTTTTTAAACTCCCGCACTTCATTCTTCATTTACTCGATCATATATAAAGTACGTAAATTAACAATTATCTATCTAAGTAATGTTATAAACATACATACACAAAATAAATAAAATAAATTCAATTAAAATCAAAATTGTGCTAGTAGCTAATATGCGAATATGGGGCGTTATCTATGAAAAGGGACCTTATTGTCGATGGCGCTTACGCCGCACAGCGTCGCGCGGCATTGTATTTATATGGGAGCATCCTTAATAATGGCGTAAGCGCCAACGACAATAAGGTCCCTTTTCATAGATAACGTCACATATAGGTACCTTAAAAATGTAAACTCGGGTCTCATTCAAACTAGTTTTATGAGAATTCTAGTGAAAAAACATATACCGAATTACGCTCATACAAAACTTCATGAAATACATTTTTTATTCTCTAATTCCTTTTTAAATTATCTTCTTTGTTATATATATTAATACACAACCAACCAAAATGCATCTAGAAAATCCTTGATTCGTTAGTGACACGAAACAGGAGACACACGAAAAATAAAATGACCGCTATTTCGTGAGTCGATTTATTGTAATTTTAAGCTATTTCTATGCATATGTTCAATCTTTTCTTATCTAATCAATTACTAAGGAACCCGCAGAAACACTCAAAATCTTTTATTCGAATGGGTTTACCTTTTCCTTCCTATAAGCTTAACAATTAACAAGGTGAGAGCGCGCACCTTACGGACGGCTACAAACAGTGCGCGTATACAAAACAGCTGTTCGCGAACATTTACTCACTAACATATCGGTGCTTATTTTTTTGAGGATATTAAATAATACTGATTTTATTCATATGTATAACTTGAATAAAAAATATTTAAATTCCTTAATATTTGCGCCAGAAACAAAACTAACGAAATAACGTACTAACACGAACTATATTAGGGGCCCTTTACCTTACCCACAACACAAGCCTTATTGAGCTTACTTTGGGACATAGTCCATTTGTGTAGGAATGTCATAAGTATCACTACACGGTACACCTTATAAAACAAAGTCCCCCGCCGCGTCTGTCTGTGTGTTTGTATGTTCGCGATAAACTCAAAAACGACTGAACGGATTTTCATGCGCTTTTCACCCATCGATAGAGTGATTCTTGAGGAAGGTTTGTGTATAATTGTTGATTATATGCAATATGACTGGATTTACAACAGAATAAATAGGATAATTATTTCGAGAAATATATTATAGTATTAAGTTGCTAAATTATACTGTGTATTTTGTAAGTGAAAATTGATTTGCATGAACAATGTTGGCCATATTTCACGCCTGAAACACAGGGAATCCTAATGCAGGCACAAGTAAACCATCACTATTTTTAAGTCATTCTTTTATATGAATGTAACCATGAAATACGTCTTCTTTTTTACATAAATTATGTTTATTATTACCTATAACCCGTGCGAAGCCGGGGCGGGTCGCTAGTAATATTTATTTATCTATTGGTGGAACTGCTGCAGTTACTCGCAAGATGGCGTAAAATGGGGTTACTTTGATTCGTGGGGTAACATTGATCATCGATTTTTGAACTATAAGGAATACATTTCTGAACGGTTTCATCATCTATTTTTGTTAATCATGCCAGATACATCATAAAATGTTTAAATTCGCGTTCAAAAATCGACTCCCTAGTCCTCAAAAATCGTGAATCAAAGTAACCCCATTCTACGGTGCGCGGTTTTTGTGTTAATTACCTAATGTATGTAGTCCTCTTTATTATTTATATGAGTGGAATAACAAGACTAGTTTCAGTATTATTCAATTTGATATTAATGAATTCGATATAGGTAATTGTACTAGGTACGTGGTAAGTGATAATGTATAGTAGTGGATATATTATGTTGTCTACATTCTTTGTTAATAAACATTTATTCAATAACAAAACTTATTAACTAAATAAATTAAAACTAATACAATAAATAAAATTCTTTGTTTTTAATTTTTTTTACATTTTATAAATAATTCTAAATCAATTTAAAATATAATTCTTTGATTATTTGTTTTGACATGTACCACACATAATGGACATTTTGAAATTGTATTATATCTACCGTAAATTTAAGTTAAATCTTAAATTATGCTGTATTATGACGTGGAAAAATCTGTATTAATTTTTACCAATAAAAGTGTGAAATGTGAAAAGTCTGCCCCTCACCTGGCTAAAACATTATTTGAAAGCATTAAAATGTCAGACGCATTTCGTTAACGTAACATATATTATATATAACAACGCGCTAAGAACTGTTTGAAAAGTGCTCCGAGTCATTTTAGATGTGAAGTTAATAAATGGGGTCCCTTTGTTTCCCATACTTATATAAAGTTTTAAGTCATAATGTATTGTTTGTCATATTATCGGTAGTCATAAAACTGAAACCGTTAACTTTTCAGGATTTTCGTAAGGTTATTCTATAGATAGGTTAGGTTAGGTATGTTTTATGGCAATCCTGAAAAGTTACGCGTTTCTGAGAAAAACCAATTATGACTAACGAAAATTCGGACAAACTATACATTATGATTTTTATTTAATTTTTTTTTATTTGTTGGACTTTTTGGTACAAAATGCTTTTTACTCATTGAAAGAATTTTTAAACTATATACCGCATATTTTATAATATAATGTAGTATTTAAAGATCGTGGCTGTATTACTTTTGCATGCTGCACGGTAGGTCATAAGAATCTAGTCATAATAGTTATAGGTAATATTCAATATTTCTATGCCTATTCAGGCAGGATGTGCTGTTCAAAAATTGTTTTTTACATCTTTATTGTACCGCATTCAAGAAATAAATAAATGATTATTATGATTACGATTAAACTATTTGGGAAACAATAGAGACCCAAAATAAATACATGTTATGATCGATAACCGCGCCATCTATATAAAATAAAACAAGTTGACAACGGCGCCCTCTATCGGTGGAACTGTTGAAGCTTCTCGCAAGATGGCGTGCGCAGTTTCTGGGCGTCCGCGTACTGGCGCGAGTCGCCGAAGTTGCGCGCCTTCCACGCCATGCTGTCGCGGTAGTTGCGCTCGCGCTGGCACGCGTGCCGCAGCCCCACTGGAATTATAATTACCAAGTATTCAATCAAAATATAAAAACAACGGGTTGCACTCCGGGAGTGCCGGCAGAAGTGAAAACTCAATGACATTGTAACAGTTTTTCGAACAGGTCACGTGTTCGTCTTACGAAGCGTCTTACATCAAAATATTAATAACAGCGCCATCTAGTGCAAAATGTCTGCAGCACTATGTATAATTGAGGTTAACGCCATCTAGCGTTATTTCGTCGTATTACTTGAAACCCCTAAGCCCATCACTGTTAGTACTCGAGTTATATTAGTATCAGTTAGAGGGAAACTCACTAGATGGCATTTAAATCAATAAAGAAAAGCTCAATGACACGTGACGTCACGTCTTACGAATCTTACCTGTCGCGAGTTTAACATTTTTTCCCCATCACAAAAAGTGCACAGCGCCGCTAAAGAAGTTTTCACTTCAAAAAGTATTAAATAAAAGTACAGTATTAAGTAGAATTAGACCCAGGAAAACTCTGCAGCGATTTTGATAGACTAAGCAGTGCAAGTGTTATTTATACGTCATAATTTCATAGAAGTTTGACGTTTAAAATAACACTGGCACTGCATAGGCTATCAAATTCGTTGCAGACTTTTCTCGGTCTAACTCTAGTCGTAATGAATGAACTAAATGCATTTGTATTTATTTTGCATCTGTACTGTATTACGCAAGGCGATTATGGGCGGTCGAACATGTCTGTACAAGTAGGTTTTCATAGTTGTTTAGGATATCACGTATCATTTGTGGTATATTGCACAAAAAAAAATCAGCCATATCGTATCTGGAGGAGCCCAAACTAGGTATGTTTTGTAAATTATTTTTGTTTTAATTTAAAAGAAATGGCTGAAATGTAATGAACGGTGTAGTATATTTTTAGAATCGCCTCAAAAAGCCCTTTCATATAATACCACACGATAGGTTTCTGAAAATTTTTTTTCCACCAAAAAATAAATTATTCGACGCTCCCTTCCTAAGGGAATTTTGTTTAGGAACTGCGGGTCAAAAATTTTGTTTTGACCTCTAGTATACGTGTGCCAAATGGCTAACCTGTACCCTGTACATCGATTTGCGGTGCCGATGCCGCTATTACGCAGATACGCACTAATTCGCCGGTCGCCCGCGCGACTCGCTGCGTAGTGGCAAAGATAATTAAGTAGACATAGAGTCCTCTGTTCATAGTCAATTTTTAACGTCACTTAAAAACTATTAAGTTACGTTACGTAGTAGTTACGTTAGCTTGAATTGGTAGTTGCAGTTAGTTATATTTTATAAAATTGTTGATGTATTGTTATTATTTTTGCTTGTTATGTAAATTCAATGTAGACGTGTAAAGGTGCCCTTGTGGCCTAATTGCTGAATAAATGTTGAAGTTTTGAAGTTAATTACTTCACTGTATGATTTAATTGACGACGAAATCCGTTGCGGATCTTCCAAATTATCAAATGTGAATTTGTTATTTCGTATATCGTCGTTGCGCTTTCCAAATCTGATATGTGCGAGGTTTCAATCAAATGAATTAATACCTTATGTGTTTCGTTGCTAGGTACCTATTTGTCAATCAAAAATCGAACACATATCAGATTTGGAAAGCGCAACGACGATATGATGTGACGATAATTTAACATAATAAAATAATAATGCAAAAAATTAATGAAAATGATGATTTTCTACAGTAAAGTACGATAATTCATCGATTTTAACCATTTATGGTTTCGAACGAGGCTCGTAACCAGCCACCTACCGATATTTTCACGAGTTTATTTTTTAAGACAAGGTAGTAGCGACGCACAAGCGACTGCTGGTCGCCGGCGACCCAACACACGGAACACGGGCACATATGGAAGCATTCACACTGCGAGCAACTGTTAGACGACTAATCTGTATCCGTCTCTCTCTCTCTCGAACATAGTTGTGTTGTGAAGAACACAACATGTTTTAGTGATGCTTGCGCTCGGCTCCTCGGTCTCCTGTTTTGGTAAGATTACTGATGTATGGAGTTAGCACTCTATCCTTACTCATTTCTCTATGGTTTAACATATTAGGCGTAAAAATCATTTCAGAAAATTCATACTATAACTGTCCGATGATAGTACACTGGCCATCAGATATATCAGAGCGACCAAGGCGCACACAAATATCTGAACACGTCTCTATTGTCAAGGTGTTAAAGTGCTTGTTCAGATATATTTAAGCCCCCTTTCCGCTCCAATGTATGTGATGGTGACTGTACATTGAACATACCTATGTATTCCTCCTCTATAGCCATTTCCAGTCGTCGGAGCGAGCCTTGGTAGTCGGTGTGGAAGTTGTCCTTCACATAGTACGGCACCTGGACACACGTACAATACAATTATATAAACATTATAAACAATGATATAGCGTTGAGATCTGAGTTGAGACATCTGGTGTCAAGTAGCGGTATTGATAGTTCCACTACTTGAATGTCGACTACGAAATAACTTGCGTTTTGACAAGAAAACTGATGTATGGAGTTACCTATCTCTCTTTACTTATACTAATCTATGATTATAAGGGTGACATTTCCCAATTTTTGCAACATCTTCATCATTATCCAACCGATTATCAAAATTCTTACTTCATCGTGTGGCTTATTAAGTTCCCCGCGTAGTTTTAGAAGTTTTGGGGGATCATAAACGAGGCGTCGGTACCTTAAGGCTGACAGTTTCCCTCGGCACGGGGTACTTGGAGCTGGGCTGCAGCGAGTAGACGGGCTCGCTGATGAAGAAGCCGCTCATCATGGAGAGCAGCACGAGCACCAGCACGGGCAGCAGCTGCAGCAGGCCGGCGTGCTCGCGCTGCTCCGGCCGGCGCGGCGAGCGGTCGGTACCTTAAGGCTGACAGTTTCCCTCGGCACGGGGTACTTGGAGCTGGGCTGCAGCGAGTAGACGGGCTCGCTGATGAAGAAGCCGCTCATCATGGAGAGCAGCACGAGCACCAGCACGGGCAGCAGCTGCAGCAGGCCGGCGTGCTCGCGCTGCTCCGGCCGGCGCGGCGAGCGGTCGGTACCTTAAGGCTGACAGTTTCCCTCGGCACGGGGTACTTGGAGCTGGGCTGCAGCGAGTAGACGGGCTCGCTGATGAAGAAGCCGCTCATCATGGAGAGCAGCACGAGCACCAGCACGGGCAGCAGCTGCAGCAGGCCGGCGTGCTCGCGCTGCTCCGGCCGGCGCGGCGAGCGGTCGGTACCTTAAGGCTGACAGTTTCCCTCGGCACGGGGTACTTGGAGCTGGGCTGCAGCGAGTAGACGGGCTCGCTGATGAAGAAGCCGCTCATCATGGAGAGCAGCACGAGCACCAGCACGGGCAGCAGCTGCAGCAGGCCGGCGTGCTCGCGCTGCTCCGGCCGGCGCGCCGAGCGGTCGGTACCTTAAGGCTGACAGTTTCCCTCGGCACGGGGTACTTGGAGCTGGGCTGCAGCGAGTAGACGGGCTCGCTGATGAAGAAGCCGCTCATCATGGAGAGCAGCACGAGCACCAGCACGGGCAGCAGCTGCAGCAGGCCGGCGTGCTCGCGCTGCTCCGGCCGGCGCGGCGAGCGGTCGGTACCTTAAGGCTGACAGTTTCCCTCGGCACGGGGTACTTGGAGCTGGGCTGCAGCGAGTAGACGGGCTCGCTGATGAAGAAGCCGCTCATCATGGAGAGCAGCACGAGCACCAGCACGGGCAGCAGCTGCAGCAGGCCGGCGTGCTCGCGCTGCTCCGGCCGGCGCGGCGAGCGGTCGGTACCTTAAGGCTGACAGTTTCCCTCGGCACGGGATACTTGGAGCTGGGCTGCAGCGAGTAGACGGGCTCGCTGATGAAGAAGCCGCTCATCATGGAGAGCAGCACGAGCACCAGCACGGGCAGCAGCTGCAGCAGGCCGGCGTGCTCGCGCTGCTCCGGCGAGCGCGCGCGCCGCCGCGAGTACACGCCGCCCGCGCCCGCGCCCGCGCCCGGGAACGCTGCGAGAACCGACAATACATACTAACCCCCTTATTCATTAACGTTTACTAAAGTTGACAAGCCGATAATAATCGTTTGTCCCTTTCCATCATACCATTACCAATACGTCGGAAAGGGACAAACGATTATTATATCGGCTTGTCAACTTTAGTAAACGTTTATGAATAAGAGGGTAATATTATAAAGGCGAAAGTGTGTCTGTCTGTCTGTTACATCTTCACGCTTAAGCCGCTGAACCGATTTAGTTGAAATTGGGTAAAGAGATGGTTTGAGTCCCGGGGAAGGACATAGGATAGTTTTTGTCAGAAGTCATCCCTAAAGAGGGTGAAAAGGGGGGTGGAAATGAGAAAATTAATGAAGTGCCTGTTAATTGGTGTAAACAACTAAGCATATTATGCTCGAATTGCTATTAGATTTTATCCAGGCGCTGTACTTATTCTAGCTACTGGGACTAATTCCACGCAGACGAAGTCGCGGGCAAAAGCTAGTAATATTGTAAAGGCGAAAGTGTGTCTGTCTGTCTGTCTGTCTGTCTGTTCCCTCTTCACGCTTAAGCCGCTGGACCGATTTAGTTGAAATTTGGTATAGAGATATTTTCAGTGCCGGGGAAGGACATAGGATAGTTTTTATGTCGGAAGTCATCCCTTGAAGAGAGTGCAAAGGGGGGTGGAATTGAAAGAGTTAATGCATTGCCTAATAATTGAAGTAAGCAATGCGCGAATTGGATGATTGCTGTTAGCATTATCCAGGCGCTATACCTACTTTAGCTGCTGTCACTAATTCCACGCAGACGAAATCGCGGGCAAAAGCTAGTATCTAATCACTATACTATAACATACGATACAACAGCTAATCTAATGGCTCATTTAGACGGTTTTCATTACATTGCGTTTCTTTAGCGGCGCTGTGCACTTTTTGTGATGGGGAAAAAATGTTAAACTCGCGAGAGCGTAAGACGTGACATCACGTGTCATTGAGTTTTTCTTTATTGATTTAAATGCCACCTAGTGAGTATCCCTCTAAGTGGTATAATATAACTCGAGTACTAACAGTGATGTGCTTAGGGGTTTCAAGTAATGCGACGAAATAACGCTAGATGGCGTTAACCTCAATTATACATAGTGAAAACGTCTTTAGCGGCGCTGTGCAATGTCATTGAGTTTTCACTTCTGCCGGCACTCCCGGAGTGCAACCTGTTGTTTTTTTCGTTCGGTAGGCTGAATTGATGTAACCTCAATGGTCCGTACTGTAACTTAAATCGCATGCGAGTTCGCGCGCCGTCTAAATGAGCCCTGAAGCGGGAATTATATTACAAAATAATCAAATCAGTCTCTTTTTTAGAACTGTCAAAACGATTTGTAATATGGAATTTATATGAAAACTAATATTGTGAGGTCACGGTCAACTCACCTAATTTATATATGTATTTCTATGCGATTTATTAAAACAGTGTTTAAAAATTAAGTCAAAATCAGTCCATCGACTCAATTTTTTGCAAGCTTTCTAATGGTACCCCACACGATTCTTAAAAAATTAAAAAAAAAATCATAATAAAACTACCCTTCTCAACCCCCTAATTTTCACCCTAAAATCAGAAATAAGCGGTTGTGACTTATTCACATTGTTAGTGATAGTACTTGCTATAACTGTTCCAAATATTAGGTAATACCTATACCTACATCAAACGGTCTCTGAGAAAAACGCATAAATTTAACCGATTTGCAAGACCGAAGTGATCCCATAAGAGCACCGTGAACAAAGTTTTGTGCGGAGCTCTAATAATGAAAGTTTCACACGTACATTGAACGACGTTTTTTAATACATTTGCGAAAAAATCACAATAAAAAAAAATGGTAACATGAGAATTACACTTACACAGTTAAGAATTTTCCCTTGAACTTGAATGATATTTTACCTATATTATTCAGCACTATAAACTACGTTCAGCGTTGATTTACATTGCCAAAATTAATCACATTAAGTAACTCATTTAATACAAAAAACACTCTTACAGTTGCAATTTAAGATAATTATTTTGATACAACTAAATTTCAAGTGAAAATGGCGGGCGACAGTTTTACTTTTTAATTTTAATTTTTTTCTGTCAACGACAGCCAACGTGGCAATGATAGTTCCATTCAGCCAAATAATAAAAAAGTTTTTTAGTGAAATGTCGTATTTTATAACGTTTTATTTATATAATAACTAATAAATATTTACTTTATATCGTATAAAAAATATATAAAGTTTTTGAACATCCAAACTCTTTGGTGTGGACGTATTGAATACGGTCAGAATTAAATTTAAAAAAGCTGGAAAAGTAAAAAGCACTAGTTCGCATAAAACAACTTTGCGAACGCTAAACAGCTACGTAAAGTAGCACTGTATTAAAAAATATATTTTAAATACACCTACATCCCTATTGATTTCGTGACATTTAGTTTTACCAGCAGTTTCACGTGTAATGTAATATTTTCATTAATTTCATGAAAGCAAATCAATTTTGTGCCCTACGCGATTTTTTGGTGAAATTAGTGTCATGCAACAAATTTCGTAGTGTAAATGCAACGTGAACACTAATCTTGAAAATACTTATTGGGCCTTTTTGCAGTCGGCAACGCGCTTGTAGCAACTCTGACGTTGCAGGCGTCCATAGGCCTTGACTTCTGACTAGGCGTCACAAACCCGGTTTCACCGAAATCGAAAAAACCGGAGAAACCGGGTTTACAGCCAATTGAAAAAACCGGGTTTTCACTTTTCACTTTGATAAAACGGGCTTTTTGAAGTTTTTCGATTTTACAGTTTTATATACATAGTGTAGGGATGAATTTATAGTTTATCCCAAATATATTTTAATTACTCGCGGACAGAGCGACCGATTTTATTATTAGATAATATTCAGTTGTATGAGCTTTGTTCTGTGTAAATAATCCTAGAGCAGCTGTAAGCGCTGCGCGCCGTGTTTGACGGTCTAACGATCGACCCTCGGCTGCAGCGCTGACAGCGATGTATTGCGCCCGCCTCCCGCAGGCGCAGTGAGCCCTTAGAGACGAACTTTGTTATCGTGGCTGTCATACTAAGTTGCTTTTTCCCGTTAAATTTGTATTTTGTAATAATTATTTGGCTTTCGCTCTCACTCCTTCTATTTTATATAGATGTATATTGTGTGCCGTTACGGACAATAAATCGGTGTGCGAAAACGAACGTTTGGTGCTTATTATTTGCCCCTGCATCCGCACCCGCTTACCACGCCTAGCACAACTCTACCTTCCACATCTACACTGGTGACCACGTAGAACACTGAGAATGAGCGATACCGAGAATGACGGATTCGTAGACACGGAGATGCCTGGGCCGAGCAAACCAAGAAAAGGTACTCAAGAGGGCAGCATACCCACGGAAATTTACCGCATCGGCGTAAAAGTGCCTGTATTTTGGCCGGAGAAACCTGCAGTATGGTTCGCTCAAATGGAATCTCAATTTACTGTTTCCAATATTACTGCGGACGCGACCAAATACAATTACATCGTCGCGCAGCTCGATTCCCAATATGCTGCCGAGGTGGAGGATATAATTGTCTCGCCACCAGCCACTGACAAATATAAAAAGATTAAAGATGAGCTCATCAAAAGACTGTCGGTGTCTCGGCAGAAGAAAGTAAAGCAGCTACTTAGTCAGGAAGAGTTGGGTGATAGAAAACCTTCCCAGTTTCTCCGCCACCTACGTCATTTGGCAGGGCCGAATATACCCGATGAGTTCCTATTATCTAATCATGTTTTCATTGTGCACAATAAAGAATATTATTATTTGTATGTCTTTCCCATCACGGAACAATGGTGTTCCGGACCTTTGGGAGGCGTGCGCGGAGCCGAAGCCAACACGTAGAGGCCCTTTTGACACTTTAATGAAATGTAAGGGGTACACCGAGCGGAGGCTGCCCTTGCCCGTGTCATGGGACGCACGCAGAGGCAGCACCCGCCAGGGTGTAAGGACTATTGAGAGTTGATGGAATCTAAAATGAACTAGGTTATTGGGTGAAAGCGATGGACTAAGAACTGAGCTATGGGGTAAAAAACCGGACGCCTGCCTAATAAAACGGTATGCAATTTTATTTCCGGCAGACGGTGACTCGCCCTCACAAGATGGGCCCCCACAAAAAGCGACATCTAGGATGGCTCAAGGGCAACACCGGTGTGAGCGGCTCAGGGGTGTCGAGAGGTGTGCGCCGCTTTCTACCCAGTGGCTGTTAACAGCCACTGTGCCAACTCGCGTCTTATGCATATTTCACTTCCACCCCTGGAGCTTATAGCTCTAACGACTCCACTCTGGCCGGCCGGCTAAGGCAAGCCAGAGGCAGAGAATCCTGTCCCACCCACCCTCCTTGCGGGTAACAGAACTCTCCAGGAGCACTCGGGTACGTGAGGTCGCTAATCCCCAACAGCTCGCCACAAGCTGCCCTGCGTTGACTGATTGCACTGGTAAAACCAGCGGGCGATGGGGTCGTCACATCCCTACGCCTTATTATTATTATTATTATTTGTCTGTCTTTCCATATCTCGGGACCATGGGGTCCCGGACCTTTGGGAGGCGTGCGTGGGGCCGAAGCCAACAGCGCAGAGGCCCTTTAAGACAAATTAATCTAAAGGCAAGGGATACACGTGGCGGATACCATCCCCGAACGCACAATATGATACATCCGGAGATGGTCCCCGCCAGGTGCAAAGACTATTGCAGTGCAGCACTTTTGTGCTGCGATGGGAACTAAGGTCATAGGCTATAGATTTGAATGTTGGATGGACTGGATATCGGGCTATGGGAGGAGACTAGCGGACACCTGCCGTGACAATCAGTCTCAAAATTGTATGAGACAGGTGGTGACTTGCCAACTCATAGAGTGGGCCCCGCAATGGCCGCACGCACAGTGCGACAACAGGGCAACACTTTGGAGTGGCTGTAAGGTTGTCGAGAGGTGAGTCTGCGGTAGCCAGATCCCGGTAATCCGTTCAGCAGGCCGCCGGCGTTATGACATTTTACACTTCCAACCTGGAGCATAGGTCCCGCTCTTGCGACTCCACTCTGGCCGGCCAGTCAAGGCAAGCACAGAGGCGAGGGCTAGATGAAAGTGCCCTCTGGAATAGGGGTCCGCGGTGTCGCCACTCACCGTCAGCTCGCCACAAGCTGCCCCCGCGGGGTTATTATTATTATTATTATCTATCTGGACGTCTCGCCTGCCAAGCAACATGCAATTTGTGATCGCATCGAAGCCCAATGACCCAATTGAAGAGCTCGCTGAGTTGGCTGACCGTGTTTACGACGTAGCAACTCCTCAAGTAGCCGCAGCATCGGCGCCTGATCCTCAAATGGCTATTCTCATACGTCAAGTGAGTGAGTTGACTAAAGACATGAAAACACTAAAAAGTCAGCTCGATAGTGACAGGCCGTCGCGATCAAGATCTCGTGCTCGTGCGTCTAGCAAGTCCCGCAATCGCTCCAGCTCACAGAGGTCGCAGTCGAATTACCGCAAGTTTCCTGAGTGCTGGTACCATGCGAAGTTCGGTGAGAAGGCAACAAGATGCGTGAAACCGTGCGATTACCAGGCGGGAAACGAAAGGGGCACTCGATAATGGCGACCGCCGTTTGCCCTAGCCCCGGTCGCTTATTGGTTACAGACCATACAACGAAGATACAGTTTCTCGTGGATACTGGTAGCGACGTCTGTGTCTTCCCTAGGTCTCAACTAAAATATCGGCGACATCCTACCAACTACGAGTTAGCTGCAGCGAATGGCTCACCAATAATTACTTACGGCTACATTCACTTAGTACTGAACCTAGGCTTACGCCGCGACTTTGCTTGGCAATTTATTGTTGCGGATGTGACGAAGCCTATAATCGGCGTAGACTTCCTGGCATATTACGACCTTCTTCCCGATTGCAGGAATAAACAGCTCATCGACAGGATGACTAGCTTGTGTGGCGTAGCTTTGCCTGGATGTTCGACGGACGAAATTTCTTCAGTCAAACTGGTGTCGGGTGAGTCAGATTATCATCGCATACTACTCGAATACCCCGACATTACTCGCCCATTTGGCGTTCATCGGGTTCCAAAACACAACGTCCTCCATTTTATAAGGACTACTCCAGGGCCTCCTGTGTCTTGCTCTCCTCGACGGTTGGCTCCGGATAAATTAAAGATTGCTCGGGACGAGTTCTCCGCAATGCTTCAGAATGGAACAGCCAGACCTTCAGAGTCACCTTGGTCGTCACCTCTGCACCTTGTCCCCAAGAAGAATAATGGATGGAGGCCTTGCGGTGACTACCGAATGCTCAATGCCAGAACTATTCCGGATAAATATCCCATTCGGCATATACATGACTTTGCTCACAGTATTTCTGGTTGTCAGATTTTCTCCACCATCGACCTTGAGAAGGCGTACCACCAGATCCCTGTAAACCCAGAAGACATCCAGAAGACCTCGATCACCACACCGTTTGGTCTCTTCGAGTTCCCGTATATGACGTTCGGGCTCAGGAATGCTGCCCAGACGTTCCAACGGTTTGTGGACGAGATGGTAAGGGGGCTGGATTTTTGTTATGCCTATTTAGATGACTTCCTAGTGTACTCGAAAGACGAAGTAACTCACAAGGAGCATCTGCGCCAGTTGTTTACCAAATTTCAAGAGTACGGGATGGTGGTTAACACTTCCAAATGTGTCTTCGGTGCGACGGAGGTAAAATTCCTTGGCTACAGCATTTCAGCCGGAGGTACCAAGCCCCTCCCATCCAAGGTCGATGCCATCAAAGAATTCCCGGTCCCAAAGAACGTGAGGGAGCTGCGCAGATTCCTGGGAATGGTTAATTTTTACCGCAGATTTATCCCCGGGGCAGCAGCATCTCAGGCTCCGCTTCATGCGCTTTTAACTGGATCTGTAAAGCCTTCTCATCCCGTCAACTTCAGCGCTGAAGAACATGAGGCTTTTGAGCGTTGTAAGGACAGCTTATGTCAGGCTGCGTTGTTAGCGCATCCAAATAGTCTGGCTAAGCTGGCCATTGTCACAGACGCTTCTGATACCGCCATGGGAGCCGCGCTACAACAGTTTATTGACGAGCAGTGGCAGCCCCTGGCGTTCTTCTCAAGAAAATTGAGCCCCGCGCAACGTAAGTACTCACCGTACGATCGTGAGCTTCTGGCCATATACGAAGCGCTAAAGTACTTCAGGCACATGGTTGAGGCCAGGGACTTCACAATCTATACGGATCACAAGCCTATCTGCTTCGCCTTCAACTCGCGCAAGGATAACTGCTCACCAAGACAGTTCAGGCATTTGGACTTTATATCGCAATTCACGACTGACATAAGACATATCTCTGGGAAAGATAACGTGGTGGCAGACACCCTGTCGCGCGTTGAGGAAGTCGCACAGCCGATCGATTTGGAGCGGCTAGCGCAATCCCAGATGAGAGATCCAGAGTTGCAGGAACTCTTATAGAGTGACACTTCGCTGCGTCTGAAGAAGTTCAAGTTGCCAGGCATTCAGGCCGAAATGTATTGCGACGAGAGCGACCAGACACTCAGGCCTTATGTCACAAAGGAGTTGCGCAGACAAGTGTTCCAGAGCTTGCACTTCCTTAGCCACCCTGGTGCTAATGCTTCCGTTAAGCTCGTCACAGACCGGTACGTTTGGCCAGGTATCAAGAAAGACTGCCGCGAATGGACACGTACCTGTTTGTCATGCCAGAGAGCCAAGGTGACTCGTCACGTTTCTGCACCACTTGGGACATACAGACTTCCCAGAGCAAGGTTCATGCATGTACATATAGACCTCATAGGCCCCTTGCCAGTATCTCAAGGATTTAAATACTGCCTCACAGCCGTCGATCGATATACACGTTGGCCTGAGGTGGTACCGCTACAAGAGATCACAGCAGAAGCCGTAGCCAGAGGACTTCTACATGGCTGGATATCACGGTTCGGCTGCCCCAACGACATCGTAACTGATCGTGGCAGACAGTTCGAGAGCTGCCTCTTCAAGCATCTGTCTGAGCTAGCCGGCTTCCAGCATCGTCGCTCAACGGCCTACCATCCGGCCTGTAAAGGCCTCGTGGAGCGTTTCCATAGACAGTTGAAAGCCGCTATTACCTGTCACGCAACTAGCAACTGGGTAGACACATTACCCTTGGTCCTGCTTGGTATACGTAGTGCGTACGAGGAGGATCTTAACGCTTCGACTGCTGAGCTCGTATACGGAGAGCCACTGAGATTGCCAGGAGAGCTATTGCACGCCCAGGCGCCCAATGACACCATTGACGTGACTGATTATGTCGCACGCCTGCGTAAGTTTGCCCATGATCTCACTCCAGTGCCAGCGTCACGCCATACAAGCAATAGACGAGTGTTCATATATAAGGACCTCAAAACTGCCAGTCACGTGCTGCTCAGAGACGATGCGAGTCATCCACCACTGCAGCCTGCGTATACTGGTCCGTACGAAGTGCTCGACAGAAGTGATAAAGTGTTTAAGTTGCGTGTGAACGGCAAAAGTGTAACAGTGTCTATAGACCGTATTAAACCTGCATACATACTGGCCGATGAGCCGATTGTACCTATTACTGTTCCACCTGTTCAACCTACTCCAGAGACTGAAAACACGGTGAAAAAGACAAGGTCAGGACGTACAGTGCGTATCCCAGATTATTATTATTAAGTTATTTTTATTTTTCTATCGCCCTTGACGGTCTCTGGAGGGGGGTGATGTAGGGATGAATTTATAGTTTATCCCAAATATATTTTAATTACTCGCGGACAGAGCGACCGATTTTATTATTAGATAATATTCAGTTGTATGAGCTTTGTTCTGTGTAAATAATCCTAGAGCAGCTGTAAGCGCTGCGCGCCGTGTTTGACGGTCTAACGATCGACCCTCGGCTGCAGCGCTGACAGCGATGTATTGCGCCCGCCTCCCGCAGGCGCAGTGAGCCCTTAGAGACGAACTTTGTTATCGTGGCTGTCATACTAAGTTGCTTTTTCCCGTTAAATTTGTATTTTGTAATAATTATTTGGCTTTCGCTCTCACTCCTTCTATTTTATATAGATGTATATTGTGTGCCGTTACGGACAATAAATCGGTGTGCGAAAACGAACGTTTGGTGCTTATTATTTGCCCCTGCATCCGCACCCGCTTACCACGCCTAGCACAACTCTACCTTCCACATCTACAATAGTTTAATTATCTTGAAGAGCAAATAAAAATAATATACGCACTAATTGTATACATAAATGAACAGCTTTTTAGTCTCCAACGTTATGCCCAGTTTTGCAGATAGGCTGCTTAGGTGCTCCTTGAAGTTAGGGCTTCAATCCAGGATGCTTCGGAGATATTTAGGAAGGAAGTTGTATCGGAGAAGATTGGCCATGAATTTTACTCTCAGCTCCTTGTTGGCTAGTTTGTTGCACTAGTGAAAGCAGGACACCTCGGTCTTAGAAGTGCTGGGGCACAAACGCCACTGAGAGAAATAGTCATCTAATAGATTCAGGTCCTTTTCCAGGGTATTTTATCTCATTTCCAAGCTGTCTTTTTGTGTCACAAGGGGCAGGTCATCAGCATAAGCAAACTTCCGCGATGTGGTATTAGGCAGGATTCGTATCCTGCCTCAACCATCGGTATTTTCAGACCTATGACAACGAATACTAGGCGGTGTTGTGAGTAGTACAGCATTACTAGCACGTACAGCTCGGCGGCCACTGGGGTACCGTCTATTGCTCTTGTTGTGAAGACTAGGTCCGGGTTGTGGTCACTTCTCCATCGAGATGATTTGAACGTTCCTTTGCCTTTGTTAGAACAACTAAAACAGTGTTGTTCCTATCTGCCCAGTCCATGATCGCCTCCTCGTTGGCGTCAAATTTCCTATATCCCCAGCTGGTTATGGTAGCTATTCAAGTCTCAAATGTAACGGGATGGGTGTTCCAAGTAGGTAAAGAAGGGGTGGAGTAGGTCAGCAGCTACGTGGAGACATATACATGTTGCATATCCGCGTTTCGCCGATTTGAATAATCGTGGTGGCGATGTTGTTGCCATCGATGTTATTTGAAATCACGTTGACCAGGGCAGTAAGAGAAGACCGGCCGTATGTCGAATTCTATATTGTTTATTGTATAATGCCGCTACCAAATCAATCCTGGTATTTTACCTCGTTTAGCGAGTTGGGCATCATCAGCGGTGTGTGTTTCCAGAAGGAGGACTATGTCAACACCGTTGTCATATAGAGTCTGGGTGAAAAGAGAAGAATCGTGAATTCTATGGGGCCCAATACATTCCACGACTCTTCTCTTTCCTCACAGACTCTAATATTTGCTTAGGCATTCCGTTTTAGAATTGCTGACTTAGTTAAAAACTTTATTGATGGGTTTGGATTGATTTATTCATGGTCTTGGTATAGATAAAGTAAATAGAAATCTCGTTGAAGACTTATTATTAAAGCATTGATCCTAAAAATACTTGCTTATTTTACAAATTATACGTAAAATCGAAATCACCGAAAAAACCGGAAACCCGGTTTTGCAATTTCACAAAAACCGAAAAACCGGTTTTCTATAATACGCACGGTTTTGTGACCCCTACTTCTGACCCTTGTGTGACCTCGCGATGCACACGTGTCCACTGACGAGGCAGTAGCTTAGTAGCGACATCTATACATTTGATAGAGTACAGAATTTTAAGCGAATCGATAACTAACTTACCATGATCCCCCTCCGATGCTGCGGACTTTTTTAGAACTACTCAGACGACAGTTCAGTAGTTACATCTATACATTTCATAGCGGATGTTTTTGGAACTAACTAGCGGTGTCTATACCTATACCTTTAAGCGAATCAATAACTCACATACAAAGTGGTGCCATCTATAGTTCGTTTTTTTAGCATTAGAAAGAACTTGAAAGAAGGTAAGCGATCTTGACATGACTTTTAATTGAAAAACGCTTTTTCAAAATCAGTAACTATTACTTATGAAAGCAGAAGAATATAAATGATCGTATTAGATTCATAATTGTTACAATTTTGCCGTGACTTATTTTAAAAACGTGTTTTTCAATAAAAAAACACATCAAGATTGTTTACCTTATTTCTAATGCTAAAAAAACGAACTATAGCGGGGATCATTGCGGAACTAACAAGTGCCGCCATCTAACGGATTTTGCCCGAACTAACAAGTGGCGCCTTACACATACACAGTGTCGCCCCCTATCGAAATAGTTTTGAGCCAAAATCGGCACAAACACTACTTATTATATATGTATAGTCCTCATCGATTTCGACGACGGCGACCTCAGCAATAGGGATGATGACACATGTTGAATTTTATAAAAAGACCTAGTAAAATAGATAGAAAATGAGCAATTTATCACAATAATGTGGATATTAAAATAATATATGGAAATAATACAAAAATACAGGACCTGAAAGTTCCAAAATTTAAGTTTTTTTTTTACTTCCAAGAAGGAAATAAGTAAGGATACCATTCGATTCCTTTATCCAAAAAAAGATTGTATAGCAACTATGTACATAAACGCAATATTTCACCGACAAAAACGCAATTATCTTGTTTTTTCCATACAGTCCACACTTCAAGATGGACTCTCAGTGACCTTGACGTCACGGTCACTTATCGTTTTGTTAGGGGCGTTTCGCGAGTGAAGTACGATTGTCAGACTTTGACTATCATTTCTGACTTTTGTATTGCTTTATTGCAATGGGTCCCATATATACATTTGATCCTAAAAACAAACCTGATCGATTGATATCGTAAATGAAAATTTGTCATCTAGCCTATTACGGATTACGCCTGTCATGGGCCCGAATGTGGCTGCGCAGGCCGAACTTGGTCTTAAAGACTCGTGTTACAATAGTATGTACAATAGAGTTACAATAAAGCACATGGAAACCCCTGTCTATTCACCCGCCCTGCCAAAGAACATATTGAAGAGTTCCTCAGCAGTGAGGTCGGATTCAAACACACGCGCCTAATATTATTGCTTGCGCTTGTATAATTCATATATTGCGTCATATCTCCGTAATTTATCAAACTGATTATCAAATTTTTTTTATTATTACAAAGCTTATGTAATTCCCTGTCTACTCACCCGCATTGCCAAAGAACATATTGAAGAGCTCCTCAGCGGTGAGGTCGGACTCGAACCCGCGCGCGTAGTACTGGTGCTGCGCGGCGTGCGCGTGCGCGTGCGCGTGCGCGGGGGGCTCCTCGCCGCGCGCCTCGTACAGCTTGCGCTTCTCGGGGTCCGTCAGCACGGCCGCCGCGTTGCCGATCGCCTGAAAAAGGACCTCCTTTAACCCTTCAATGCGCGATTTGAAATATGAAAATGAAAATATTTATTTTCAGGCAACTATTGGCCCATAGATAAATACCTTAAAACTAGCATACATATTATTACAAAATATCTCTTAAAAACTAAAAACACACAATTATGGCTGCGATGCAGTTCGCAACCGCGCAGTGTCAGGGAGCCGGCCGCGGAACCGCCGGAACTTGACACCCTTCGGCCAAAACTCCTCCTTGGTGAAGGTCGCTAGATGTTCAGTCGGAACGCTCAGCACAAAAGAATTAAAATTCACACTGTGTCGAGATTCGAACTTCACGACCCTCAAGATGAATCTGGACTAGACTTGTACATACTTCACGATCTCCTCGACCTTCGTAAGGTAGTGTAATCGGGACCCATACAGCAGCGTCGTCGGCGTTGCAGGACGCAGCAAATGGTTGGGTCCAGTCGGTGCGGTACCGCACTGATTCGGACGAGCTGACTTCTTTCTCCTCTCCACCTTCCGTACCCAAAGGGTAAAAACGGGACCCTATTACTAAGACTCCGCTGTCCGTCCGTCCGTCCGGCATCTCATGAACCGTGATAGCTAGGCAGTTGACATTTTCACAGATGATGTATTTCTGTTGCCGCTATAACAACAAATACTAAAAAGTACGGAACCCTCGGTGGCCGAGTCCGACTCGCACTTGTCCGGTTTTTTCTTTTTGTGCGGACAGACGACTTTATGGCAACACGGGCTTGCCCAGAACCCGTACCACCCTCTCTCCTCTAGGGTCCCTAGACAAAGCCTTCAGGGTACCTTGAAGGCCTCGCTGGCTCCGGGCGCCTGGTTCTTGTCGGGGTGGAGCTGGAGCGCCAGCTTCTTGTACGCCTTCTTGATGTCCGAATCCGTCGCCTCCTTTGTCACGCCTGGAAATAAAGTCGGCATTTAAGAATAAGAAGAAAATTATTCACGAAATAGTTATTTACGATACAAGTGCGGAAAAAAGGAAATTCGAAACGAGTGGCGATAAATTAAAACACGTGTATCGTACAACGTTTTACAGTGCATATGGCCCTTTAAACTTTTGACATACGCACGAAAAGTGCTGTTTCCCGCACTAGTGCGGGAAAGTAGGACCATATGTACTGTAAATAGTATTTTATACAATCGTGATATAATGGAGAGCTTTTCAGTCGAGTACCGTGTTAAAGCCACGAAGCTTGCTGAGTAGCCTTATTGGGTACGAGATTGAAAAGCTTAATTATATGACTATTGTATACAATAGTTTTTCTACGAGTCAACAAAAATAATACTTTAAACTTGTAGATTCATATAGGTGAACAAACCAAAAGTATACAGCTAAGATACGCGAGCAGCCGCGATACCTTAATACTCGTACGCGGCCCGGGGCCCGGCGGGTTGGTCAACGACACCTTCTCGTAACTCATGAGGCCCTGGTACTTGCTCCTAGCTATATTAAATTCTTAGCCAGTTTTTTTCTCGATTATGGCCACCGTAGCCTATGGAGACTAACAAGCAACGCTAACCGGGTATCGTAGTCTATGGATATTGCTAAATTAAGGGTGTCACATGCGCGTTAATGACTACACTAAACTAAAATAAATAATTAATTTGAGGACGGGGGCCCTGGCACGGGCCCCGTGTTCCATTATGGTAAAGACGGTACTGCAAATACCCTATTCCAAAAGGTCCTATAGGTATCGAGTACCTGCTATAATTGTAATTATAACTCTACTAGACGGGCCCGCAGCTCCGCTCGCGTAAATGAAATAAAGAGTGTGTCAACCCTGCCAGGGTTCATAACGGTGATAGGGATTTCTTATTTGTACCCGTTATTTGGATAACTTAATACGCAAAATATCTGAAAAAAAATATGTGATTTGATAAAAGGCAAAATTATACTTTTTCATCTACGTAGTTATTTATTTAAAACTCGTTTCAACATAAAATTATTATTTATTTTTATAAGCCTACTTGCAAAAACGTTCATTAGATTAATTTCCGCCTTAAGACGAATATGGACGACCACCGCCCATAAATCGCCTTTTGGTACAAACGTACGTACTCCCCATTTCCCTTTCTGAATACTAACATTACTTACTACGGTTATGTGAATCCTTGCCTCCGAGAAAAGACAAAACAAAACACACCATGTTTCTCGGTCTTGCGATAGCTCTCGCCAGTCCCCATGGCCGAGGATAAGCAGATCTCTAGCAACTACGTCGTTCCAGCGGTAGGTACCTATGACGTCCAATTGGGCGTCTCCCATTTCGTTGTCCCAAGTACGCTCTCGTCACGGCACGATCCTCTTCCATTCTCTCTAAATGTCCGAGCCAATGTAAGCTTAGCCACTTTTGTCTCTCAGTATTCCGCCAGTATATCGGAACACATCCTTATTTCTATAGCAACAGAGTTATATTACGATATTTGGCCGACTGCTGACTGTACGTTTGCTTATTTTCACCAGGTCGTTTCGCTCAAAAATATCTGAACATGCACTTAAATTTTATCTACCTACATTATAACTTGCTATCAACTTTGTATTTTTGGCCCATCTCGGCAGCCCGGTCCCCGGACAAATTTGTTTGCCGAAGCTGTGAAAGTAAATCTGAATAACATAACTCAAAAAGAAATTTAAAACAACAAAATACAAATTACTATTGATATTGATAAGTAATAACATGCCATATAATGACTGATAATGATCAGTCATTATATGGCATGTCACTCGTATGGGCATAAACTAAGGTAAAAGGCATGGTATAATAATATAGGTACTCCGCCTGGTACTCCATTCCCGTCTTTTCTAGGTCACCTAACTGACACGGGCCTACGTCATCATGCGACAGCGCTATATGATAATATGCGATAGCGCTATATATAGCGGCCATGTTGTTGTGACGTAGGCCCGTGTCACTCTGGGAATGGAAGACCATGTTTTATTAGACTATGGGTAAAAGGTTGAGGTTGACAGCACTTTTTATTTTACTTCGAGTAAAAAAGGCCGAAATCACTGCATACCAACATAACAAACATAATTTTGGTTATTTGAAGTTCGAAACGAAACCAACCGAGAGTTTCCGAAAATAGCCGATAGTCGTAAAATGAAGAATGTTATGAAAATTTATTTTCCTTATTGTACATTAAATACGCATCGAAAGCGATAGTTTTTATGTTCTAGTTTTATTATCATATGTAGATAATAGATTTAAACAGTTTTTTCTTATCATACGTGCGTTGTATTCGAGATACGTGATAAAAACTTTTTTAGAAATTTGTAAGGCGCCATCTCTCTTCTTCGCTCGTTTTTTATCCCGTTCTGGTTTTTCAATTTTATATATATGATTCTTCAAGCGGTAAAGTTATCTGTATGGAATCTTTTGTTATTAATGCATTTCATTTTGCATACGTAATTAGCGGTTTGGTTTAACCCTTTGACCGACAAATACGTCAAGTGAAGAGCGCGGCTACAGCCCAATATCAACCTTTGTGCACTCGACTCGGACAAGGTTCACAATGCGCGCCGCGCACCGCACGATAGACGTGGCGTTGAAAGGGTTAACAAATACGTCAAGTGAGGAGCGCGGCTACAGCCCAATATCAACCTTTGTGCACTCGGACAAGGTTCACAATGTCGCGCCGCGCACCGCACGATAGACGTGGCGTTGAAAGGGTTAACAAATACGTCAAGTGAGGAGCGCGGCTACAGCCCAATATCAACCTTTGTGCACTCGGACAAGGTTCACAATGTCGCGCCGCGCACCGCACGATAGACGTGGCGTTGAAAGGGTTAACAAATACGTCAAGTGAGGAGCGCGGCTACAGCCCAATATCAACCTTTGTGCACTCGACTCGGACAAGGTTCACAATGTCGCGCCGCGCACCGCACGATAGACGTGGCGTTGAAAGGGTTAACAAATACGTCAAGTGAGGAGCGCGGCTACAGCCCAATATCAACCTTTGTGCACTCGGACAAGGTTCACAATGTCGCGCCGCGCACCGCACGATAGACGTGGCGTTGAAAGGGTTAACAAATACGTCAAGTGAGGAGCGCGGCTACAGCCCAATATCAACCTTTGTGCACTCGGACAAGGTTCACAATGTCGCGCCGCGCTCCGCACGATAGACGTGGCGTTGAAAGGGTTAACAAATACGTCAAGTGAGGAGCGCGGCTACAGCCCAATATCAACCTTTGTGCACTCGGACAAGGTTCACAATGCGCGCCGCGCACCGCACGATAGACGTGGCGTTGAAAGGGTTAACAAATACGTCAAGTGAGGAGCGCGGCTACAGCCCAATATCAACCTTTGTGCACTCGGACAAGGTTCACAATGTCGCGCCGCGCTCCGCACGATAGACGTGGCGTTGAAAGGGTTAACAAATACGTCAAGTGAGGAGCGCGGCTACAGCCCAATATCAACCTTTGTGCACTCGGACAAGGTTCACAATGTCGCGCCGCGCTCCGCACGATAGACGTGGCGTTGAAAGGGTTAACAAATACGTCAAGTGAGGAGCGCGGCTACAGCCCAATATCAACCTTTGTGCACTCGGACAAGGTTCACAATGTCGCGCCGCGCTCCGCACGATAGACGTGGCGTTGAAAGGGTTAACAAATACGTCAAGTGAGGAGCGCGGCTACAGCCCAATATCAACCTTTGTGCACTCGGACAAGGTTCACAATGTCGCGCCGCGCTCCGCACGATAGACGTGGCGTTGAAAGGGTTAACAAATACGTCAAGTGAGGAGCGCGGCTACAGCCCAATATCAACCTTTGTGCACTCGGACAAGGTTCACAATGTCGCGCCGCGCACCGCACGATAGACGTGGCGTTGAAAGGGTTAACAAATACGTCAAGTGAGGAGCGCGGCTACAGCCCAATATCAACCTTTGTGCACTCGGACAAGGTTCACAATGTCGCGCCGCGCACCGCACGATAGACGTGGCGTTGAAAGGGTTAACAAATACGTCAAGTGAGGAGCGCGGCTACAGCCCAATATCAACCTTTGTGCACTCGGACAAGGTTCACAATGTCGCGCCGCGCTCCGCACGATAGACGTGGCGTTGAAAGGGTTAACAAATACGTCAAGTGAGGAGCGCGGCTACAGCCCAATATCAACCTTTGTGCACTCGACTCGGACAAGGTTCACAATGTCGCGCCGCGCACCGCACGATAGACGTGGCGTTGAAAGGGTTAACAAATACGTCAAGTGAGGAGCGCGGCTACAGCCCAATATCAACCTTTGTGCACTCGGACAAGGTTCACAATGTCGCGCCGCGCACCGCACGATAGACGTGGCGTTGAAAGGGTTAACAAATACGTCAAGTGAGGAGCGCGGCTACAGGCCAATATCAACCTTTGTGCACTCGACTCGGACAAGGTTCACAATGTCGCGCCGCGCTCCGCACGATAGACGTGGCGTTGAAAGGGTTAACAAAAGATAACAATGCCAACAGCCCAACATTGACAACCATCGAGTGGATCCCGACATTTTAAAACCATACGAATACGACCCAGACGAATGACGCAGTATGACGCAGTAAAATGACGTGTTCACACAATATTTAAGACGGTCCAAGGTCGAGACATTGCATATTTAAAACCTTCATATATTGATTGTTTATTGATTAATGATTAGCCCAGTTCAAAGTGTGTTTAACACGCGCCTAAACCTTATCGAAATGCACTAAAGTTAATATTTCACTGTAACCTTGGGCGGGGCGTCTGTGAACGTCATTGGGGTTAAAGGGTTAAGAGTCACACAAACCCGCCACCAAAAAGTCAAATACAATTTTTTGGCCTTTCTTGTGTAAAACTTATAGAACAAATGTTGGTTCTCACAGTTTAATACCTATCATTTGTAGAGCATAACTTAACAGAGGAGACTTGGTATATTAGAGCGTTTACACAATTACACAGTGTACGACGACGATTAGATATCGGATGTCGGAAGGAAGTAAAATGTAAGATATATGTGTTTCTCAGTATTTATTTATCCCTTTAATAAATCAATATTACTGAAAAACAATAAATAACGCAATAAATAACGTCGTAGCCCCCCGTCAGCTGTCCGACCGATCGCGAGGTCTACAGCTCACAGAGCCACTAGTATTATAGAAATGGCAAACTCACCCAAAATTTCGTAATAATCCTTGCATTTGGTATTAATCCGGCGCACGGCCTCCAGCTGGTCTGTCGTGTACTCGCGCTGCGGCGCCTGGTGGGTAGGAGCCTTACGTCTCCTCACTTCTTCAGCAGGCTCCCTTCGGGGCGGAGTCTTGCGACCTCCCGAGCTCCCTGCGGCCCGCACCCGCGTCAACAGCTCCTTAGCACGCGCCGTGGGATACAAGCGCTCAGCTTTCAACAGAAACCTCTCAGCCTTCTCCGTATTCCCCGCAGAAAATGCTGCCTGCGCGATATCGATACATTTCTCAGCTTCGTCCTTGTTCCCTTCGAGCGTCATTTTGAATTTCGAATTAAGTCTTTGGTGAAAGCTGGCGCGTTACGAGAGTAAATGATAGACGTGTCGCGAAAATCTAATTAGCGGAAATAGATTTTATTTATAATTCAACTACACCATTGCTCAATCTACGAAGTGGATTATAGTGGAGGACACAATACGTCAAAATAACAAATAGGGTTGTCACAGTCATACTTGCCATGTCAGGGTTGTAGTTCTTGGTGGAATCTTTAAAAATGTTCCAATTGAAACTGATGTATTAGGAAATTAAGAAAACGATCTTCCATATATCTCATTTGATAAGCCGATGTTTTTATAATTCTTCAGCAAAATAGGGAATAAAAATTCAATAATTTGTGGCATTATAATTATTTCATTGCTAGCCATAAAAACACAATTAAATTTAAAAGTAAAACTTTTTTTTCATTATACGCATAAATAGTTATACGTATAGAAAGTAAGACTTGCAAAATTTTATAACAAGAAAAGAAAGTTTTTATGAAATTTACAATTTAATGCAATATTATCTAAAAATAGCTTTAGAGCATGCTCTAAATGCTCTAAGAAAATAGCTAATCGTAAAAAATATCAAATAGTATTATACATATATGTTAAATTTATTAATATAAATTTAAATTACTAAAAGACATAAACAGGAATATAAAACTAAAACTAACTACAATTAAAATAACTAAAACTAAAAATTAAAAATCCACTAAATAGTATTATATTTTCAGTGCCTGACAATGGTCTGACATATCGCAAATTAGTGGTAAACGAAACGTTATTATTTTCCTTAACAGACATAGATTGAGCAGCCAATAGCGAGCTGCATACAGTATGCGTTAACGGTTGCTATTGGTTAATCTTAATTTATTCTAATAGGTATTTGACAATAGGTAACAAAACGCGCTGTCATATGACGTGCTATTGCTATGACGCATACTTCAATTGAAATCGAAAACTGAATTATTTGCGCTGTAGGCGTTCCCAGTGTGTAATTTTAAGTGTAAAGTAAATCCCTAATAGTCGTTGTACAGTCGTGTTTTATCGTTTCCGTTGCGCACTGCCGATAAAAACTAAGAAAAGCATGGCCAGCCCACCCATCTACAACCCCGTAAGTAGTTGTGCTTTTTATACTTCTCCAAGCTACAATATGTGTCGCATAGACGCGTTTCGGCGTTTTCAAGGGCATCCGGCAGAATGAAATGGAAATTAGTCATCTATTTGCTATGAAAACGTTTAATTGTGTTTCTAGATTGTGATGCAATGAAATTTACAATTTGTCGCTTTGTAGGCCGGTTTTACCGATTCTAGACGTAATTTCCCACTCGTGAAGTCATTTTTGTTTAACTTTCCTCTTAACTATCGTTCGTTGGCCTTATTTGAACAACTTGGTGACGAAAAGCCTTGTTATACCATAAGAGATCGATTTACTTTACAAATTATTACTAAGGCCATTTTCAGTTTTTAGGGTTCCGTACCTCAAAAGGAAAAAAACCGGCCAAGTGCGAGTCGGACTCGCGTTACAAGGGTTCCGTACATAAGTCCGACTCACGCTTGACTGCACATTTCTAATAGGTTTTCCTGTCATCTATAGGTAAAGTACTATTTTGTGTATTTTTTTCAAAATTTTAGGCCCAGTAGTTTCAGAGATAAAGGGGGAGAATGGTCGGACAGACAGACAGACGCACAAGTGATCCTATAAGGGTTCCGTTTTTTCCTTTTGAGGTACAGAACCCTAAAAACGGAACCCTTATAGGATCACTCGTGCATCTCTCTGTCTGTCACAGCCTATTTTCTCCGAAACTACTGAACCAATTAAGTTGAAATTTGGTACACGTATGTAAGTCTGTGACCCAAAGATGGACATGTAATGTAAATTAATGAATATTAAACATAGGGGGCACTTTTGGGGGGTAACTGAGACAATTAAAAAACAAACTATATCAAGTTATACATCAAATGAAAGAGCTCATTGTCAGAATCACAAATATATCTCATTCTTTGTCCTCGCCTATGTCCCGCTACACGGGGTCGGCTTTCCTAACCACGCCACGCCATTTATTGCGGTCATACACGTCATTAGATTCCAATGAGTGAGTTTTCATGTCCCTTTGGACAGTCGTTAGCCATGTAGCTAGTGGCCTACCTCTTCCCCTTTTGTCTGTTGCGATGGAAAGGCACTTTTTCACGACATAATCTTCTGGTCTACGCATCACAGGGCCATACCACCTGAGTCTGGTCTCTGCAAGTTTATCAGCAATCGGGGCCACCTTCAGACTACCTCGAATGTACTCATTGCGAACTTTGTCTTTTAACGTGACACCACTTGACCATCTCAGCATTCGCATTTCGGCGGTGTGGAGCTTCTGTGTGTGTGTGTTTTTCACAGCCCATGTTTCAGTGCCATATAGTATTGTCGGTCTTATTGCAATCTTATACACTTTGCCTTTGGTTCTTACTGGCATCTTTGTATCACACATAACTCCATTAAGTTGGCGCCATTTGTTCCACCCTGCTGTGACTCTGTGCGTAGCATCCGCATATATCGTGCCATCGTCTGATATCACAGATCCAAGATACTTAAATTTGTTAACTGGGGCTAATGTGATATCAGTATCCGCCGGATGTACGCGGTTGAAGTGGCAGACCATGTATTCTGTTTTTGTCCTACTTATTCTTAATCCATTATTTTCCAGGGCTTCCCTCCATTGTTCTAAATTTTGTTGAATGCTATGTTTACTATCCGATATTAACACAACATCATCAGCATACAGTAAGTTCCAGGGTGTAGGCTTTTGTATTTTTTCCGTTAAATAGTTCATAGCGATATTGAACAGCAATGGGCTTAGAGCGCTGCCTTGATGTACACCCACTTTAACATCGAAGCTTTCAGACAGACCAGCAGGGCTTCTGACGACTGTATGAACATTGCTGTACATGTCCATGATGATTTTCACATACTGTTCGGGGACATTATGCGCTCTTAAGGCTTGCCATATAAGGGCTCTAGGTACTCTGTCAAACGCCTTTTCTAAATCAATAAAGACCATCCATAGCGTCTGTTTCTTATCCCTTGCTTTTTCCATTACCGTTCTTACTGCATGAATTGCATCCATAGTTCCCTTCCCAGGGGTGAAGCCGAATTGGTTTTCTGTAAACTAGTTTAAGAAGGCGCTGATTTATGACTCTTTCCCACATTTTTAGGGTATGCGAGGTCACAAATATCACAAATATATATTATCAGAATCACAAATATATATTTTTTATAATTGTAGGATAAATAGTTCAGAAGTTTTTAAATATGTAATTTAACAAATATGCAAAAATGGCCATTCCCCCCCCTTTATCTCCAAAACGAATGGGTCTAAAACTTTGAAAAAAATATACAAAATAGGTCTTTACCAATAGATGACAGGAAAACCTATTAGAAATGTGCAGTCAAGCGTGAGTCGGACTTAATTACTTAGTTCTTGATCGACTCCTACAATTTTTTAATCACATTTCACTCATGTTTCACATAAATAAATACATTGTTAAAATTTGTGTAATGTACGGAACCCTTGGAACGTGAGTCCGACTCGCACTTGGCCATTTTTTTGTTATATACGAGATATAAATTGACTCTTATTCCTTGTTGACTGCAATCTCCAATGCCTAAATATTGCAAGATAACATTATCATAAGATAAATATTTATACAGAGAATGTGTTCCAGATGATAGTTGTTGCCTTACACAAGAAATTGGCATAAGGCCGGAGCCCCACTGCTGCGCACGCTATGTACACGACCCACGTTCCTATACAAAATTTCGTGGGCTTGCCCACGGTTTGTATTAAAACGTGGGCCGTGTACATAGCGTGCGCAGCAGTGGGGCTCCGGCCTAATATTACGCTGGATCAACTTTTTATCTTCAATCATTGCTATACTTACTTCTCGTGGGTAAGCTGGACAACCATACTTACTTCTCATGGGTAGCTGGACAACCATACTTACTTCTCATGGGTAGCTGGACAACCATAGATTTATAGGATTTATTAAGCTTTTTACATTCCAGAGACCTGCTACCTCCAAATGTAATTTTAGAACGAGATATATAAACTGGACACGGTACCGCGTGTCCAGATCTGTCGTGGCATCACCGAATCGGCCCTATGGAAGACCAGCGCTGGCTTCATAGCTAGCATTATGCTGTGTTGGGTCCATTTCGTGACGCGCACTTAATGTTCTATTCTTCTGTTTTTGTTGTCTGTACATGTTCGTACATGTTTGTGAGTGTCAGGAACAAATATCTGTATCTTATGTTATAATGGACCCGGGTATGTCCTTAAACTACGTCCAAGACCACCGCTGGACGGGCAGCAGCGTCCCTCAAATTCGGTGTACCTACTCGACTGCGATCGCCAACCCGCCTGCCAAGCGTGGCGATTATGGCATTCACCCCCCAAAAGGGGGAGGCCTATGTTCAGCAGTGGACGTCTTATGGCTGAGATGATGATGATGTTATAATGTAACTTGTTCCAGGTGATACCGTGCGTGCACCCGATCCCCGGGGGGATGTTCCCGGGCCGCATGATGCGGTTCCAGGGCAACGTGCCGCCCGGCGCTCAAAGGTATGCTTTAACCTAAACTGCAAAACGTAATTCCCAAACACCAAAAAAAGTAAGACAATGTTGCCACTGCAATAGTTTGTTTGTAAAATAGTAAATTGCTTTTGATAAATAATCACGCTAAGATAATTTTTTTATTAGTAATTTTACTCCTACGATTTAAAGAAGTACTTTTATTTACTTATTTTTACATAAATACAAGACGCGCTAGTAAAAAGTGGCAACATTTTCATACTTTTTTTGGTCTTGAATTACGTTTTGCACTATACGCTTACCTTACACGAACTCTACAAGTTGAAGTTAGCAGAAATGTGCACGTGCTAACGACGTAACGTAACGTAACGTAACGTTTAACAACGAGTAAGACAAAGATGAATGGAATGTGAATATGAATAAAAAATAACAGATTTCCTCGTAGGTATTGAAATAAATTAATATGGATGTATATTTGTCCTCCGAATGAGTATAACCTATCTATAGTTAAATATAAAATTTCTGTACGAAACTTATGTACGAAATGTCATTTGATATTTACCAGTCGCTTTTCGGTGAAGGAAAACATCTTGAGGAAACCGGACTAATCCCAATAATTCCTAGTTTCCCCTCTGGATTGGATGGTCAGATGGCAGTGGCTTTAGTAAAATCTAGTGTCTACGCCAATTATTGGGATTAGTTGTCGAGCGGGCCCCAGGCTCCCATGAGCCGTGGCAAAATGCCGGGATAATGAGGAGGAAGACGAACCAAGTAACTGCCCGTTTCCAGGTTCGCCATAAACCTGCAATGCGGCCCCAACACGGACCCGCGCGACGACATCGCGCTGCACCTCAACTTCCGCTTCGTGGAGCAGTGCGTGGTGCGCAACCACCTGACGGCCATGTCGTGGGGCATGGAGGAGACCAGCGGCGGGATGCCGCTGAGTCAGGGAGGCAACTTCGAGGCGCTGCTGCTGTGCGAACCGCAATCCATTAAGGTCAGTTTCGAGACACGTACGCTTCTGGCTGGAGTGGCTTCTCAAGTTCGGACTATAAAGAGAGACTTTTCACTAATAGAGACAGATTCCACACAAATAGAGCCTCTCCCTAACATAGGCATGTTCTAGGTTTTCGTGACTATATAATCTATTTCCAGAAAAAAGTACCTATATGACAGATATTGAATAAAAATTGTATTTATTAATGTAAAAATTAAAACTATGTAGTGTTTTCACTTATGATGGTATATATGGCATCTTCATTGCTTTTTGTATTAATTAATATTAGTTACTATTTGTAAGAATCATTACACCGTTGGTGCCCAAATAAACACAACATTTACTCTTTGAAATGGGTTATTCACAAATAGAGATATAAAATTAAAAACATTCTGCGTAATAACTTCTAAGTATTTTTTGGAGGTAAATTCTTCTTATTAACTGGGATATAAAAACAAACAATTAGCCGTTACTATTTATAATTTTTGTTGGTAGGTGGCGCTGAACGGGTTACACTTCTGCGAGTTTCCGCACCGCATCCCCTTCCAACGGATAACACACTTCACGATCGACGGCGACGTGATGGTGCAGCTCGTCGCGTTCGAGGGGGCGCAGCCGCCGCAACAGGTCTACATGGTACGTTAATATTCAGTTCCCGCACCGCATCCCCTTCCAACGGATAACACACTTCACGATCGACGGCGACGTGATGGTGCAGCTCGTCGCGTTCGAGGGCGCGCAGCCGCCGCAACAGGTCTACATGGTACGTTAATATTCAGTTCCCGCACCGCATCCCCTTCCAACGGATAACACACTTCACGATCGACGGCGACGTGATGGTGCAGCTCGTCGCGTTCGAGGGCGCGCAGCCGCCGCAACAGGTCTACATGGTACGTTAATATTCAGTTCCCGCACTGCATCCCCTTCCAACGGATAACACACTTCACGATCGACGGCGACGTGATGGTGCAGCTCGTCGCGTTCGAGGGGGCGCAGCCGCCGCAACAGGTCTACATGGTACGTTAATATTCAGTTCCCGCACCGCATCCCCTTCCAACGGATAACACACTTCACGATCGACGGAGACGTGATGGTGCAGCTCGTCGCGTTCGAGGGCGCGCAGCCGCCGCAACAGGTCTACATGGTACGTTAATATTCAGTTCCCGCACCGCATCCCCTTCCAACGGATAACACACTTCACGATCGACGGCGACGTGATGGTGCAGCTCGTCGCGTTCGAGGGCGCGCAGCCGCCGCAACAGGTCTACATGGTACGTTAATATTCAGTTCCCGCACTGCATCCCCTTCCAACGGATAACACACTTCACGATCGACGGCGACGTGATGGTGCAGCTCGTCGCGTTCGAGGGGGCGCAGCCGCCGCAACAGGTCTACATGGTACGTTAATATTCAGTTCCCGCACCGCATCCCCTTCCAACGGATAACACACTTCACGATCGACGGAGACGTGATGGTGCAGCTCGTCGCGTTCGAGGGCGCGCAGCCGCCGCAACAGGTCTACATGGTACGTTAATATTCAGTTCCCGCACCGCATCCCCTTCCAACGGATAACACACTTCACGATCGACGGCGACGTGATGGTGCAGCTCGTCGCGTTCGAGGGCGCGCAGCCGCCGCAACAGGTCTACATGGTACGTTAATATTCAGTTCCCGCACCGCATCCCCTTCCAACGGATAACACACTTCACGATCGACGGCGACGTGATGGTGCAGCTCGTCGCGTTCGAGGGCGCGCAGCCGCCGCAACAGGTCTACATGGTACGTTAATATTCAGTTCCCGCACCGCATCCCCTTCCAACGGATAACACACTTCACGATCGACGGCGACGTGATGGTGCAGCTCGTCGCGTTCGAGGGCGCGCAGCCGCCGCAACAGGTCTACATGGTACGTTAATATTCAGTTCCCGCACCGCATCCCCTTCCAACGGATAACACACTTCACGATCGACGGCGACGTGATGGTGCAGCTCGTCGCGTTCGAGGGCGCGCAGCCGCCGCAACAGGTCTACATGGTACGTTAATATTCAGTTCCCGCACTGCATCCCCTTCCAACGGATAACACACTTCACGATCGACGGCGACGTGATGGTGCAGCTCGTCGCGTTCGAGGGGGCGCAGCCGCCGCAACAGGTCTACATGGTACGTTAATATTCAGTTCCCGCACCGCATCCCCTTCCAACGGATAACACACTTCACCTTCGACGGAGACGTGTTGGTGCAGCTCGTCGCGTTCGAGGGCGCGCAGCCGCCGCAACAGGTCTACATGGTACGTTAATATTCAGTTCCCGCACCGCATCCCCTTCCAACGGATAACACACTTCACGATCGACGGCGACGTGATGGTGCAGCTCGTCGCGTTCGAGGGCGCGCAGCCGCCGCAACAGGTCTACATGGTACGTTAATATTCAGTTCCCGCACCGCATCCCCTTCCAACGGATAACACACTTCACGATCGACGGCGACGTGATGGTGCAGCTCGTCGCGTTCGAGGGCGCGCAGCCGCCGCAACAGGTCTACATGGTACGTTAATATTCAGTTCCCGCACCGCATCCCCTTCCAACGGATAACACACTTCACGATCGACGGCGACGTGATGGTGCAGCTCGTCGCGTTCGAGGGCGCGCAGCCGCCGCAACAGGTCTACATGGTACGTTAATATTCATTTCTCGCACCGCATCCCCTTCCAACGGATAACACACTTCACCGTCGACGGTGACGTGTTGGTGCAGCTCGTCGCGTTCGAGGGCGCGCAGCCGCCGCAACAGGTCTACATGGTACGTTAATATTCAGTTCCCGCACCGCATCCCCTTCCAACGGATAACACACTTCACGATCGACGGCGACGTGATGGTGCAGCTCGTCGCGTTCGAGGGCGCGCAGCCGCCGCAACAGGTCTACATGGTACGTTAATATTCAGTTCCCGCACCGCATCCCCTTCCAACGGATAACACACTTCACGATCGACGGCGACGTGATGGTGCAGCTCGTCGCGTTCGAGGGCGCGCAGCCGCCGCAACAGCTCTACATGGTACGTTAATATTCAGTTCCCGCACCGCATCCCCTTCCAACGGATAACACACTTCACGATCGACGGCGACGTGATGGTGCAGCTCGTCGCGTTCGAGGGCGCGCAGCCGCCGCAACAGGTCTACATGGTACGTTAATATTCAGTTCCCGCACCGCATCCCCTTCCAACGGATAACACACTTCACGATCGACGGCGACGTGATGGTGCAGCTCGTCGCGTTCGAGGGCGCGCAGCCGCCGCAACAGCTCTACATGGTACGTTAATATTCAGTTCCCGCACCGCATCCCCTTCCAACGGATAACACACTTCACGATCGACGGCGACGTGATGGTGCAGCTCGTCGCGTTCGAGGGCGCGCAGCCGCCGCAACAGGTCTACATGGTACGTTAATATTCAGTTCCCGCACCGCATCCCCTTCCAACGGATAACACACTTCACGATCGACGGCGACGTGATGGTGCAGCTCGTCGCGTTCGAGGGCGCGCAGCCGCCGCAACAGGTCTACATGGTACGTTAATATTCAGTGGCCTCTACCTCTTTCTTTTTCCGGCAGGCATAGGCCATGATTGTATGAATTACTATACAGATCAAATTTAGTAGTAAGACTTTCACAAAAAGATCGTCAAACATAAAAAAAAAGAATGTATAAAAAATACTAGTCTAGAATGTTTATAGTTGTTTTATCTTTGATGAATTGGTGATAGATAGATAGCTGTGCTTAACGTAACGTGTTGCAAACAGGCGCAGAGTCCACCGGCGTACGGGTCGTACGGCGCTCCTCCGCCGGCCTACGGCGCTGCCGGCTACGGCGGGCCTCCGCAGGGTGAGTTGCAGTCGTTGCTGTCGCTTTCCTCAAAACCTTCCTACCTCACCTTTATACGAACAACTGTACAAAGTAATTAAATAAACGCATTTGTATTTGTAAAAACTAGTGCTGGCGCCAACTCTTGGGATCAGGTTGTCGAGCGAACACCAGGGGGTCTAGCCAAGATGGTAATCGTTGATAGAAGGGCGTTTTCTAAAATAAATATTGAAAACCTGATTCTTTCAAATCTGGACATTCTTGGGCTCATTTTACTCAGAATCGACAGCATTCTCGATCCTACTATTAAAAAAAGATGTCCATTCCATTACGTCACGTTTTAGTGTGATATTTTTTTTCACTTGTATGTGCGTGACGTAGTGGAATACACAATTTTCATACAAATTTGAATAAATAAAATAAAAATAAATAAATAAATATTATAGGGACATTCTTACACAAATTGACTAAGTCCCACGGTAAGCTCAAGAAGGCTTGTGTTGTGGGTACTCAGACAACGATATATATAATATATAAATACTTAAATACATAGAAACAACCATGACTCAGGAACAAATATCTGTATCATCATACAAATAAATGCCCTTACCAGGATTCGAACCCGGGACCATCGGCTTCATAGGCAGGGTCACTACCCACTAGGCCAGACCGGCTAATAATGCTAGTGATTCTGAGTTGAAAGAATCAGATTTTCAAAATTTATTTTAGAAAACGCCACTAGAAACTTAAATAATGTTATGGAAAGAGTCACATAGCAACTGTCATCTCGGTACATTTTTTCATTTCCCTCCTTGCTTCGTTCTCCTCATTGCTGAGGGCTGAGGGTCGTGACCTCCTAGTGGAGCACAGGATTCCGGATCGCAGACTTCCAGCCTATCCGTCCCTTGCGACTTCTAAGTGTAAGGCCTGAGTGGACGCTCGAGTTGTGCGTGCAGCGGCATGTTAAACAAATGCAAACGTATAGGAGCGGCCTTAGTGCACGCTTCTCGAATCACTTGTGAGCCCGACGCCACGCTGCACGCCACGCTGCACGCCCCGCCGAACGCTCCGCTTCGAGCGTCCACTCAGGCCTTACACTTAGGCATCATGGACCGTCATGGATAGCGATTTGCTAACTTGTCGGACCATCTCGTTGGACCGCGGCCCCTTCTCTTTCCTTCCACCGACCCTGTGACCATCAGCTTTTCCGGGTTGTCTCCAGTCTTCCTGGCTACTCGTATGTGTCCGCAGAACTCAAGTACTCTCCGGAGACATGTGGTTGAGAGCCTGGTGGTTACTCCGAGCTCCCTTCTTTTCATTTGGGGTTTAATTGTTTTCAATAGTTACCTTGGCTACGCCCCCAGGGTCCCCGAGCGAGCCAACGCTATGAAGATGATACATGCTCACTATAGCAGAGCTTCTATAATGTTGCCAAGTTTAGTGGTAACTAACTACTAAAAGAAATTTTGCTGTTTGTAACCGTGTTTCTAGTTTAACAATAGATGGGCAAACTTAAAAAAGAACCATTTATTTAATAACGTCTTTTTAAATTTTTATGCTTTGTACTTAGATTTAATTATATGTGCAGATTTTAGAATCAATATCTGGTGATATTAATATCTGCAAAATAGTATATTATCATTACGATACAAGTGAGACTAAATAGGAAATTCGCAACGAGTGGCGATAAATTAAAACACGACCGAAGGGAGTGTTTTAAATCGACACGAGTTGCGAATTACCTATTCCCACATGTATCGTAATGTACTATTAATTATCGCTGGGCAAAGTAAAATTTTATGTATGTAATTTCTTTATATTAAATTTTCATTTCTACTTAGTAAAAAGTGGAATGTCTTATTCTATATTTCTTGTCAAATAATTACAGTGTATAATCTCTCCCAACTATACAAAACTATTCAATTATCTTATTATACAATAAGGCATGTTAAAAATACAAAACTATTTTCAACCTATTATTAAAGTTTTTAAGTGTTTGGTACATATGTTGCGGGCTACAATAGCATGTTTTAACAAAAAAACGCGAGTGAAGTGATTTTGTACTAATATTTAAAGGTAAGTAAATGTATAGATATACTTATATATGTAATCTGTGTATGTCTAACTCTATATGTCTGTGATCACTGGTTTGAAGCGTGATTGCACCTTTTTGTGTTTGTCTTAATTTTTTTTTAATTCGACGATAAACGCGAGCTTTGCAAAAAAAACCAAAGTAGGTACTTATGTTATGTGTAAGCTAATTCTACACTAACTTGGCAAACGACAGAGTGTGGATGCGACACCATAAACGTCAAATTTCTATGAAATTACGCTTTTAATAGTGTCCCTGCCACATACATACATGATTATTTATATTTATTCCACAATTGGCTGAAAATAATTCTGTATTTTTAATTGGCATGCATGAAAAAAAATCGAGGGATATGATATAACAGAAATGGTGTTTTTTTGTTAACTAAATTATTTATATATTTATTTGAAAGGGTGTTCTTATTCAATAATAATAAAATAAATAAATAAGGAGTAATTGAATAAAGTATTACACAATGTTTATTATAATTATCTATGTATATAATAGGAGACTAAGCTATTATCATATTCTTTAGGCATGCGCTAATGCGCTCTGAACAGGCGTGAGTCCTTGTATGTGAGTAATATGCGAGCTACCGTCTGGCCTAGCGGGTAGTGACCCTGCCTGCGAAGCCGATGGTCCTGGGTTCGAATCCCGGTGAGGGCATTTATTTGTGTGATGAGCACAGATATTTGTTCCTGAGTCATGGATGTTTTGTATGTATTTAAGTATTTATAAATTATATATATACCTATATATACACCGTGTTTTTTTTGATTTCCGTTAATTTCAAGGGTGCATTCCTGAGCTTAAATCAAGTAACTTTCTCAAAGACACCGATGTTCTAATTAAGTCCATTTCGGAGATAATCCATAATTTATTTTTTTCCTATAAGGCCTCTACAAGCGTGTACACTTGCCTTAGGGCCGGCTTACATATTGATTAGTGTTTAGAATGAGTTCATACATTTGCTACTAAACTTAAGTACAATCTCGGTCGATTGATGTACGAAATGACATTGATATGTCACAGATTTCAATTGTTTGGTTGAGTTAAATGTAATGCCCGTGTTACAACAACGCTATATGCTACATTTAATTACTTTTTAAACAAAAAAAAACAAAAAAGAAAACAAAAAAAAAATTTTTTTTTTTGAAAATTAACTATGCCATTTAGTTCTTATAAACGTACTAAACTATACCCCGAAGTTAACGGAATTCAATAAAAACACGGTGTATATACATATATATATTGTTCTCTGAGTACCCACAACACAAGCCTTCTTGAGCTTACCGTGGGACTTAGTCAATCTGTGTAAGAATGTCCCTATAATATTTATTTATTTATTTTTATTTATTTATTTATTAATATAAATAGGTTGCTAGTGGCCTATTATAATTGATCTTGGGTGTATTTCATTTGCATGCCGCTTTGGTGTTTCCTTTAACATTCTTTTTGCTACCTTCAACAAGTATCAAGTGGTCATGTCAGGGATCGGATACCGGTATTTTTTGTACCGGTATGGGAACGAAAACGGTATTTTTTCGTTCTTTGTTAACTATCTCATTTCTAATTGGGCAATCTAATAATCAGTGATCGGGGATTTGGTTGCCACAAGGGGTAAATAATGTTTTTTTTTATCTTATGAAATGTTTTTAGTACTTTTTAGTACGTAATTGTATTTCAAGAATATTAAGATAGCGTTTTTGTGAAAAATTCAATCCATATTGCGGACTTACTCCATACAAAATATTCTACTAGATCCCGCGGCGTTGCACGTTACCTAAAAACACAACAGAGTCCTACATTTGGAGTATAAAATAAATCGAAATATATCCCCTAGCCGCCCATACGTCAAACCTTGCCAAGCAAAATGAAATTTTATTTTGTCAACACAAAGTTCAAATTAGAATGGAACAGGAGACCTTTTTATAGGTCTCTGGGCGGCTAGAGGATACGGTTATAACAACCGATTCCGATCCCTAGGTCCTGGGACTATACTATAGGATACATTTAAGGCAGAACTACACCAAATAACACTAGACCCTACTCGTTGTGATCCTGCCGGTGAGTGCCAGTACCCGTACCATGAGCAGAGCCCGGAATTTTCGCGGCAAAAAAAGACTGTCGCAATCTTGCTAGAATTAGAAACATTTTTCTGTCGATATCGATACTTGTGTAATAGAAGAAGATAAAACGGGGCAGTGAATAAAAAAAAATAATAAGAAAATTTACGTTAGGTTTGTATAAAATTACGAGTATATAGAAACAGATGCAATTTCTTCTTCGAAATACACGTCAGTACACACATAATACAGTAAAATTATACATTTTGCGTTTGCGTCAAATCCGGTAGTTCTGATTTTTTGCAGACTTGTTTATGATGTTGGCCCAATGAATAATCTAAGATTGTGACCTCGAGCGCCGAACGCAACTTTGTCAAAAATCGAATAAACCGCAATTTTTAGGGTTCCGTACCTCAAAAGGAAAAAACGGAACCCTTATAGGATCACTCGTGCGTCTGTCTGTCTGTCTGTCTGTCTGTCTGTCTGTCCGTCTGTCACAGCCGATTTTCTCCGGAACTACTGGACCAATCAAGTTGAAATTTGGTACACATATGTAAGTTTGTGACCCAAATACGGACATGTAACGTAAACAAATGAATTTTAAACATGGGGGCCACTTTTGGGGGGTAAATGAAAAAATGAAATAAAATTTTTTTTCAAACTATATCATGTTACATATCAAATGAAAGAGCTTATTGTAAGGATCTCAAATATATTTTTTTTATAATTTTCGAATAAACAGTTTAGAAGTTATTCAAGAAAATAGGCAAAAAATTACCATTCCCCCCCCCCCCCTTATCTCCGAAACTACTAAGTCTTAAATTTTTAAAAAAATACATAAAATAGGTCTATACCTATAGATGACAGGAAAACCTATTAGAAATGTACAGTCAAGCGTGAGTCGGACTTAATTACAGTTTTTGATCCGACCCCTACGGATTTTTTAAAGAGATTTCACTCACGTTTCACATAAAAAATACATTGTTAACAGTGCCGGATTACTTAGGATTACTTAGAGTAGTAGTTTTCTTAGAGTAATTGGTGATAATTTTCTGATAAGATAATCATTTTAAATATTTAACGGGCTTACCTACTTACGAGTAATTGTAAGGTCAAATTAAAAATAATGTTTAAAAAAATATGTTAAATTGAGAGCTAGCTCAAAGTTTTTTGTACTCGTCGACTTTAATGGTTGAATTAATAAAGACTTTGTAACCAATAAGCAAAACAAGCACGTGCTTACGGCACCACGTTCAGGGAGGGCACCAAAATGCCAGGTTGAAAAAGGTGAACAAATTTTAAAATTCGTTTTTACCACACGATTTTTTTAGCTGTCCAAAAGCTAATTTGCAAAAATAATGGCGCCTAATTCTTTGGGAAACAATCGGTAGCAGTAGAAGAGTCGTGATTACATGCATAGATTCGATTTCAACCCACTCTTTTGCGGTTCGGCGTTAGGTCTTATGCGAGGCCTTCTGCCTTACGGCAAAGTTGATCTTCTGCCTTAATTACACTTGGGCGTGGATCCAAATCCAAGGTTTCCTCTTTCGCAGCTGGGCCTACTGCCTTTCTCACACTTCGCCAATTCAATTCCAAGCTCTCTGCTTTCTTGCATATTTTATGCATGAAAACAACCTCGCTGAGACCCTTAAATATCGAGCCCTATGCGAAGCTAGGCTGATAGAAAACTGCCCCATCCCTTCTCTGTATGAAATCCTGGATTCGCGCCTGGTTGGGACTAAAACTAAAATTGCGTTTTTATATCGAAAACGTTTCGCGCTCGCTTCGCTCGCGTTTTCAATTACTTTATAAGGTATGATAAAGGTGACATTCGGGTGGCGACTGCAGCAACATTACTCTGTTGCAACGTTACTGCTGCAGTACTGTCAACTTCCGTGATAAAATGATGTGACTGATTTCCATACTAAAAGTAAAAATGTACAACTGTCTATCATATTGCGTTTTTATATCGAAAAATTTCCGCGCTCGCTTCGCTCGCGTTTCTATTACTTTCTACGCTATGATAAAGGTGACATTCGGGTGGCGACTGCAACAGCATTAGGTACTCTGTTGCAACATTACTGCTGCGGCACTGTCAATTTTCGTGATAAAATGATGTGACTGATTTCCATTCTCAGCTGTAATGCGGCAATGAACTTCTCTCAATTTACCAAAAAATCAATGTAATCTTGATGACCCTAGGGAGAGGGGGCACCTAGAAATGCTTAGGGCATCAAAATATCTTAATCCGGCACTGATTGTTAAAAATTGTGTAATATACGGAACCCTTGGAACGCGAGTCCGACTCGCACTTGGCCGGTTTTTTTTAGATTTGGGCGATTATAACCCTAAAGCCTTTCAAAATGTATAATTTTTTCGAACTTGTATTCGTAGGCTAAGTAAGTGCAGTGAGTATACACTTTTGTCTCAGGCGATGCCGGTTGGCACAATTGTGTCTAAGGTCAATCAAAGCTGATTTGGCCCGGTAGCCACAAGATCGTACCCCCCCCCCCCCCCAAACAGGGTTGACAGGGTTTTCGCGGCTGTTTCGATTTTTGACAACGCTGCGTTCGGCGCTCGAAGTCACAAACTTGGATTATTCATTGGGCCAACATCATAAACAAGTCTGCTAAAAATCAGAACTACCGGATTTGACGCAAAAGAGCCAGGTTACAAAATTCGACAAAGTTACTGGATTAACAGCAGCACATGACATTTATTTGGTGACGGTGATATTGATAGGAGTCGATAAACATCAACATAAAGCATCACTATAAAGGCATTTATGTAGGTATACTTATTGTATCTGTTTCTACATAATTTTATATAAACCTCACAATTTTTATTTATTAAATATTGTTTTTATTTGGTTGAGCGTGTTTTTCTTCTATTACACAAGTATCGATATCGACAAAATAATGTTTCCAACCCTAGCAAGATTGCGACAGTCTTTTGTTTTGTCGCGAAAATTCCGGGCTCTGACCATGAGTCACTGACACTGTCAACAGTGTCAACACTGACATATACGCCAACCTATGTCGGTGCGAGCGGGATGCAAAGAAAGCAAGTAGCGTTCACGCTAGCGTTTATGTCAGTGATAGTTCCACTACTTGACGCTAGATGTCGACTACGAAATAACTCGCGTTTTATTAACAAAACTGATGTGTGGAGGTACCACTCTTTCTTTACTTGTATTACTCTATGTGGGACTGGGACACTCTCGGCCGGTTTTTTTAGTAAAGCAATTAACCCTTAAATGCATGATTTTCTCTTTTTGCCAGAAATTAATATATGTATCACATAATTGTTTGCCGATTCTAGGAAAAATAGTAAAAAAAATATAACTTCGATTTTCACTGCGAAATTGGCTAAATCATATTTATGTAAATATGTAATTTTCAGTAATAGATATATGATTTTTTTTACTACCATTAGAAAGGTACACTATTTGTGATATACCTATGATAAAGTTTTTAAATATAAAATAATTACAAACCCCGAAAACACCGTTCAAAATCACACACTTACTAAAAATTATCAACTTCTGGATTTTTCCAAGCTTTTCGACTTTTCGTCTTAAAACCAATGTAATTTTTATAAATTAAAAATATTGCGTAAAGTTAACCCTTAAATCATCACCCTACTACTTGACGTTTGGTATAAAGGTGCGTTCAGGAACGTAAGCCTTTTTTTTTTTAATCTGTGAGCTGTCTAATGCTTTGTAGACATTTGTCAACACTATGCATTTATGGGTTAAAAAAAATTAAACGCTATCCACTGGTTACTTGTTGTGTTTTGATTTTGATTGTGCATTATTTATTTATGTTGATTTTGTTTTTGCGCAGGTTTCTATTGAGGTGTTGCGTGTAACGATCGGTGCTATAGCGGTCCTATATAGGTAGAGTAGACCTTTTTTATTTTTAATAAGCTATTGTTACACGACTGCCCAAAAAAAGAGGAGCTTTGTATCGCATATTAGTTTTTGTACACACGATAGTATAATTTTTTTTTAATTTATCATATATGATATATATCATAAAAACTTGTTCGCTTTTTGTCTTTGTTCGTTGTGTTTTTTTTGTATAGTTACGTACAATCAACGTCATAAATATGTAGGTACACAACTCTCTTATTCATACTGTTAAAGGATTTCATTGAAAACATAGATTGTATAGATTGTTATCATAAAAATCTATAGTAACAAAGTGGAAAGTTTCTATGTTTTTCATACAAACGTTGACATCAAAAACTTAAGAGATAAATAAAACTAAATCTTTATTCTTTTGGTACATACAAGTAAAGTAACGTAAAATCATACATATTAATGATATTGAAATTATATAGCTCACAACATTAATACCCATTTATGTACTTATATAATTTTAAAATGAACAGCTCTAATATAATTATTATTTTCAGGTGCCTTGTGAATCGGAAACAAGAATCAAGAGTTGTATTTTTAAGTTTTGTAATCAATTTTCGATACGTTTTTATAAATCATGCACTAAAAGTGTTTTTCTAAAGCATATACTTATTCCAAAACAAAACACAATAGATATAAAGTAAATAGACAACACAAGTGCTAATTGAAGTAGGTAGAACAAATTACATACCATCAGGTTGATTTATCATTATCAGGTTTCTTAGTATTTAGTATATTCAGTTTTTGACACAAATATACAGGGTGCCCAGTAAGTAGTGGATAACCTCCTAGCCACCGACAGCACCGTAGGCTGGTCCAGAAAATGCACTTATAGGTCTAGGAAAAGTTTCGTGGTTTTCGAGATAATCGCACTTTTCTGTCTTTTTTACAAGGAACCAAAATTAGAGAAGTGCGATTAAAAAATAATGGTGACTCATTATGTTAATAATAAATGATACAGTTAAACAAGCATAGTGATTAGTTATATTACCGCAATAAACATTTAGAGTAGAATAATATATTGTTTAATATCCAAATAAAATAATAAAATTTCAGAAATCACACAATTACAATAAAAAACTAAAAACGAATACTAAAATATTTCAGACTTCTTGCGTTGCGTTGTCTATTTATTATACCTAGAGGTTGTGCATTATTTATTCTACAGTCAAGTGGCAGGTCATTTTGTATGGGCCAATGTTTATTTTACTGTCGGTTTTTCGACTCGTTAGATTTGAATAAAATTGGGCTGGTTTGAAGTCCTCCTCATTCTGTGCGGGATAAATACGTACCTAATCACAGTGCGCCCCGAAAACACGTATGTAATACCGGTTCGTAGCTCTGGGGAAGATGTTTAGGGCATACGGTGACATTGCGCTATATGTAGGTATATTGTACAAAATTTAATCGAAAACCAACGGGAAAAAATCGGGCATAAAGTCAATGTGGCTAATTCCGTCATAGGGGCTATTCCGTCCACGAGCATATATTTAGTTCGCCCTTGTACCTACTACATGTATGCTCTATCTGATGTAGGTACCTTTATTCCTCTATTTCGTACAGTCACGTGTAAAAATATGGGTGCACACATAATACTCAAAAATATGTCCTATAGGTCCTATGTGAGCGAATTAAGAACCATGGGACATATTTTTGAGTAAGTTTTATGCACCCATATTTTTACACTTGACTGTACAATAAAGTGTTTACTTAATTATATTTTTTTGATTTTCAATCGTAGGAAAGAAACCCATTTGCTTTTGGTTGGTGAAACTAAAAGCAATCGCAACTTTGTCGATGAAATTATCAATTTTGTTCGTTGTTCGAGAGAAACGCTAGTGGACGGAATAGCCCCTTTGACGGAACTAGCCACATTGACCTACATAAAAAAATGGCATCAGTAGGAAAAATCTGCTCTTGACTGTGCAAGTAGGTACAACTAAACACATCTTACTAATATTTATTATTAAGAATAAATGTTTGTAAAACATAATATTCCTTGTTAAAATATTCGCAAATGTCACATTTTAGAATTAGTAAACAAATGTATGACACGTTTAGGTTTGCATTTTATATGATTTAGGCTGAATTGCTTTTTATAAGCGTGAAAGTGTTTCCCTATTAAATAATAAATTCGTATTTACGTTAGGAATGTAAATAAAATCGCATTTTTCGTCATTATTGCTTTTAAGAATATGTAATTCCTGTTTGTAGTTGTATTATGATGGTTAATAAAAAATAAAGTTTTCGATCTGTTTCATTTTGATTCCCCTGTCCCACCGCCGATGAGCGAGATGCGATTAACGAGTGTTGTTATGCCGCCTGCCGACGAGTGTGTACTCGTCGAGAGCCTCTCGCCGAGAGCGGGCACCGCTCCGACCTAATCTGAGCCGGAGACAAAGAATGAGACGAGACGAGAAGGAAACAGCATGTACACACTCGTTCTTGGCGTCTCACGACAAGTGTGTCCCTACAGCCGGTTATGCCCACATACACATATCTCGGTTGTGTTGTGCTGTATGGAGTAAACATTTTGGTCAGGATCCTTATCATACAAAGAAGTTTAAGCAGAAGACAATGTTTCCCTTTTGACCTATGATCTAGTAATATTGTAGAATTTTGTAACGGGACTCTTTTGTGTCAAATCCGGTAGTTCTGATTTTTTGCAGACTTATTTATGATGTTGGCCCAATTAATAAACCAAGTTTGTGACCTCGAGCGCCGAACGCAACTTTTCAAAAATAAAAAAACCGCAAAAATTTCGGTTTTCATGTAGATTTGGGCGATTATAACCATAAACAACTAGTTTTTGATAGTACCTTCTCAGGGCGTTTTTAAAGTAAACTAGGTATAAATTTGCTACAATACGACACTAAAATTGTCTCTGTACCTACATCTAATAATTTCCAAGATAAAGCCTTACAAAATTTATATTTTTTTCAAAAATGTATTCGTGAGGGCTCGGTTACACGTACCGAGTAGAGTGGCGAGACAGTAAAACGAAGTATGGAATTTTTACTCGGCCGAGTAACAATTTCATACTTCGTTTTACTGTCTCGCCACTCTACTCGGTACGTGCTATCCTGGCATAAGCTAAGTGCAGTGAGTATGCACTTTTGTCTCAGGCGATGCCGCTTGGCACAATTGTTTCTAAGGTCAAACAAAGCTGATTTGGCACGGTAGCCACGAGATTATACCGTGCCTACCCCCCAAAAAAGGAGGGAAAGGGTCGGCTCCCTAGTTCCAATCTAAGCTATATCTCTTCCTGCTCTTAGCAACTAGGGCAAGTTATATATTATTTTCATATAATTTAATTCGTTTGCGATCGAGCAAACCAGCACGATATGACCTCGAGACCCGTATAACCTTCGTAACTAGAGAGGGCACTAAACGCGCCGTCCAATCCTGTTAGTGTTAGCTTCCGCTCGGTGAGCCATATGAATGACACTTCTACGTCTTATTATGATTACGATGGAGTGCAGGTACGTAGTACTTTGCTTAGCCACTGTAACTTAAACCTTAAGGTACTACCTACCCATTGCATAATAGGGAGTATTACTGCAATGTTCTCAGGGCCGTCTTAAACTATACTGGACCTTGGGCACATAAGAATTTGGGGCCCTTAAAGAAAGCAATATAACTAACAATGTTCTACTATGGTCTTCTATTTATTATGAGTAATCAAATATACTATTATTGTCTGTCCTTCGGGCCCCCCTGAGGATTGGGGCCCTGGGCACGGGCCCCGTATGCCCTTATGGTAAAGACGGTACTGAATCCTCCGCCAGAGTGCAGCTAATTTGTTTAGTAAACCATTGAGTAACTTAAGAGATAAGAGATAAGAGATCTTTATTTGCATACCATAGTACAGATGTTATATACATGGACCCTAGAAAGGGTACGGGGCCCGTGCCCAGGGCCCCAATCCTCAGGGGGGCCCGAAGGACAGACAATAATAGTATATTTGATTACTCATAATAAATAGAAGACCATAGTAGAACATTGTTAGTTATATTGCTTTCTTTAAGGGCCCCAAATTCTTATTGATAAGTAGTATACTTAGATAAGATATATTTTGATAAGTTTTCAATGTGCCTTTTTATCGATCGGATATTAGGCAAGAGTGATAGAGAGGCAGAAACCGAACTTTCGATTGTCGTGTTTCACGGTAGGCCATGTGATTGACCTAGTGACGCCCTCTACGCAGAGTTTTGCGTAATATTCCCTATTCTATTCTATACCTATTTTGACATATCGGGGGGCACGGCAGTGCCCCCGCCAAGTCGAGCGCGAAGCAAACACTGCCGTACCATCCTTTACTGGAACCATTTCGCCGCATTTTCAGGTCCCTATTTGAGAACCTCTGGATAAGGCCAGAACGCAGAAATTTTCGTCATCCAGTAAGCTATAATCACATACTTAAAATCCAAAATTTCAAGTCTGTAGGTCATTTAGTTCCGAAGTTAAGCGAAAGCAAAGTTTCGCATTTATGACACACACTCACTCACTTATGATCATCAGAATAGAACTAGTACTTCCCATAAACTCAGAGAGCTGAAATTTGGTACAGAGTTAGGGTTTAATGGCCACATAAAGGGAAAACTATAAAAACTAGGATAATCGAAGATCTGGAGTACCTGGTGACTCTGATTAGAAAACACAAGAGCCCAACCAAACTATTGGAGATCGACATACCGCCTTTACAAAAAATATTCTACTTGGTGGGCCGCTTCATTTGATGTCAAAAATCGAAGGTCTGAAGTATCTGATGAAGAACCCTCAGCTGGTCTCAGCTGTATTAAGGCTCCGTCAGACATAGGCGTTTTGCTTGGTGCAACATATTATGTACACACTGTTTTGGTCATCCGACACGCCTTGATGAGCCTTTGGGAAAGTAGTACCCAAGATGGAGCTGATGCTGAACCCTGGCTGTACCTAGTGGAACTCAGGCTTGGTGCAACATATGCACACACTGTTTTGGTCATCCGACACGCCTTGATGAGCCTTTGGGAGAGTAGTACCCAAGATGGAGCTGATGCTGAACCCTGGCTGTACCTAGTGGAACTCAGGTTTGGTGCAACATACGCCCACGCTATTTTGGTCATCCGTCACATCTTGATAAGCACTTGGGAGAGCAGTACCCAAGATAGAGCGGATGCTGAACCCTGGCTGTACCTAGTGGAACTCAGGTTTGGTGCAACATAGGCCCACGCTATTTTGGTCATCCGTTACATCTTGATGAGCACTTGGGAACGCAGTACGCAAGATAGAGCTGATGCTGAACCCTGGCTGTACCTACTGGAACTCAGGTTTGGTGCAACATAGGCCCACGCTATTTTGGTCATCCGTCACATCTTGATGAGCACTTGGGAGAGCAGTACCTGAAATAGAGCTGATGCTGAACGCTAGCTGTACCTAGTAGAACTCAGGTTTGGTGCAACATAGGCCAACGCTATTTTGGTCATCTGTCACATCTTGATGAGCACTTGGGAGAGCAGTACCCAAGATAGAGCTAATGCTGAACCCTGGCTGTACCTACTGGAACTTAGGTTTGGTGTAACATAGGCCAACGCTAGTTTGGTCATCCATCACATCTTGATGAGCACTTGGGAGAGCAGTACCTGAAATAGAGCTGATGCTGAACCCTGGCTGTACCTAGTGGAACTTAGGTTTGGTGCAACATAGCCCCACGCTATTTTGGTCATCCGTTACATCTTGATGACCGCCTAGTGGAACTCTGCAACAGGCACACGACGACAAGTCGGTTAACCAAAACAAAGTGTGCCTATGTTGCACCAAACCTGAGTTCCACTAGGTACAGCCAGGGTTCAGCATCAGCTCTATCTTGGGTACTGCTCTCCCAAGTGCTCATCAAGATGTGACGGATGACTAAAATAGCGTGGGCTTATGTTGTACCAAACCTGAGTTCCACTAGGTACAGCCAGGGTTCAGCATCAGCTCTGTCTAAGGTACTGCTCTCCCAAGTGCTCATCAAGATGTGACGGATGACCAAAATAGCGTGGGCTTATGTTGCACCAAACCTGAGTTCCACTAGGTACAACCAGGGTTCAGCATCAGCTCAGATCTATGTATACTAAAACCTTTACCAGAATGTAACAAACACTTTTCTGAAAACCGCATCAAAATCGGTTCAGCCAAACGCGAGATAATCGCGAACAAACATACATACGGGTCAAACTGAGAACCTTTATTTTAAGGCGGTTAAAAATACATCAACTTTGACATTTTTGGCAGTAATGCAGTGGGCAGCTATACTGCAGCAGGATTGCAGCATGCACTACTGCCGACTGAATTACTGAGGTAAATATCAAAAATTCGGTCAGCATCATCGTATTTGACATTTGCTGCAGTAATGCAGTCGGCAGTATTGTCGCAATATACCGCTGCAGGCTACAAAACGCTCGTGAAACTATTCAACGTCCATGATCATGCTTTCCAACGTCCAACGTTCAGTAATCGAGTGACCGCTCGCTGTACATCATTCGATACCTCCCATTTAGGGAGGTATGAGAGGCCGTGCCCGCCTTTCGGCTGCGACGGCTGTGGCGGGTCGCTCCCCACCGCGTGGGGAGGTCAGTCGTCATCGTTTTGGGGATGACAGTGTTGCTGGTGACCGCTCGCAACACGCGCTGTGTTGTGTGTGACTGCGCGGGCGTGATCAAAGCCGGTCGCGCGCGCAGCGCGCCGGCGGGCCGCTGCGTCCAAGCGCAGATCGCGAGCGCTACGCGCTCGCGTCACGCTCGCATCGTGCCCCGCTCACGCCGCGCTTTGAAAACGCTCATGTGTGACGGAGCCTTTAGAGATATGGTAATAAAAAAACTACTCCTAAAAAGAAAAAAAATGTGTCAAATAAGAAAATCTAATAAAATAAATCAATATGCCCACGTTTCTACAAAAAGAAGTGAAATCCCACCAAAAACATTCTGTAAAAAACTAGCCAAGTCTCGATGGAGCTGCTTGTTTATCTCTAAAAAGTAATGAAATCTAGACAAAGTCGTGCCAAGTCTAAGGTTCCTTACTGCGATTTCTTTATTATTATAGTTAATGTTGTGTGACTTGGCCGGTGAAGGGTACACAAGGGTACAAAACCAGGTGCTCCATGACACCAAACATACAGTATAAAAAATTATTTCCAGTACAGACGGACTTCTAATCATTGATAGAAGTCCGTGTGTACGTCTATTTTATGTTAGATCGATGGTCGATTTGACGCTACAAAAAGAAGTGTTTGTTTCAGGCTCGCCTATACATAATTATATTTGCATTTGGTCCTGAATAATTAACAATGTAGTACATCTCGCTCGCTTGCCATTTAACGCGAATTTAGAGCCGCCATAAAAGAAAAAATCACCAACGTTTTCCAAGTGGCAATTTCCATCGTCAATGGGTAGCGGTTCTGGCGACAGATTGGTGCATGGTGTCATGGAGCACCTGGTTTTGTACCCTTGTGTACCCTTCACCGGCCAAGTCACACAACATTAACTATAATAATAAAGAAATCGCAGTAAGGAACCTTAGACTTGGCACGACTTTGTCTAGATTTCATTACTTTTTAGAGATAAACAAGCAGCTCCATCGAGACTTGGCTAGTTTTTTACAGAATGTTTTTGGTGGGATTTATATCTACTCTGTGCCTTTGACAAAGCTGTCAAACAAGAAACTTCGTCCGTATAAAAATAAAAACTAAATTACAAATATTACAATAGGTACACTTTTACATGGATTATGTAAATACAAAATGGTATGTTCAAATAATTTTAGGTAACATCGTATAAACTTGCACAAGGAAACCGTAACAGATACAATTATCCTTTAAAAAAAGCAAGTATTTGTGCAACAAGAGAGATAAGTTGGTACTTGCAGCGAGTGCTGATTTCGAGTCTCAAACAAGCGTAGGATTTCTGTTAAACCTAATTTTCAACGTAGTAGGAGTTATTTCATGCTTTGAAAAGTACCACCAAAAGAGATTGTACCTACGACTAAGTTAAGGGAAGTATAAAAGGAACCCTTGATATTGTTCCTGTCACGTAACGTATAAAAGGAACCCTTGATATTGTTCCTGTCACGTAACGTATAAAAGGAACCCTTGATATTGTTCCTGTCACGTAACGTATAAAAGGAACCCTTGATATTGTTCCTGTCACGTAACGTATAAAAGGAACCCTTGATATTGTTCCTGTCACGTAACGTATAAAAGGAACCCTTGCTATTGTTCCTGTCACGTAACGTATAAAAGGAACCCTTGATATTGTTCCTGTCACGTAACGTATAAAAGGAACCCTTGATATTGTTCCTGTCACGTAACGTATAAAAGGAACCCTTGATATTGTTCCTGTCACGTAACGTATAAAAGGAACCCTTGATATTGTTCCTGTCACGTAACGTATAAGTAAGTAGGTATTACCTATTAAGGAAAGAACTTTTAAAACCTAAGTACCGAAGTAAAAAAATATATAAAATAAATAAGTAAATAATTCAGCCTATATACGTCCCACTGCTGGGCACAGGCCTCCTCTCATGCGCGAGACGGCTTGGGCTATAGTCCCCACGCTAGCCCAATGCGGATTGGGGGCTTCACATACACCTTTGAATTTCTTCGCAGATGTATGCAGGTTTCCTCACGATGTTTTCCTTCACCGAAAAGCTAGTGGTAAATATCAAATGATATTTCGTACATAAGTTCCGAAAAACTCATTGGTATACGAGCCAGGATTTGAACCTGCGACCTCCGGATTGAAAGTCGGACGTCATATCCACTCGGCCACCTAAAAAAGTATATAAAGTCGATGAAAAAAGTAAAGCATACCTACTACTTTAAGCACGCTATACGCTTTTTAAAGTGCTACTTTTGGAGTATTTCTAAAATAGTTTCTTTTGTCCGCAGGTACACCGCCGGTGGTAAGCATTGAAATGTTTTATTTTCCTCCGTGTTACAAGATGTAGTGCATAATCCTTTGTCAACTTATTTGAGGTCATTTACAGTCCCGTCCCGTTCGCACGCTAAAACCGCATCAGAACAACCGCCTATATTTTTCTTACAATAGCATATGCTATGTCATTTTCCAACCCTTTTTTCCCTCAGAATACTGAAAAAATGAACCTTGAAATCTTCATAATAAATATTTTCCGTCATCAAGAGAATTTCCATACTATATAAGCGAGCTTTAGTCTAACATGCAAAAATCCGAACGCAAATCATCAAAAGATACAAACCCCGAAACAAACGAAAAAGATAAGAAGAAAAAAAACGAGAAAAAAGGTTATTTTAACGAGTCGTCATCGTCGGGTGACGAAGGCTGGTTTTTCACAATTGCCGAGTCTGATAGTACAGAAAGTCAAATTGATGCCAAGAAAGTAAAAGAAGATAAGGATAAAAAAGACCCAAAGGCTAACCCACTGAAGGACTCTGAGTCACCTGCCAGTGATAAGAAACGTAAAAAAGAAAAGAGTGGAAACAGCACTATTAAATCAGATGGACCATTAAAGGATTCCGAATCTTCCAACAGTGACGGTAAAAATAAGAAAAATAAAAATATAGTAAAGGATAGAAAAAGCAGTAATAAACCAGGAGAAAGTTCCAAAATATCGTCGTTTCTAAATAAACTTGTGAAAGATTCTGATTCATCTGACAGTAATAGCGGCAAAAACAGGAATATTAAAAAAACAGATGAAAAAGGAAAAGAAAGCTCACCTCCAGCTAATTTTCTAAAGGATTCTGAATCAGAAGTCAGTAACAAAAAAACACGAAAAGAAAGTAATAGAAAAGGCAGTATTACAGTAGACAACAATTCCCCATTGAAAGACTCCGACTCTTCTGACAGTAATAGAAATAATAATAATAAAAGTAAACCAAGAGAAAAGAAAGGAGGTACTAAAGCAACTGATCTGCTGAAAGATTCTGATTCGTCTGTCAGTAACGGTAAAAATAAAAAAAATAAAGAAAATGTTAGGAAACAAAGTACGAAAAAGCAACCATCTAAGCCATTGCAGGACGCAGGATCTTCTGACAGTGATGTTGGTACTATAAATACAAAGAAAAAGAAAGAAAATGTGAAAAAAGATAGCTAAACAGACTATGCGTCTTCAAACAGTCACGAAATTAATAAACATGTAAGAAAAGAGGATAGGAATATGCTAAATTAAATTACTTATAAACTTTCTGTCAGTGACATTTATAAGAAAAAGAAGGAAAGTGTAACAAAAGGTTATGTTATGAGTCTTCAAACAAAGATACTGTTAATAGAAACTAATATAATAGAACCTTATAAAAACTATGAAACTTCAGAGAGCGAACTTTACAATGATAATGAAAAGGAAAATAAAAATTAAAGACCAAAGAATCAGCGACTAAATAGCGGCGGTTATTGAGCCACAAGAAATTGTCGCTAAAAGCCAAGTAATCGAAGTAACGCTCTTATATTAAAACGAGATGCTGAAATAACATGAATAGAGGAGAACTACGAGAGTTCGTTTTTTTATCATTAGAAAGAAATTAAGCGATCTTGACGTGTCTTTTTGTCATAGAAACACTTTTGAAAAATAAGTTACAGCAAATATATAACAATTATAAATCATATACTTACGATTTTTTACATTCTTTTGCTCTCACAAGTAAAATCAACTAATTTAAAAAAGGGTTTTTCAATAAATTTCAATAAAAAAACACGTCAAGATTGTTTGCTTTTTTTCTAATGCTAACTATAATATACGAACTATAATATACGTTTCTAAAAAATGTAATACCTTAGAGAAATATAAGTAAGAAAAGAGTAACTCCATACATCAGTTTTCTTACCAAAACGCGAGTTACTTCGTTGTCGACATCTAGCGTCAAATAGCTGAATTTATCAGTACTGCTAGTTGACAATAGATGTCACGACGTTCGAAATGTTTAATCCTCAATAATTTTCAGCGAATACGAGTATTATAACCCGATTAACCGGAACTCTACTTTCAACTCCTGCTTGTAATATTAGTTGTAAATTGTTTTAGTAGTACATTTTTCGTCAGCAGCCACACTTATAACACCCGGTGCCAAGTAGCGGTACTGATAAATCCACTACTTGACGCTAGATGTCGACTACGAAATATCTCGCGTTTTGGTAAGAAAACTGATGTATGAAGTTCCACACTTTCCTTACTCATACTCATACTCATTCTTTATTGGTAATAAGTAATTACATGTCAGCTTACATAACTAGTACAAATAACATTAAAAATTAAAATTAAATACATTAGCTACTTGCGTAGATTTCTATTTTTATCATTAATATTTCGCAGTCAGAAATTCTTCTATATTATAGAACGACCGCTCAACAAGCTTACTTATATTTCTCTTTGATAATACAAATAAAATAGAGCGAGTACCTAGAAGTTTTGTATGTAAAATGGGAGAATCTAAGCCTTGCCGTGGCCCTCGAGTCCAAAGGAAAAGTGAAGACTCCTGTGCTATCTGTGAGAAAGTTACTTACCTATAGGTAGTAAGTATATTACTCCAATAGCTCCCGCCGACTTAAGGCCACCCCACACTAGCGTCCCCCGAGCGTCGGCGTCTAGTCAACTCTATGGCTGCTGCTCGACGCAACGTTGGCGCAACTGCGCAGCGACGCCATTTTCCATAGCGCTGACTAGACGCCGACGCTCAAATCACGCTAGTGTAGGGTAGCCCTTATGGTCCAAATTATTTTATATATCTTCGTTCCAGCGGCGCGGCGTGACTATAATTTGAATGGCAAGTTCAAACACATGATGTGTAAATAGAAGCAACTCAGACAAGCCAAGCCAGAACATTAGTATTGATACTTTTTTTTTTAATTTATTTATACACCGTGTTTTTTTTGATTTCCGTTAATTTCAAGGGTGCATTCCTGAGCTTAAATCAAGTAACTTTCTCAAAGACACCGATGTTCTAATTAAGTCCATTTCGGAGATAATCCATAATTTATTTTTTTCCTATAAGGCCTCTACAAGCGTGTACACTTGCCTTAGGGCCGGCTTACATATTGATTAGTGTTTAGAATGAGTTCATACATTTGCTACTAAACTTAAGTACAATCTCGGTCGATTGATGTACGAAATGACATTGATATGTTACAGATTTCAATTGTTTGGTTGAGTTAAATGTAATGCCCGTGTTACAACAACGCTATATGCTACATTTAATTACTTTTTTAACAAAAAAAAAACAAAAAAGAAAAAAAAAAATTTTTTTTGAAAATTAACTATGCCATTTAGTTCTTATAAACGTACTTAACTATACCCCGAAGTTAACGGAATTCAATAAAAACACGGTGTATATTTAAATTTACAACTTACGTACTAAACATTTATATTCTCGCCAAACTGTTACGTTTGATGGCGAGGTGCGCTCAGTCTTACTACTTAAGTAGGGTAGGGTATTGCACTTGTGGGCTATACCATAGAGAAAAAATACAGTATAGAGTGCTCACTCCATACATCAGTTTTCGTACGTAAACGACTATTATTTTCGTAGTCGACATTTAACATCGAGTAGCCGAATTATCGGTACTGCTTCTTGACAATAGATGTCGCGACGACCGATAAGTCTAATGCTCAACAATTTTCAGCTAATATTATAACCGGATTTCGGAACTCTATTTTCACCTCCTTCTGTTTATAATATTAGTTGTAAATTGTTGTCCAATACAATTTTCGTGAGTCGCGACACTCGAGACATCTAGTATCAAGTAGCGGTACTGATAATTCCGCTACTCGATGCTATATGTCGACTACGAAAATAATAGTCGTTTAGTTTGGTACCAAAACTGATGTATGGAGTGAGCACTCTACGCTTACTATATTTCTCTATGACCATAGTTAAATACTAGACTACAGTTGGGTAGCTTTACGGTATTTATACATTATAAAGTTATATGTAAGGCGTCATCCATTAATTACGTCACACAAATTTAGAGTTTTTGAACCCCCTCCCCCCTTGTCACGCTTTTTCCTATATATCTCTATAACATGTACCTAATACTGTCTCATTTGGCATGCTACTACTTATTTTACGTCACCCGTTACGCGAGAAGAAAATCTCACTTCCTGGCCAAGGCAAGACGTAAAACTTTAGACAAACCACGGGCGGTAATTCGTAAAGCCCCAGATCGCATATTTATGGTACAAACATGCACCTGTGATCTGGAGCATTTACGAATTCACCTCCCTAGGTATGTAATGTACTATACTAGGTTGATTTGTAGTGTAAATTGTGTTAAGATTGTCCCATAATGGTTTATTTATTAATGTTAATTGCCCAATGCTTCAGATGTACGACTCTTACGCGCCAGTGCAGCAGCAGCGCAGCGGTATTAGTACCGGCGCGGCGGTGGGGGTCGGCGTCGCTGGGCTGGCTGCTGGTGGGCTCGCTGGCTACGCTCTCGGCGGAGGGTTCAGTAGCGACAGTCCACCGAGAGAGGAGGTAGGCTATGTTTAGTATCCTGGCACAGGCGCGGCGGTAGGGGTCGGCGTCGCTGGGTTGGCTGCTGGTGGGCTCGCTGGCTACGCTCTCGGCGGCGGGTTCAGCAGCGACAGTCCACCGAGAGAGGAGGTAGGCTATGTTTAGTATCCTGGCACAGGCGCGGCGGTAGGGGTCGGCGTCGCTGGGTTGGCTGCTGGTGGGCTCGCTGGCTACGCTCTCGGCGGCGGGTTCAGCAGCGACAGTCCACCGAGAGAGGAGGTAGGCTATGTTTAGTATCCTGGCACAGGCGCGGCGGTAGGGGTCGGCGTCGCTGGGTTGGCTGCTGGTGGGCTCGCTGGCTACGCTCTCGGCGGCGGGTTCAGCAGCGACAGTCCACCGAGAGAGGAGGTAGGCTATGTTTAGTATCCTGGCACAGGCGCGGCGGTAGGGGTCGGCGTCGCTGGGTTGGCTGCTGGTGGGCTCGCTGGCTACGCTCTCGGCGGCGGGTTCAGCAGCGACAGTCCACCGAGAGAGGAGGTAGGCTATGTTTAGTATCCTGGCACAGGCGCGGCGGTAGGGGTCGGCGTCGCTGGGTTGGCTGCTGGTGGGCTCGTTGGCTACGCTCTCGGCGGCGGGTTCAGTAGCGACAGTCCACCGAGAGAGGAGGTAGGCTGTGTTTATTAGTATCTTGGCACCGGCGCGGCGGTAGGATATATCAAAAAATAAGAAAAGTACAAAAAAAAGTTAAAAAGTAAAATTTAAGTAGTAAAGTTTTTTCAAATTTTAATTTTTAACGAGCAGAAACGTCTGCGAACGATGCTATTAAGCTTAGAATAAATTTTAAAAGTGGAAAAATTGCTGTCTTGGGTGAGACCTGAACTCCAGAGGCCGTGAGTACAGTAGGTAATTTTTCCACTTTTAAAATTTAAAAGTTTTTTCAAGTTGAAAAAAGTATAATTTTCTGTTACTTTAAACTGCAACTATTATTAAAACAAACAAAAAACCCGACTGTTTACATATATTTTTGAAATCTCAGTCTTTTCACTAGCTTTCATTTGGTACCGAATATCCGAGACGACATGAGCGAAAATCGATTTCTAGAAGACTTTTCGTTCGCTGACCGGTCCTCTAAAAGGCACTCGGGGCTGACGGGGCTCATGCACACATGCTCAGGTCCACACACGTTGCATAAAATACCCCTTTAAACGCAATGCGAGTTATCTAATATAATAATAAATAAATGATTTTTGATTTCTCTATTCCAGGTATCAGTCGCCGAATTCGGAGGTGGCGACGATTGGATGGAATAAATACAAAACACACCTACATAGTATTTTATAGAATTAAGCATCAGAACAAAACTAAACAAAAAGTCGAGGTTTTGTAAAAGCGGATGATACCTACAGTCAGTATTATTTACAGAATATACCTACACCGCGTTTCTTTCAAACTGTGTGAGGTTAGCCACACTATGAGGGGTGAATATGTAGATGTTGTATATAGATTATAGTGAACCATTAGGTACCAAACTTGGCTCAGTATTATGACGGGACGGTTGATAACAAATCAGACATACACACATAAATACATACGTAGACACTAGACATAGATACCTATATAGGTATAAGTAGACTGTTATAGTCGTAAAAAGATACATCTCTTCTACAAAACACCGACTTTTAAGCTTCATTTATGTATTATACTACGAAGTTAGCTTTAAAAGATATAGTATTGTTAAAATTGGCAATTGGTAAGAGATATTTTTAAGATAATTATGTGAGATGCCTTAAAGGGGCCTTGAAATAAACATATTTAGATCCCTGTGCTTTTCATACATTATCGAATAAATAGAATATAATAGTAAATGCGTGGTCAAAAAACACCATCCTAAATGGCTAAGGAGATATGTTCAAGCGTCTTTATGTCTTTATACAACATAATACATGGTGCCTCTGCCTAGCCAAAATGCCAATCGTTTCCGCAATCGTGCATGTCTCTGTCGCACTAATACCTATGGAAGAGTCATAGAGAGAGAGATTACCGTTTCGTTCGCTACGGCGCGAACGATTTGTATCTTGGCTAGACCCTCTGGTGTCGCAAGCGAAGGTAGTTCCAGAAGACGTCAACCTTTTGAACGCCAGAATACCTTGGCGAACCCTACACGCAAGATCCATATTGTGATCCGTCAATATAAAGTGTCGGATTACGATATTTATTGACGTGTAGGGTAGTGTATTGACGGATCACAATATTTCGCTGGATTTCTGGAATGGATCTATGGATCCTGGATCGTGATATTTATCTTGCGTGTAGTGTCGCGTTTGATCTTTATCGCGTCTCTGTCTAGAGTCCATCACGTCTGCCTCGTACAAAGAACGCTTCAGTACTGACGCGATCCGTATTGATGGTGTAGGGTGTGCTGTGATCCGGCCCAAGATACATAAGTAAATATCATGATAATTATCACAATATTTATTGACGTGTAGGGTTCGATTAAAGTCGTCGTTACTAGTCGTGCCCACAGCGCCATGGACAACTATTGGTGTTATGGCGGACGCTGTCAAAGTAACCTTGACACTTTCAAGTAATGTTTACGTTAAGCCCCCCATTCACACTCTTACCTTGTAGTCCGCCTCGTAGTCCGCCTCGTTGGGCCGAGCTACCGAGGCTACCGTTTAGCCGTTTGAAGGACGGCTCGTAGTCCGCAACCCCCCTACACAATCCTACCCAACGAGGCGGACTACAAGGTAGGAGTGTGAATGGGGGGCTTTAGGTCCCTCGCGCCCGGGAGCTTGGCGTTTTGAGTTATGTTTGTGTTTATGACATAAAACGTTCAAAAAGTTAAAAGCTACCGATACATTACGTACGTTCAAATAAAAAAAATAATTTATGTCGAATATACCCTAAATTAAAAGAATTACCGGCATTTACCACAAACATAAATACTATAGTATTACATTCTTACACAAATTGACTTAATAGTAAGCTCAAGAAGGCTCATGTTGTGAGTCGTTCTATGTAAAAAATAGAAAAATACCCATGACTAAGAAAAAAAATGTGTTTATCAAGTGCAAGTGTTATTTATACGTCATAATTTCATTGAAGTTTGACGATTAAAATAACACTGGCACTGCGAGGACTATCAAAATCGCAGCAGACTTTCCTTGGTGTAACTCTATGTAAATGTAAACCAAAAAATGACTTTAAAAAACCACCTAACGGATTGTAGCGATTTTGATAAAATATGTCTAAGAGCCAGAGCATCCAAAGCGGTTTAGCCGTTTAAGAGCTACGGTGCCACGGATATAGCGGCACCCCTCTTTTTGCGTCGGGGATTAAATATTATATAATTCCTTAAGAATAACCGTAACGAAATGAGAATGTAAATTGGTGCAAATAGCTTTTTTTAAATTTGGTTGCGAATATCCAAAGAAATAATACATGACTGTTAATTTATTTATTACGGGCTGCTGTATATTGCACTGCGTCGTTTAAAAAAAAGCACGAAGTGTGAAATTCACAATTAATGGTCTTTCTTTTTTAAAGTAGGTATCCGTGAAATTAGTTTACATTTTTTACGACTTCATACAAATATGTATAAGCAGGAACTAGGATTGCCCGACTCGTTTTGTAAGCGTCTATCCTGCACCTCGGCTGGCAACTTGTCCCGGCCTATAATCTGTACTTCTGTAGCGATGTACGCCATCCTTTATAAAGTCATTTAGTTATTTTATTTTTATATTAAGTAAATCGGGTATTTATTGTATTTACAAAAAAATGCAAGCATTTTAGTCTGTTTAAATTGAATATTGCATGCCATTTATTAAATCAATATATCGGTTTGTTGTGAACATGTTGTTTGTTTTACGTCTCATAATGTATAAATATATTGGTCCAAAACCTTTTTACTATGAGTTATATGATCTCTATATGAATATATATATACCTCTAGATACAAAAGCTAAGGTTAGACCAAGAAAAGCCTGCAGCGTATTTGATAGCCCACGCCGTGCAAGTGTTATTTTAAACGTCAAACTTCTATGAAATTTAGACGTTTAAAATAACACTTGCTCTGCGTGGACTATCAAAATCGCTGCAGAATTTTCTTGGTCTAACTCTATTTAAATGCTTGACCTATATCTATAGTATTATTCAAACTCTATGGGTACGCTGACATGTTTCATTTCAATACAATTTTGCGATTTTTGGAGTTTTTAGGTTATAAATTATATGGAGATGACACCTGTCACCCTACCCATCGAGTTTGAAAAATACTTACTATCGCACCTTATTACGGGACCTCAAAAATCCTAGCATCTTTGATGCGTATCAAAGATTATTTCACTACATATTGTATGAAAACTAACCAGTTCCTTTCCTTCACCGGAAAGGCACTAGTAAATATCATTGATATTTTGTACATAAGTTCCGAAAAACGATTCGAATTAGAACCCACGACCTTCGGATTGAAAGTCGCAAGCCCTTACCTCTAAGCCACCAGCGTTTTTTAAGCGCATTGTAAATATGTATTGTAATAAGCCTACTTAAAATAAACTACATATCTTTACCATTATCCACCTCTCCACCGCCTACCGCGCGTTACGTAAGTACTACCAAAGTTAGACATGTAGAAAGACATATGTAACTTCGTATAAGACGAATAAAGTCTAAGGAAAAAACGTGCCTCGGAATTCAAGCAAAAGTCATTCTCGAATAGATGGCGCACACACCTTTAGCCTATCCTCGGCTAGATGGCGTGACGACACCGTTTCATATTTAACAATTTTAACACATAGATATCAGTGAATGAACATGGATCAAAATGATATAAAAATAATAAAATCATTTATCCATATATATACATTTTTTGATAACTTTATACGTTTTCATTTTGAGTTTTAGTCGTGTGTCGATAGATGGCAGTAAATTTACAGTGACTACAAAATTTACAATGACAGGACCCCTCTATACTATCTATTCTTTTTGGTACTACCTCCGGTATGCGCCAGGTACCTCCGGTATGCGCCAGCCCTACGGTCCCCTGCGCCTGCGGTGTCGAAATGCCGCGCCGACTATTTTTTTTTTTATTGTTACATACGACATTTATACACCATTTCAGTGAAAACTAAGGCACTATACCTACAAATTAACCTATATATACAAGAAATAACCGAAAAATTAAAATTTCAAGTGACATCCAGAGTTTCGCAATACACCTGACATAAAAATAACATAAAATATACGAGTATTTACCTTTGCCCGAGGAATTACAAAAATATCACTTTCTGGTCCCCATGACAGAAGGGATTTCTGTCTTCTTAGGGCTCGCTACACGACATTGCGCGACCGACGGCGGCGGCTAGGTGGGAACGCAAGGTCCGATCGCTGTCTCGCTCCAACCTATGGTTCTCGCCGCCGCCGCGGCCGGTCGCACAATGTCGTGGCCGAGCCGTGAGAGTGCGCTACAGGCTACAGTGCGTGCGGTTGGGACTGCCAAAGTTCGCGGCCTCAGGAGAGTTCTCTGGCGCCAAATGGGATGGCGATCTTAACCTTTTGAACGCCAAACGGCGCATCCATTTGCCGTGCCACTGACGCCACGGGGGTAAAATTTAGTTTTGTGAATAAATAATGCCAACCTAAAAGTTGGATGTTTTTCAGTAGTTATTCATCAAAAAACGATCGAACGTCAAATGCCGTCTTTGTCACGATTTTGCGTTGACGTCAATTGCCGTCTGTGGCGTTCAAAATGTTAACAATTCGTGCTTGCAGATCTGTATAGTCATCATCACCACGTACAGTCAGCAGCATAAGTTGCTAAGCGGGCGAGGTGCTCAAAATGATCTTGACGCGACTTTATTGTTAGAGAATAAGATCGTGTCAAGGTTATTTTCAACACCTCGCCCGCTTAGCAACTTCTGCTGCTAACTGTACATAAGAGACCTAAGACGCTGTACGGAGTACAATGTGTTCACGACGGCTGAGCAGCACCAGGAACCCATAGTCAACTGTGATCGCCGCAAACTCGTCATTAACCCGTGGAGGCCCTACTGTCACACGTGTAATAGTACTTAGTATAGGAATTCCATGCTACGGTACTACTGGGGCGCTCCACGGGTTAAGTAAGAGCGTTTTCACATTTTCCGATTCGATATCGGATGTAGTATCTTACATCCGCGTAGTCAGGCCGCGGGAGCGCCGTCCTTAGCGGTCACGCACACTAACAAACATTATGCAGTGTGCCTACACATACGAACACAATAGTTATTTGTTTTACAAGGGGGCAAAGTTGTTGTTTAACCGCTCGTACTAATATTGATACCCGAGCAAGCGAAAGATTCCAAAATTGCACCACGAGCGTAGCGAGTGGTTCGAAAAATGGAATCTTGAGCGTTGCGAGAGTTTCAAAGCACTAGGGTTAAACAAAATTTGCCCCCGAGTGAAACACAAATTTTTTCACCACACCAACCCGAAGCAAATATTAATTTATGTAAAATATCAAACAAAATCAAATCAAATCCAAATGCATGTTATCAAATATTTATCATCCAAAATCATCATTTAAAAGTCAATTCCACCAGCAAACATAAGAAACCAACTCAAAATGTACAATTAATTACTTTGCCTCGCATGTGAATAAAATGCAACTTTGCTATCAGTTTTTGAAGTGCAAAGTAAGCCTTTCCGAGCTGGTGTGGTGAAAACAAATATTCTCGGTACGACAGCTGACACACAGGGGCTCCTGACATGGCTGAAATTATCAGAAACGCCGCACCGATATCGAAACGCACGTATGAGAAAAACAGCTGCAGGCAGGCATCATATTTGGCCTATTTCTGCCCTTTTCTTTTAGATAACGCATTTATAAGAATACTGTTATTTGTGTTGACTGTGAGTGTATATAGAATAATATCTGGGATACCGAGCTTTGCGCGGAAAACATATAAAAACTCAAAAATACGCGTTTTCCCAGAGATAAGACCTAGCTAGATCGATTTTTCGCCCCCGAAAACCCCCATATAGCAAATTTCATCGAAACGTTAGAGCCGTTTCCGAGATCCCCGAAATATATGTATAAATAAATAAATATACAAGAATTGCTCGTTTAACGTTATAAGATTATGTTAATGAAACATCATTATTTTTGTAATTATTTTTTTGTATATTTATACCAACATTGTGATAAAATACGATGGCAAATGCTATATAATGTTAATCATGTTCAACACAATTCAGGCGTACATATAATTGGTTACATTCCTACTAGATAGTCAAATCAGCTTCTTTTTTATAACTGTCAAAACATATTGCTACTATGGAACTTATATGAAAACGTGTACACGTATTCATATGTATAGTGACGTCACGGTCAACTCACCTACTTTATTTTATTTCAATCCGATTTATTAAATAGAAATTGTGGTCAAAAATGACTGCTATGTATGTTTTTCTAATAATGATCTGGTGTTTTGTTTCGTGCACAGTGTGAAATAATTTATTTTAAGTAGAGGAAAGTACCCAATGATGCCTTTATAATTTGGTATTAAGTGTGTGTACGCATATGTCTAACAAGAGTCCTTTTGTCCACATACTGTTTTTTACACAATTCACATGAATGTCGTTTCTCTCCCGTGTGGCCTCGTTTATGATCGTTCAGACCAGTTCTTAGAGTGAACCGCATGTTGCATACATCACATGCGTATGGCTTTTCACCAGTGTGCGTTCTTATATGACTAGGTAAGTACCTTTTATCCTTAAATTGTCGATTACATATATCACAAGAATACGGCTTCTCTCCACTATGTATTCTTAAATGAATAACTAAAGACGCTTTATGCATAAAGTGCTTCTTACATATCTCGCAATAAGGCTGGTTTTCCGTGTGTATTAATTCATGTTTAGTCAAATTACTCTTATGCGAAAATTGTTTTTTACATACACCACAAGAATACGGCGTTTGTCCCGTGTGCACTCTTTTGTGAGTATTTACCTGATATCTTAATCTGAACGATTTATTACATATATCACATGCGTACGGCTTCTCACCGGTGTGTACCCGTTGATGCATGATCAGAGGATTCTTTTTTAAGAACTTCATACCGCAAACGTCGCATGAGAATTGTTTTATACCTGTATGTATAAGTTTATGTTCATCCAAAGCTCTTCTAGTACTGAAGGACGAAGTGCATATGTCGCACGGAAATGGTTTATCTCCCTTATGGAGTTTCATATGACTTTTTAAGCTTCTTGCAGTTTTAAGTTGCCTTTTGCATATTTCGCATCTCAATTTCCCACTGTGAACTGCAATGTGTTCTCTTAAGTTATCTTTTCTCTTGAAGCGCTCATTACAAATGTTACAGGAAAAAGGCTTCTCCCCAGTGTGTACTCTAAAATGGGTTATAAGTTTACATTTGAAACCGAACCCCTTTTTACATACATCGCACATAAAGCGATTTTTCCCGTGCTCTTTCATATGGTTTTTTAGCCTTGATCTGAGTGTGAAAAGCTCGCCACAAGTTTCACATGGGAAAGTTTCCTTTTTGATGAGTTCGGACAATTCTCGTTTCTTTCTTGAGTCGATTTCTTCTAGAAGCTCGCGTTTGAGATTCGAGGCGTAGTCCTTTGATCCGTAACTCGTCGCTGCATCTGGACAGAAAGGAAGGGTATTTATTCATAGCAAAGATCACTTCAACTACGAGTACAATGATAACCACACTACTAGTACTAATCTAGTATGAGAGCAACGACAGTTGCGTTCACATCCTGTACTATACTTGCCGCAGCACCAGTCTGGTTCCGTATCTTTTATACGTAATACTACCTGCACTACTGTCGCGAGTCCGACTCCAGAAGGCCGTGCAAGTGCGAGAGAGAAAACAAAGTCCCCCACCGCGTCTGTCTGTGTGTTTGTTAGCGGATTTTAATGAGGTTACCACCTAATATCAATAGAGTGATTCTTGAGGAAGGTTTAGGTGTGTAATTTGTTAACCCGTGCGAAGCCGGGGCGGTTTGCTAGTTATAAATAAAAATTAAATTTTTACAAAGGGGTAGTTATTAGATAAACTTACAACAGTTTGCTAAAATATTTTATGATGGAGCCAAGTAAATTTCATTAAAAGTATTAGGTTTTTAAGGCTCGGCATATTCCAGTTGTTATAGCCCTCAAAAACTTTCTCAGAACTTCTTTGATCATATAACTTTTTAGAGTTCCGTACCCAAAGGGTAACAACGGGACCCTATTACTAAGACTCCACTGCAGAGCAGGGGCTAAGGGGAAGAACTACAGCCCTGAGCCGTTTTGTGGTATTCCCAAAAGCCTAACGCGGCTCACCCTAAAGACCTACTGTCACTACAAAACCATTCAACTCTGGAGAGAAACAACAGGTTTGAACCATTCCAAAGCGCTTATCAAGGCCTTCAGCAAAAAGGCGTCCTCGAACGCCTTGGCACTGTCTAGCAACCAACTGCGCAACTTGGTAAGGGTGCTTACTGGGCATTGCGGCCTAAATAAGCACATGCACACTATGGGGAAACGCGACATCGGACAGAGACACCCTTGCACATACTCACAGAGTGCCCTTTTGCCTAATGCGTACTCGTGACATAATCCGGGGCGGACACATATTGCGCCCGGAGGAGTTAAAGTCTCTTGAGATCAAAAAAAAGATCCTGCAGCTGTAATACAGTAATTTTATACATTTAGCGTTTGCGTTAAATCCGGTAGTTCTGATTTTTTTACAGACTTGTTTATGATGTTGGCCCAATGAATAATCCAAGTTTGAGAACTCGAGCTCCGAACGCAACTTTAATTGTCAAGAATCGAAAAACCCGCGAAATTTTTGGAGATTTTTAAGATTTGGGCGATTATAACCCTAAAGGACTAGTTTTTGATAGTACCTTCTCAGGACGTTTTTAAAGTGGACTAATTTGGCTACAGTACGACACTAGAATTGTCTCTGTACATCTAATAGTTTCCGAAATAAAACCTTTCAAAATTTATAATTTTTTGAAATTGTGATCGTAGGGTAAGTAAGTGCAGTGAGTATGCACTTTTGTTTCAGGCGATGCAGCTAGGCACGATTGTTCCTAAAGTCAAACAAACCTGATTTGGCCAGGTAGCTCGAGATCGTACCGTGCCTACCCCCCAAAAAGGGAGGAGCAAGGGTCGGAACACTAGTTCTTTTTTTTACTTAACTATATTTCTTTTTTTTAGCATTAGAAATAAGGTAAACAATCTTTATGTGTCTTTGAATTGAAAAACACATTTTAAAAATAAGTTACGACAAATATGTAACAATTATGACTCTAATACAATAATTTATATTCTTCTGCTTTCATAAGTAATAGTTACTGATTTTTAAAAAGCGTTTTTCAATTAAAAGACATGTCAAGATCGCTTACCTTCTTTCAATTTCTTTCTAATGCTAAAAAAACGAACTATAGGGCAAGTTATATAACATTTTCATATAAGTTCGAAAAAAATTATAAACTTTGAAAGGCTTTATCTTAGAAACTATTAGATGTACAGAGACAATTCTAGTGTCGCACTGTAGTCAATTTAGTCCACTTTAAAAACGGCCTGAAAAGGTACTATCAAAAATTAGTATTTAGGGTTATAATCGCCCAAATCTTTAGATTTCTTTTTTTTTCTTTTAAGAAAACCGAAATTTTCGTGGGGTTTTCGATTTTTGACAAAGTTGCGTTCGGTGCTCGAGGTCACAAACTTGGATTATTCATTGGGCCAACATCATAAATAAGTCTTCAAAAAATCAGAACTACCGGATTTGATGCAAAAGAGCCAGGTTATAGCTAGTTTGTTAGTGCGCGACACCTTGCACTTTGTGACTATGCGCTGAAACTTGGCACAGTTGATTCTTAGCTGGTCATGAGCAGATACAGACCGGGAGACCTCGAGAGCCACGTCTCATCTAGTGGGGGGGAGGGGGGGAAGTTCGACGCCGCCGCGCTTCACTTGGAGCAACATTTCTCTAAAACTGTACCTATTAGGGCATGTGATATATCATTTTCGGATAAATTAAGGATGAGGAATTTTTTTTTGGAACCAAAACAATGCACTTTCTAACAAAAAAAAACATAAAGTAGAAAAGACAAAAAAACGTATCTTGGATTTTTTCATAATTACCAATTTTTTTTAAAAGTGTAGTAGGAATCTGAAAACAAAAAATATAGTTGTAAAGCTACACTTATTACGTTTAAGAAAATATATAGTTTATTATACAAAACTGTTGTTATATGGGAGATAAAAAATAATATTAAGCGTGGGCCAGAGTGATCTCAATACAAAATATTATTAATGTGGGAAAGTTACTTATAATTTGTGCTACAATCGTTTATATTTTTAGTTTTTCGTAAATAACTCGTAAACGGTAGCCCACAGCAAAAAAATATCTTTTACGTAAATAATCTGTTTCAGATTTCTTATAAAATAAGTGCTACTTTTATCCGCTAAGATCAATATTAAAAAAAATATTGAAGGGAGAAAATAAATACTAAGGTCCCCTTTTTTAGTCATTCGTAAATAACTCGTAAAGGATGGCCAATAGCAAAAAATATTTTAACACATGAATAATTAGCATAAAATTTCCTACAAAAAAGGTTATTCAAACTTTTTCGCTAGGATCAATATTTAAAAAGGGGACCTTAGAATTTATTTTCTCTCTTTAATATCGTTTTTAATATTGATCCTAGCGAAAAAGTTTGAATGACCTTTTTTGTAGGAAATTTTATGTAAATTATTCATGTACTAAAAAATTTTTTGCTATTGGCCATCGTTTACGAGTTATTTACGAATGATTAAAAAAGGGGACCTAAGTATTTATTTTCTCCCTTCAATATTTTTTTTAATATTGATGGTAGCGAAAAACAGTAGTACTTATTTTATAAGAAATCTGAAACAGATTATTTACGTAGAAGATAATTTTTTGCTGTGGGCTACCGTTTACGAGTTATTTACGAAAAACAAGAAAAATAAACGATTGTAGAACAAATTATAAGTAACTTTCCCACATTCATAATATTTTGTATTGAGATCACTCTGACCCACGCTTAATATTATTTTTTATCTCCCATTTATCAACAGTTTTGTATATTAAACTATATATTTTCTTAAACGTAATAAGTGTAGCTTTACGACTGTATTTTTTGTATTCAGATTCCTGCTACACTTTAAAAAAAAATTGGTAATTATGAAAAAATCAAAAATACGTTTTTTAGTATTTCTACTTTATGCTTTTTTTTTTGTTAGAAAGTGCATTGTTTTTGTGCCAAAACTAGATTCCTCATCCTTAATTTATCCGAAAATGATATATTACATGCCATAATAGGTATAGTTTTAGAGAAATGTTGCTCCAAGTGAAGCGCGGCAGCGTCGAACTTTCCCCCTCCCCCCCCCCCCCACTAAATGAGAGGTGGCTCTCGACGGCTCCCGGTCTGTATCTGCTCAAGACCAGCTAACAATCAACTGTGCCAAGTTTCAGCGCATAGTCTCAAAGTGCAAGGTCCCCATACAACGGTGTGCAGTAACAAACCAGCTATTACAAAATTCGACAAAGTTACTGGATTACTGTTCGAAGTTGCAGGTTTGAATTGAGAGTTGTAGTAGGTGGCGATCACAATAGATCAGGGATGGTCGCAGTGATACATAGGCTATGGAGCCTTATATAGCCCCTAACAACAAGAAGAAGAAGACTCCACTGTCTATCTGTCTGTCACCAGGCTGTATCTCATGAACCGTGATAGCTAGACAGTTGACATTTTCACAGATGATATATCTCTGTTGCCACTATAACAACAAATACGGAACCCTCGGTGGGCGAGGTCGACTTGATAGATTGGTTAGAAAGATTGGACAATGGGGTTGGCAACTGTCAAAGGTTTGCATAGATGGCACCATCATAGTTTGCCCCTTTAAGATTTGGCTTAAAGCGCTGGCATTAAGGGCATAAAATTCCACAATAAAACAAAAATTTGACACAATTATAGGGATTGACTGTGCAAGCTATGCTGGCGCCATCTGCTAAATACTTCGACCGGCCAAACCCGTTGAACTGTAACTTTAGTATCTGAGATTTAAAAACATGTTTTATCTGCTTACCAGAGATCGATCCAGTGATATCCTGCACCGGGACCTCGGAGTGAGGTGGCCCCTGCTCAACTTCAACTTTGACACGCACTGGCTCGAAAACCTCATCCTCCCAAACGTGTTCCTCTTTTATTCGCAGTTCGTTTTTCACAAGCGATTGTGTCTCAGATTGTTCTAAATCTTCTCTTCCTTTCTCTGGCTCGTCTGTTCCTTCTTCTGGCTCCTTTTTCACGTGCACCTCGCATGGTACTTCTTTTATAGGTAAGTCTACCTCAACGATAGATTTTTGTGACATATCGCAGAATACAATGTGAAACAGAACACTTTAATATGAAGTTTTTGTTATATACTATGTACAATTCCTTTTCGTAAATAAATTAAGATATAATGGACAGTAGTAACTTTTAATAAATTAATGGTACATTATTATCAATACTAATGAATTCATTTCATAACCTTAAAATGCTTAATCTGATCTGACAATCAATTCTGACATGACATTCACGCTTCATTTCACTCATGCGTTACGTTGAAGCCCGCTCCACACTCGTGTCCGAATCGCGGTGCGAAGCCGCGAACGTGAGTGTGGAGGGGGCTTTTCGCGCACGAGTGTGGAGCGGGCTTTAGAGTTTATGCGGAAAAAAGAGTCGTGAAATGTATCGGGCCCAAAACATTCCACGACTCTTTTCTTTCCGAACAGCAGGTAAGTATTTCTCATCTTTTCTAATACCAACTCGCCCTGTAAAGTGTGAATCTATGATTTCCCACCTTTTTTGCTTGCTATACTACTGGCACGTTTACGCCTTTTGTTTTTACCAAACAAACGCGTTGTCATGGTAACGTTGACAACATAAACTTCGAATAACCTGTATATTTAACCTGTATCGCTTCTTTTGGATAAATAAGATTTAAGGATGTCTAATCTAAGCGGCTATGATAGCGAAGCGGTAGGCTTCGACTCAGTAAGCACTAACAAGCGGTCGGAAACCACCAGTTCTACGCAGACCACCGAGTTTGGTGAGACCGGCACGGGGTGCCAAACTAATTTGTCCAAAGATTCGGGATGCGTTGTCACTCCTGATGATTTGAACGCGCAGGAGGCTACGCTTCATGAATACCCCCCTCCAGGCCTAAATCAGTTTTTAAGGCGAGTTGTACCTACTATGTTAGAGCAACTAGACCAACGCGATCAAGAGTTTTTCTCATCTGATTCCGACGAAGAAGATGTCGCCACAGCTAAACTGTTTCAAGAAATAAAAGTAAATACAGACACGCCCCACGGCGCCGGTGACCATCAGAGCTCCAGAGTCCTCGATCTCAGTTTCAGCAGCGCAGGTAACTCTCTAGCTGTGTCTGTAGGAAAATCTCAGCATGAAGAATGGTGTGAGCACTCTGGTTTGATTCGGATTTACACAGCCAAGCGCTCTGCAAATGACAACTTTGTTCATTCCTTAGATATTACTGAGAAAAATTGCGTGAGCGTGGTTAAATATCATCACAGCATGCCGCTTTTAGCTTACGGAACAAGCTCTGGAGAAGTGGTTTTCTGCAGCACTAAATTAGGCTCTAATACAGTTGAAGAAAATGTGCAATTGACTTCCCCTGCTGGCTGCCACGGATCTAAACGGGTCTCTTTCCTAATGTGGGTGGACTCTACTCTAACCAATACATATTTGACCATGCATGTAGTGAATACTGGTAAACGCAGATGTGGCTCCGATCAAGTCTTAATTTCTTCTGGCAGCGATGGAACTATAAACGTATGGCAGGTGAATGCTAATCCAGGAAAATTCGAGAATATTTACTGCTACAGCGTCAACGGTTCACGTAAGTTGGTGACGCCAGATATAACCTGTTTCGATTTTGTGAAAACGTATCCGCTTCGACCTTGGGACGAGAAGATTTCTGACGATATATTTGTTGTCGGAACGAAATGTGGGAAGCTGTATTTGTGTAAGATAAAATCGTTTGAGGCGATTGCGGACAGCGCGATGGTGGACCCTGTGTTCGAGGTGCTGGAAGGGCACAAGAGTTGCGTGTTGAGCGTGGTGTTCAGCCCGCAGAAGCCGGGGGTGTTCCTGTCTGTCTCTATGGATTCGGAGCTGAGATTGTACCACGTCAATCAACTCAGTCCTTTGAAGGTAATCTTTCTTTGATGCCACATTTTGTGTATAGATTATAATACCTAGCATTAATAGATATTTATTTTCATTTTGTAAGTTAGTTCGGCCCCGGCGACCGCGTAGATGTAATAAGACTAATAAGCGCTTAATATGGCAGGTATAAATTTGCTCCGATTCCCCGATCGTGTCATGTAAATGCAGCATCGGTATGCGGAATAACGTAAAGATCGGACATTAATCTTGTTTACAGATAATTTGTCTGGACGTGCCACTGACGTGCGCAGCGTGGGTGCCCGGCGCGCTCACCGCCGTGGTGTGTGGAGCCGCCGACGCCGACTGTACCGTGTGGGACGTGGCTCGGAATAGGGCGGCCTGCGTGCTCCGTGGAGACGCGCTGTGCATCGCCGTCACACACGCGGGGTGAGAGCAGCAGCACTTCCTACAAAACCGAAGTTTGACAGCGGTTCAGGGTCGAATCATGCTGTCCCTTCCTAATATATGGCACTATCCCTTTCGGCTATTTAGGGTTATCAAAATTCAAGCTATTATCTTATCTGTGGTCGTGCACGCAAAGGGATGTCAAGTTGTGCCAACCCTAATAACTGCTCGGAGCAATGCTGAGCCGAGTTTACCCGAAGTCAGGAGTGTCTCCCCACTGACTGTATGAACCAATCGAACCACTCGTGGTTGAATATTGGAATCTTTCGCTTGTTCGGTTATTAACACTTTAACTGTCCCTCGCCTTCACTACTTACATGGATCGATACGTCCGTGCATTACAGGTAATGCACAAATATATAGAGCATTCCCATTTCTCACGTCACATGGACGTGAATGTTTGACGGTGAATGTCATGTAATGCCCGGACGGTAAACGTGTTAATATTTAGCACGAGTTAAACAACAATTTTGCCCCCTTGTAAAATAATAGTTATTTGTTTTACAAGGAGGCAAAGTTGTTTAACCGCTCGTGCTAATATTGATACCCGAGCAAGCGAAAGATTCCAAAATTAATAATCGAATCTTGAACGTTGCGAGGGTTTCAAAGCACGAGGGTCAAACAAAATTTGCCCCCGAGTGAAACACAACCCGAAGCAAATATTAAATGTAAAATATAGACGGTCAAGCAAATCTTGTCAGTAAAAAAAGGCGCGAAATTCAAATTTTCTATGGGACGATATCCCTTCGCGCCTACATTTTTCAAATTTGCCGCCTTTTTCTACTGACAAGATCTGCTTGACCAAGTATATCAAACAAAATCAAATCCAAATATTTATGATCCAAAATCATCATTTAAAAGTCAATTCTACCAGCAAACATAAGAAACAACTCAAAATTTGCATTTGATTACTTTGCCTCACATGTGAATAAGATGCAACTTTGCTATCAGTTTTTGAAGTGCAAAGTAAGCCTTTCCGAGCTGGTGTGGTGAAAATGACATAATAATATTATAACTAAGTATTACATTTGTCAGTAGGAGTAGTCGCGTGGCGGCAGGCGACGGCGGCGGCAACGTGCGTGTGTGGGACTTGCCACCGAGGAAGAGACTAGCGGAAGACTTGCTGTTTTAACTCCTTATACAACGTAGGCTTATACAACGTCATAAGCGTCGCCACAGAATAAATAATACTACTAGGTACAAAAGACTCACTCTCTAACAAAACGCGTCTGTTACGATCTGGACAGATATGGCCGCTAGGTGGCGACAGCGCCACGCGCCGCTTATGGCTAGCCACCAAAATTGGTGTGGAACGGATGTACTTGTTGTACCTGTTGCAAAGCGACGAAATCGCGGAGTGAGCCACGCCTGACGTCGCATTAACGTTAACATATCCTTATTTCTATGGTAACAATGGTGTGTCACGATCTATTTATAGTATAAACAACATTATTTGCGGTATTTGACGTCTGTCACTCACAACAGCAATACTACGTAAAATGTATTGCACATCGAAATCACAAAGGAAAACAACTGCACTGCGAACGTTTACGTTCTACGTCTTTTTTTTTTTAATTTTAGGGTTGGCCGGACACCATCGTTATGAATCGGTAGTCGTCTAAGTAAATCGATATGAATTTTTCATTTTTCTTTTAATAAAAATAAGGAAAAGGCCGATAATTAACTGTAAATATGGATATATTTATCGTCACTTAACAGACAACAAATTTGACACGGAAATAACATAAATAAACTTTAAAATAGATCCCCAGTTAGTTTAAATTTTGACAATGGGTGCGACCTACTCGGTCGGTGTATTAAATGCATTTAGCTTGCGGGAAAACCATATAATTCTAGCTTTATTTCAATCTCAAATAAAAATTCATTATACGTCACAATTCGATACCTCAGTCTACGTGCCATCCAATCGTAATCGTTTGCTGTGACAATCGATTTGCGTTAGTTACATCTCTATATACGTCAGTCATAATGTGTCAAATACCGCAAATAATGTTGTTTATACTATAACCTCATTGGCCGTCACTAGAGTTAGACCAAGAAAAGTCTGCAGAGATTTTGACAGCGTGCAGTGCCAGTGTTACTTAAAGGGACCCACTGATTAACAGTCCGCCGGACGGTATAGGCCTGTCAGTTGTTCGGAACTGTCAAAATTTTGTTCTAACTGACAGGCCGATACCGTCCGGCGGACTGTTAATCAGTGGGCCCCTTGAGGCCTGTCCAGAAGAGAACAATTTTTCGCCAATCTGATTAAATTGTCCGATCAAATCAGGTGGTGCGGATGCAAACTCTAGTTTGGCCACTTTCATTCACCAATTTTAAATGTATGGTGAAATACAATAAATAATAGGTATTATATTATATCAATAATTAACGAACGCCAAGAACACCTAAAGTCGTCGTTACTAGTCGTGCTCACCGCGCCATGGACAACTTTAGGGAGCACTGACGTGTCATATCTAAGGACGGGCTAATGGGGGGCACTAAAAATGGTATGAGTATAGTATAGTGACGTCACAGTCAACTCACCTACTTTTTATAGTTGGTCAGACCAATTTGTCAGTCAGTAAGAACCAGGAAAACTATACTCATCCTTTTCTTTTGGGTGCTAGCACTGTGTGAAATATTTTATTTAGAGGAGACATACCTATTGTGTCTAAAAATAACTGATGTCTACCTTTCTTTATTAATCTTCAGGTGCTTTATTTCATGCATGGTGTAAAATAATTTATTTTAAATACAGTCAAATACCCTATAGTGGATATAATACGAGTGATATGTAAAGTAATAGTTAATTTTACTGCAATATTGTATGAGTTAGAAACAATATGTTGTTATTATTAATTAAACGATGTTAAATTGTAATAATCTTTTATTTATTTGATACTCCCATTATTTTCATGCTTTAATAATCCTTATTGGGAATAAACAAAGTGATGACCCAGTATGGCATGACCAAGATATTTGCTGCATTGTACAGTTAAGATATGTATTATACTCAATATACATATGTATACAAATAATTAATAATAAGTTAGCCAATAAGCCTGATATTGTGATAATAGATCGATCGCACGCAACGTCGGGCCGTGCTCGTTTACATCACCATCCCCATGATGAGAATCTCATGAAGGCCGAGAACAAGGCCTGTTCACTTCCTAAGAAAGTTATGTCCCCAAATAATTGCGCATGTATGCGCCTGAAGCTTCTATGTGTGCTTTGGCCTCCTAGAAAAAGTTGCCAGTAATCAAAATAAAAACATTTTTCTACAGCAACATTGCTCCCAACTAAGATTAAAATTTTCATGATTTTTTTACATTATTAATCATAAAACGGGACTTAAAACTTAAGTACACGCGATTAAGTTTTATAATGAATATTTGCTTCCAACTGTCTTTATCAATGTTCATAAAATATATGGAGGGTAGGTACGTCTACCCACCATAATAAAAAAAAATTATTTGTCAATGACTCTGTCCAACTGCTGTGGTTAAAGTTCATAACGAACATTTTATTTATTAAATCTTTAAATAATAAATACAATGTAGCGGTACTACCACTTAAGACTCTGTAAGTCTGTACCTACATGGATTACAGCAATGCACATAGAAAATGTGCTAAATGCGGAGCAACGGCTGTTGAAGATACATATTTGAGTGAAATTCATAGCTTTAGTGGGTTCAGACGGAACCGCGTCATAACGCATCTGGAAAGCGTATTAATTAACCGTGAAGAAATGTATGAATACAAGTTGGAAATCTGTGTAAAATGCCGTGTGTAAAGTGGAGTGTATCTGTGTGTGTAAAGTGTAATAGGTAGGCATGCCTAAAGTTATTTGTATTATACTGAAAACTTTGTGAATGTGCTTTATTAATGTCTATTTTTTTATTAAGTTTAGTCAGGGTTTAATTTTCAGTGTATATTTCTATATGTAAAACATTTTTTTAATAAATAAAATAATACAATGTTATAAACATGAATATGCCTTTTATTTAAATCAATTGATAATACCACAAACAAGGGGTAATATTTGCATCTTTCATATATTTCGTGATATGAAGATAACAAATATGTTTATCAACAGAATTACTACCTAAACCGGTTGTCAACTTTAGTTCCATTGGTACACAACGACGGCGCCACTAGTATAAACGGTTGGGGACATTTTTTTGTATGGAGTTACCGTTCTTCTCCTAGTGAGTATTATATTCTTTGGCCGAGAAGGATAAGTCCAGTAAGTACCTAGACTTGGCCCACGAAATAACCGCCATGTGGGATGTTGATTCGACGATCATTGTCCCGATAGTCGTTTCAGTGAAGGGTTAATAGCGAAGTCTCGACTAACATCTTGAGACTCTCGCTAGGTGGTTGGATCAAGGGACAAATGCAGAAGGCGGTGATCTTGGACACGGCGCGCATAGTCCGCCGGTTCCTCTCTCTGCGGCCCTGACCACCGGTAGCTTGGGCCAATGACCCGCTGCTGGCGGCACCCTAGGTTAGGTTTTTTATAATGTGTTCATATGTATTTTTTATTGTTTTGTGTTTTTATATTTTACTTTTATATTCATATTATAAAAACCCTAGCCTAAGAAGAATGATGAATAAAGAGAATATAAGTTATAACAGCCACTGGGTAGAAAGCGGCGCACACCTCTCGACACCCCTGAGCCGCTCACACCGATGTTGCTCGGTCGTCTTTACGACGACAGTTTCAGGGGCCCATCTAGTTAGTGGCAAGTCACCGCCTGCCTCGTTAACGTGTAGGAACATTGTTATGGCAGGTGTCCAGACCTCTCAGCGGTATCGTCTTGGGTCGTCCGATTCGTTTTTCGTCTAGTTCTTAAATTAGTCCTATTCTGCTTTCGTCACTCAGGGTTATTCCCACTAGTTACCACCAAGTTGTTACCAGTGGTAACTACTGGGAATTTTTTTCCCACCTTTTACCACTGGTACTAAACCGAGTTAGTGGTAACTACTGGGAATTTTGTTAGAGTTAAATACTAATAAAAACACTATAAATAGTGTAGTATACATATATAGAGTAATTTAATAAATAATTATAAGTCGATTAGTGTTTAGTAAACTCCCTTAAAAGTGACCAAAAATATTGAAACAGTTTAACCGGTACTAGTACAAAAACTATGATATATGAACTTAAGGATAAATTTAATAATCCATTTAGATGATTTTTCAAGTGATTTTATTAGGTAATTCAAAATAACTCTATTTATACTAATTATTCATACCTACTGTTTTTATTAGTATTTAACACTAACAAAGTTTTGGTGGTAACTACTGGGAATAAAAATTCCCAGTAGTTACCACTAACCCGAGTTGGTGGTAACTACTGGGAATTTTTATTCCCAGTAGTTACCAGTGGTAAAAGGTGGGAAAAAATTCCCAGTAGTTACCACTGGTAAAAACTTGGTGGTAACTAGTGGGAATAACCCGTCACTCATTGTACATTGAAAGCCACCGACGATTGTGACGAATGTAGAATGAGTGACGAAAGCAGAATAGGAGTAATTTAAGAACTTGACGAAAAACGAATGGGACGACCCAAGACGATACCCTCTCAGCAATAGCCCAATCTTTTGACCAGCCAAACTTCAACACCATAGTCGGCACTCTTCTCCACTGTATTTACAATAGCTCCTATGCCAGCTGGGACCGATTTACGCCCGTGAATGTGTTCTAGCTGGTGTATAACATAACATCAAACTTGTCTTAAAGGGCCTCTGTGCTGTTGGCTTCGGCCCCACGCATGCCTTCCAAAGGTCCGGGATCCCATGGTCCCGAGACGTGGAAAGACATACAAGTCTTTATTGTGCACTACTAAAATAAAAATTACATAATACAAGAAAATAAGACAGGACTCACAGGACTTAACCTTTTCGACGCCGTGTCAAACACAAAAGCTGTCACGCGTACGCCACGTCACTGAAGTGTCAAAACTGAAATTGAATATGCATATGCACGTAGGTCTATGTTGCTCTGTGGTCTGTGACCGATTAATCAGTCTTTGGCGTCGAACCTGCGGTGCGGATATCGGTCATTGGCTTCCAAAAGGACGTTGTTATTATAATAAAAGGCCGTAGAATTGTAATATTGTATTTATTTATAGTATATTATTTGATACGTCCATAGTGCAGTGTTGGAATAACGTCACGCTGGGAAGGCGAGTCACTAGGACGCGCGGCCACGGCGCGGCGTCCCCGCCCGCCTCCTGCAACTGCAACCACACGCGCCGCGTTACACTGACAGTACAGTAGTTACCGCACTAGTGCGATCATTAGCACATTACGTTACTTTGTCGACAATTTAAAGGCCCATATGTAACTGTAAAACTTTTATTTTTTCACATCACCTATTCGGAAAAGGGCTTTTTCTTCCCCGCTAGGAGGGATCAAAGTGGCACTTTTCCTCCCTGCTAGGGGGGATCAAAGTGGCACTTTTCTGTTCTAGGACACTGTTTTTGTTATTTTTTGCATTATTTTTTTAGCTTGAATAATATTTTGAAACATAATAATTTGTGTCAACACTAAGATTTTTTTATTTTCCTCATAGTTGATGTGAAAAGCAGTACGTGTCACACGGTATCAAAATTATTTCGTCTTGGGCGTTAACATTTGAATCCCTCATTACGCTCAGGATTCTACTTTAGAATCCATCGCTTCATTCAGGATTCAATGTACGCCCTTGACGGAAATATATCATTTTGATCCCTTGTAACACAAACTACTATAGTACGTGGAAAACCAACAGCGCTATATATATCCAGAAATTACAATAGAATCACAAAGCCAATATACACCGTGTTTTTATTGAATTCCGTTAACTTCGGGGTATGGTTAAGTACGTTCAAGAGAACTAAATGGCATAGTTAATTTGAAAAAAAAAAAAAAACACAATTTTTTGCTTTTTTTTAAAGAAAAAATTAATTTTAAAAAGTAATTAAATGTAGCATATAGCGTTGTTGTAACACGGGCATTACATTTAACCAAAGAGTATAGATAGTATAGAGGGGTCCTGTCATAGTGAAATTTGTAGTCACAGTAAATTTACTGCCATCTATTGACACACGACCAAAACTCAAAATGAAAACGTATAAAACTATCAAAAAATTAATATATATGGTTAAATGATTTTATTATTTTTATATAATTTTGACCCAATGTTCATTCACTGATACCTATGTGTTAAAATTGTTAAATATGAAACAGTGTCGTCACCGCCATCTAGCCGAGGATAGGCCAAAGGTGTATGCGCCATCTGTCCGAGAATGACTTCTCTTGACTTCCGAGGTACGTTTTTTCCTTAGACTTTATTCATCTTATACGGAGTTACATATGTCTTTGATTTAACTCAACCAAACAATTGAAATCTGTGACATATCAATGTCATTTCGAACATCGATCGACCGAGATTGTACTTAAGTTTAGTAGCAAATGTATGAACTCATTCTAAACACTAATCAATATGTAAACCGGACCTAAGGCAAGTGTACACGCTTGTAGAGGCATTATAGGAAAAAAATAAATTATTGATTATCTCCGAAATGGAGTTAATTAGAATATCGGTGTCTTTGAGAAAGTTACTTCATTTAAGCTAAGGAATGCTCCCTTGAAATTAACGAAAAAAAAAAACACGGTGTATATACCGGGTGTGGCCTTTACACGAGCAAATAATTAAAACATAGATTGTATTCCTCAAACGGTGACACTTTTATTCAACGACTTTTAAAAATTATGAAGTATTTAGACCCCCTATTTCTCATACAAAATAAATATTATCTTCAATGGACGTCATCGCCACGCCATATCATTGTGATTGACGTTGCTTGTCACGCCTTAAACATAACAAATTCACAATACATTGCGTCTTACAATAAACTTGTATTAAAAATCAAACCACAAGTTATTCTTAAAAGTCGCTGAACAAATATTGGTCAGTATGAGGAGTACAGCCTACAGTTTAATTTTTTGCTCATATTACAGGCCACACCCGGTATACCAGATTCAGTCAGTCAGGTTTTTGGCGCGAGGCGTACTCGACTATAGGCCAAAGGTATGGTGCAATCTTTTCGAGCGATGGCGCCATAACCTTCAGCCTACTCTCGAGTAGAAGGCGTTAATATTAATATTTAACAAGTTAACACATATCAGTGAAAGAATAATGATCAAAGTCAAATGGCGTTCTAGCAGTTTTAATCGTCTGTCGAAAGATGGCAGTAAATGTACTGTAGCTACATAATCTACCATGACAGTAACTCTCTATTTCAAATGTTCTTTGTTGTTGTATAGTAGTAGAGGTGTGAGTGATGTGAGTATAGTGGGTGTGAGTGTGGTGTGAGCGCACCTGTCACTGCTTGGAGCGGCGCGAGGGCTCGGTGGCGGTGGGCGGCGGCGGCGGGCCCTTGTGCGCCAGCTCCGCCACGTACTGCTGCACGATGCTCGCGCGCTCCTCCGCCATGTGCTCCAGCGCTAGGTATCTGTGTTCCCAACATCATATATTATATACCTACACAGTTAGATGCTAAATTATATCTCAGGAAGTGAGTGCAAGGGACAATATTTTACGGTACATATCGTACTTATTTTTCGTTACGTGTACAGTCAACTGTAAAAATATGGGTGCACAAATCATCTCAAAAATATGTCCCATAGCTCTTATGTCAGCGAATTAAGAACTATGGGACATATTTTTGCATGAGTTGGCTACACCCATATTTTTACAGTCGACTGTACTACACGTAGGTCACTATTATGACCTCATTCTTCGTTTTCTGTCCACCCATTTTGGTACTGATTGATACTTGATTACCAATTATGTATTAACAAGACAAGTCACTGGGTAAGTTCGACGCCGCCGACTAGTCCTCAGAGTCCTCTTCACCAGAGCCCGGAATTTTCGTGGCAAAACAAAAGACTGTCGCAAACTAGCTAGTGTTAGAAACATTATTTTGTCGATATCGATAGTTGTGTAATAGAAGAAAATACGGTCAACCAAATAAAAACAATATTTAATAAACAAAAATTGTGAGTATTGTATAAAATTGTGTAGAAACAGATACAATAAGTATACCTACATAAATGGCTTTATAGTGATAAAACTGATAAACGAAACTGTTTACTCCCAGAGTGTGAGAAATTAATGACTATATGAAATATCGACTCCTATCAATATCACAAACCAAATAAATGTCATGTCCTGTGCTGTGTGTACTGACGTGTATTTCGAAAAAGAAATTGCATCCGTATCTATATAATTTTATACAAACCTAACGTAAGTTTTCTTATTGTTTGTTTTTTATTCGCTGTACCGTTTTGATCTTCTACTTATTAGAGTCGGACCAAGAAAAGTTTGCAGCGGATTTGATAGCCCACTCAGTGCAAGTAACACTTGCGTATTATTTATTATACGTCATAATTTCTTAGAAGTTTGACGTTTAAAATTATCAACATACACAAGTATCGATATCGACTGAAAAATGTTTCTAACTCTAGCAAGGTTGCGACAGTCTTTTGTTTTGCCGCGAAAATTCCGGGCTCTGCTCTTCACTGTCGATGTCGTCGTCCATGTTGATGTTATTTATACTCGCAGTAGCCTCAAGTCCTCAAGGTGACCCCTCGGGGTCGCCGTGTACTAGGCACGGCGCCGCGTCGGGAGGGGAGTTAACACCTAAACTCAGACTACCGTGTTATAGTTTATGTTCACATTGCACTAGTCACTTCCAATCTCTCCATAATGCTAATAATGTATCTGTTGCGAACGCAACTCTTTATTTGTATAAAATTCTAATGCAATAGCTAAACGCAGCCGTCGGGCTCGGCTAGTATTTGGAAGCTTTTTCTAAAGCACCAATAGGAGCGCTCCACATATTATGTATCGCGGCCAATTAGAGGCACCTAAATCTAAACCACCATTTTGTACTTTCAAATTAGCCAAATCACTCTTTCATCAGCCTCCATACAATCACCACAAGGAGCCCGTGTAACCAGTACTTTGGAAATTATAATAGTTTACTTCAAATCGAAGCTTTTTATTTGAGTCGTCGAGATCCTGACCTGCACGGCGGCTACAGTATCTATATGTAGGTAGGTAGGGTCTGTGCGGAAAGAGAAGAGTCGTGAAATGTAGGGGAGAGCCCATACATTCTACGACTATTCGCTTTCCGCACAGACCCTACTGTTAACCTACGTGCTTTACAGAGGAACTCCCTTATCGGATGGAGAGGTGTTTTATCTGTTTATTAATATGTATGTATTTTTATTTTATTAATATTGCGTTTAATGAACCTCCAGGTCTGTTTGTATCACCTCTCAGTTTCTGTACATTGTGTACAACATATATAATATGTTTATTATGACTGATTGTGTTCTAAAAAAAAAAGTAATTTGCTTATTATCTACTACGTGGTCTACGTGTACTACGTGTGCTACGTGTAGATATGCGCATCTGCGGAGCGGCGGCTGACGTCCACGAGGCTTCACTGCACGTACCTGGCATCGTGTTTGAGCATGTCGTGTACTGGCTGCAGCTGCTCACCGCCGACAGCATCCTTCATGCTAGCGAGCGTCTTGTGTGTGATGGATCAGTCTACCCACCGGCGGAGCGGCGGCTGGCGTACACGAGGCTTCACTACACGTACCTGGCGTCGTGTTTGAGCATGTCGTGTACTGGCTGCAGCTGCTCGCCGCCGACAGCATCCTTCATGCTAGCGAGAGTCTTGTGTGTGATGGATCTGGTCTCTTGCAATAACTGGCGCAAGGCAGTCTTGGCTGCGCTCTGTCGGTCGCGCTGGAAGTCGCGGAATTCGCGCTCCATCTGAAAAATAACGTTATTAATAGTTATTTGTTTCACAAGGGGGCCAAGTTGTTGTTTAACCGCTCGTGCTAATATTGATACCCGAGCAAGCGAAAGATCCCAAAATTAATAATCGAATCTTGAGCGTTGCGAGGGTTTCAAAGCACGAGGGTCAAACAAAATTTGCTCCCGAGTGAAACACAATATTTTTCACCACACCAACCCGAAACAAATATTAAATGTAAAATATCAAACAAAATCCAACCAAATCAAATCCAAATGAATGTTATTAAATATTTATCATCCAAAATCATCGAGTTTAAAACCTTTGTTACGCGTCTCGATGACACATTTTAGACTGGTTCTGTAGCGTTCGACTCGCCGGCACTCGGTAACCATAGTACTACTCGTAGTACCGGCGAGTCGAAGGGACCACACAGCCTAAACATTTTTTTTTTCATTAATTAATTTTGAATCTTATTGCAATTTCCATAGGAGTTGTAATTCAATAACCGGTTAAAGTGAACGAACGATTTTTTTATGCAGGTGGTAGCACGAGCGGGTTTACTTAAGGGGGGATCAGACGGTTCACTCGAATGAATGTTCACTTGAGTGAATGATTCATTGTTCTTTCATTGCATGTTCACACGGTGCTGGCGCTAAGATTATTCACTTTTTATTTTCTTTCACTATGGCGTCGAATGAAGTTGTGCGTCTTGGATTAATTTTTATTTGTGATCATTTATTAAAGATGTTAACAATGTTAACATGCAAAAAGCAAAGAAAACGTCGACGGTGGTGGGTGCGGGCTTCGAATACATTGGGGAAACTAGTCATTGAAGATCCTGAATTGTATCGTAATCATTTGCGGATGAATTTAAGTAATTTTGAAGAACTTCTACAGTTAGTTGCATCGTATATATTATGTACCTAGCCGAATAAATGTTCAAATTGTACTGCGATACGTTGCAACTCGTGATTGTTTCGGAACTGGAACAAGGATTCGAGAAAAATATGCAAAATTGGAATGAACATTCACTCTGTGTTCAGACTGTTCATTTGTTGTTCATTCGGAGTGCGAGTGAAAGATGCCGAATGAAAATATCCAACACTGTTGGATCATTTCACTAATGAATTCATTTTTCACTTTTGGTTCACGTCTGATCCCACCTTTAACAATAGACAAATGATTAGCCATCGGGGCCTATTACAAATCTACAGACTATACCCTGTCGCGCCGCCAGTGTGCTAGTGTGTGTTACCTTGTCCGCGCTGGTGTAGACGGGCGCGGTGGGCTCGGCGCGCAGGCGCGCGCGCACGTCGCGCCAGTGCGCGGTGGGCGCCACGCCCAGCTCCGTGAGCAGCGCGCGCAGCTTGTCGCGCCGCCAGTGTGCTAGTGTGTGTTACCTTGTCCGCGCTGGTGTAGACGGGCGCGGTGGGCTCGGCGCGCAGGCGCGCGCGCACGTCGCGCCAGTGCGCGGTGGGCGCCACGCCCAGCTCCGTGAGCAGCGCGCGCAGCTTGTCGCGCCGCCAGTGTGCTAGTGTGTGTTACCTTGTCCGCGCTGGTGTAGACGGGCGCGGTGGGCTCGGCGCGCAGGCGCGCGCGCACGTCGCGCCAGTGCGCGGTGGGCGCCACGCCCAGCTCCGTGAGCAGCGCGCGCAGCTTGTCGCGCCGCCAGTGTGCTAGTGTGTGTTACCTTGTCCGCGCTGGTGTAGACGGGCGCGGTGGGCTCGGCGCGCAGGCGCGCGCGCACGTCGCGCCAGTGCGCGGTGGGCGCCACGCCCAGCTCCGTGAGCAGCGCGCGCAGCTTGTCGCGCCGCCAGTGTGCTAGTGTGTGTTACCTTGTCCGCGCTGGTGTAGACGGGCGCGGTGGGCTCGGCGCGCAGGCGCGCGCGCACGTCGCGCCAGTGCGCGGTGGGCGCCACGCCCAGCTCCGTGAGCAGCGCGCGCAGCTTGTCGCGCCGCCAGTGTGCTAGTGTGTGTTACCTTGTCCGCGCTGGTGTAGACGGGCGCGGTGGGCTCGGCGCGCAGGCGCGCGCGCACGTCGCGCCAGTGCGCGGTGGGCGCCACGCCCAGCTCCGTGAGCAGCGCGCGCAGCTTGTCGCGCCGCCAGTGTGCTAGTGTGTGTTACCTTGTCCGCGCTGGTGTAGACGGGCGCGGTGGGCTCGGCGCGCAGGCGCGCGCGCACGTCGCGCCAGTGCGCGGTGGGCGCCACGCCCAGCTCCGTGAGCAGCGCGCGCAGCTTGTCGCGCCGTCGCGTCGCCAGCGTGCTGGTGTGCGAAGCGAATAGGCGCTCCTGGTATAAATATAACAGTGTTCTATAGTACATTACTGAAGAGGCCGTGAAGTAAGGGATTGCAGGACGAGATTGCGGGTATACACCCACTTGCCAGAATTTCATTTGCCATAATTTCATTTGCCATTATAGTCAACAGCCATTATATTGTTTCCCATAATATACATATGCAATACTTATTGTTTACTATATTAGTCACGTGCCAGAAACATTGTTTCCCATAAAATCAATTTCAATAATATCATTTGTCATCATCATTGTAAGCCATAATTATCACTAGCCATAATATAATTTGCCATTCAAATTGCTTCCCAGAAAGTAGGTTAGGTTAGGTTAGAACTGTGACCTCCTACAAAATAAAACGGCTACCAGAAAGTAGGTTAGGTTAGGTTAGAACTGCGAACAAGCGAGCGAGCGAAGCGAGCGAGCAAGACTTTCCGGGGCACTCCGACTCGGATAGGTTAGGTTCAGAAGTCTAAGGCGGGAGCGAAGCGAAGCGGAGCTCCCGCCTTAGACTTCGATGTTAGGTCTTTTTTTTTGCGCGCCTTGCTCCGGCTCTTTTTACAAAATAAAACGGCTACCAGAAAGTAGGTAAGGTTAGGTTAGAACTGCGAACAAGCGAGCGAGCGAAGCGAGCGAGCAAGACTTTCCAGGGCACTCCGACTCGGATAGGTTAGGTTCAGAAGTCTAAGGCGGGAGCGAAGCGAAGCGGAGCTCCCGCCTTAGACTTCGATGTTAGGTCTTTTTTTTTGCGCGCCTTGCTCTGGCTCTTTTTACAAAATAAAACGGCTACCAGAAAGTAGGTTAGGTTAGGTTAGAACTGCGAACAAGCGAGCGAGCGAAGCGAGCAAGCAAGACTTTCCGGGGCACTCCGACTCGAATAGGTTAGGTTCAGAAGTCTAAGGCGGGAGCGAAGCGAAGCGGAGCGGAGACTCAACAGCGAACTATTGCACCAAGCACATATCAATGTCAATTAATATCGCCTACGAAATGTAATGCATACCCACCACATGTTTAATGATTACAAGTTTATAAATATTTTTAGAGCGCCTACAGGAATATAGTGAGTAAATGCATTGTTTGCATGCATGGATTCGGGGAAAAACCATATTTAGTATGGCGTTTAAATATTCTATTAAATAATATTATTACAATTAATAATATGGACAACAACACGTATGGCACTCGTACGTTCTGGAATCTAATAATCGGGTAAACAAAGAGTATGTCACATCATTTTTATGGTAAACAAACAATTCGGGCAAATGAAATTCGGGCAAGTAAAATTCGGGCATATGAGTATTATTTTATATAATTTTCGGACAAACAATAGACAACCGAGATTGCGGTAGACGGCCGAGTCGTAGACGAGGCCGAATAAAGCGAGTCTTGCAATCCCTTTTCCGGTCAAGGATTGTATAGTGCTTTTCTCAAACAATGTAAGAAAATATAATTAAAATAACTACTAAGCAATCAAGTAATAAAAATGTTTAAATTGCCGCCTTTTTTATTTTTTAAACTTGACATTTGAAAAAGCTATTCGAGCACCATGTTTAACCGCTTATAAATATAGTACCATAGATTTTGTTTTTTTTTTATGTCGCAAGTATGCTTACAGAGAGAGTGGTACATACATATGTAGAAAACACCCATGACCTAGGAACAAATATCTCATCACACAAATAAATGCCCTTAACGGGATTGTAACCCGGGACCATCGGCTTCATAGGCAGGGTCACTAGTCACTACCCACAAGGCCAAACCGGTCGACATATGAAATCAATCAACACATACGACTCGGCCAGTAAACAGACGCTTGCTAGCAAAACAAATAGGGAGTGTTACTGCAATGTTCTGCCGCCAGAGTGCAGCACTAATTTGTTTAGTAAACCATAGAGTAACTTATACATACTAGGCCTTAACCTTTTGAACGCCAAACGGCGCATCCATTTGCCGTGCCACTGACGCCACGGGGGTAAAATTTAGTTTTGTGAATAAATAATGCCAACCTGAAAGTGGGGTGTTTTTCAGTACATTTTCATCAAAAAACGATCGACGTCAAATGCCGTCTTTGGCGTCGTTGTCACGAATTTGCGTTGACGTAAATTGCCGTCTGTGGCGTTCAAAAGGTTAAACAGTTTTTTGACAAGTTTTCCCTATGACATTGATGCACCAAGTTTGTTTACAGGTGGCCTACCGCGAAACGCGAAAATCGAAATTGTTTTATCTGCCTCTCTATCGATCGAATAAGCAAGAGTGATAGAGAAGCAGAAACCGAAGTTTCGATTGTCGTGTTTCACGGTAGGCCATGTGATTGACCTAGTGACGCATGATGTGTCATTGACGATGTCAATGAGGTTTGTTTACTGTATGTGCTAGTGGTGCCACCTACGCAGAGCTTCGCCTAATATTCCCTATTGGACAAAGATATCGGACAGGTGGAATATCCCCGAAATACTACAGAATAAATAATAGTACTACCGTACAGAAGGGAAACTGCCTACAAAACCGAAGTTTGACAGCGGTTCAGGGACAAATCATGCTGCCCCTTTCTAATGTACGGCACTATCCCTTTCGGCTATTTAGGTTTGTCAAAACTTGTCTTCTTTGGTGAGCAGCTCGGCGGCGGTGTAGCGGTGGTCCTTCTTGAGCTGCTTCTTGGCCTCGCGCCACGCCAGGTCCGGGTTGCCGAGTTCGGCCGAGGGGAGGAGTGTCCCCCCCCCCCCCCCCCCCTGCAGATACTAACCTTGTCCTCTTTGGTGAGCAGCTCGGCGGCGGTGTAGCGGTGGTCCTTCTTGAGCTGCTTCTTGGCCTCGCGCCACGCCAGGTCCGGGTTGCCGAGTTCGGCCGAGGGGAGGAGTGTCCCCCCCCCTGCAGATACTAACCTTGTCCTCTTTGGTGAGCAGCTCGGCGGCGGTGTAGCGGTGGTCCTTCTTGAGCTGCTTCTTGGCCTCGCGCCACGCCAGGTCCGGGTTGCCGAGTTCGGCCGAGGGGAGGAGTGTCCCCCCCCCCCCCTGCAGATACTAACCTTGTCCTCTTTGGTGAGCAGCTCGGCGGCGGTGTAGCGGTGGTCCTTCTTGAGCTGCTTCTTGGCCTCGCGCCACGCCAGGTCCGGGTTGCCGAGTTCGGCCGTGGGGAGGTGTGTCCCCCCCCCCCCCCCCTGCAGATACTAACCTTGTCCTCTTTGGTGAGCAGCTCGGCGGCGGTGTAGCGGTGGTCCTTCTTGAGCTGCTTCTTGGCCTCGCGCCACGCCAGGTCCGGGTTGCCGAGTTCGGCCGAGGGGAGGAGTGTCCCCCCCCCTGCAGATACTAACCTTGTCCTCTTTGGTGAGCAGCTCGGCGGCGGTGTAGCGGTGGTCCTTCTTGAGCTGCTTCTTGGCCTCGCGCCACGCCAGGTCCGGGTTGCCGAGTTCGGCCGAGGGGAGGAGTGTCCCCCCCCCCCTGTAGATACTAACCTTGTCTTCTTTGGTGAGCAGCTCGGCGGCGGTGTAGCGGTGGTCCTTCTTGAGCTGCTTCTTGGCCTCGCGCCACGCCAGGTCCGGGTTGCGGACCAGGTCCGCCAGCAGCGCGTTGAAGTGCTGGACAGAAGGGCATTTAATATATATAAACATAAATATTACGGGGAACATCTTGCACAGATCAACCTAGCCCCCAAATTAAACATAGCTTGTACTCTATGCGTGCTAGGGTACGATATACATACTTATATACATAGAAAACACGCAGGACTCAGGAACAAATATTTGTGTTCATCACTAATGGGCGGACGACGGATGCAACATACGTCAAAATCATGTTGCCTTATTTAAACCAATTTTAATTACGTATGTATATCGATTGACATGATTTTGACGTATATTGCATCCGTCGTCCGCCCATTAGTGATGAACACAAATATTTGTTCATCACACAAATAAATGCCCTTACCGGGATTCGAACCCAGGACCATCGGCTTCGCAGGCAGGGTCACTACCCACTAGGCCAGACCGGTCGGTCGGTTATTTATTATCATCACACTTGCTCGAAAAACACCTTATTTCATGCAGGTGTACTGAAGTAAAAAGGCCTATATTGTTCCCGCGGGAGTTATGGATTGTGAAAAAAAGTTATAACTCCGTAGGGAATCATATGTTTTTTTAAATTACATATATCATTCACTCATACGAACCATGTAGGTTATACGTAAAATACTTTGTTTAAAGTTACGGTATAAAGGAGTTTTACTTGAAAAATACCGACGTTTATTATTTAACATTTTTGTGTATGCTTAAAAATATTTAATTTGATTAATTTGTTAGCCGTTTATTCACAATTATATTTTTATATTTTTACACAATTTTCAATTGTGGCTGAATGTCGATGGCTCTGTGCCTTCGATGCCTACACTGCCAAAAAAATTCAATATGGCGGACGAAGAATGATTTCACTAAAATTTAGTTTTTTCTTCGCAAGTGTGATGAAAAACATTGTGTGTAACTCCGGGGGTAAGAATATTGTTACTCGAGTCTTTAATTCACTCCAGCCTACGGCTGCCGTGAATATAACAGACTCTCGTACAATATTCCACTTACCCCCCCACGTTGCACAATGTACTATATTATGGTGCCCTATTGATATTCCGAAAAAAATTACGCCGATTTTTGTTTCGCCGACAACGATTCGCAGACTGGTTGTTTGGCAGAGTAACGATTGGCCGAATCTCGTTACGCTTAATAGTCGTTTGCGAGAGTAGTCAATAAGCAGAACATTAATAACTGTCATTGTAATTACCCGAGAAACCATTGGTCGAAACACAATAGGTCGAATGTTCATTTGGCATTAATATTGACTAGCAGAACTTATCTCTAATTTATAACTAGACTAGGACATGACTATTTTAGTTTGAGTCTGATAAACATGGTTTTCTAGATACATTTCATTATCTACTAATTTTCACGTAGGTACAGTCGACGTCAAAGATATGTTTACACTTTTGCACTTTACTACTTCGTAATAAGGCAAAATGTGTGAACATATCGTTGACGTCGACTGTACACAAATGACCATAAAATTAAAATCTATAATACAATATACCTACCTATGCTTTTGTTCACATTTAGGTTAAAAATTGATTAACTCGTTGTCGTTAAAATCGTTGTCGGCGAATCGACAATCTGCTAAAAGTTTCTCGGAGAATCATCAGGTACCCAATTTCCACTCCACATTTCCTAATGCTAAACTGTTCCGTAATGGACTACCACACTCGACATTATCAACGAACCTGCACCGCCTCGTCCCTCTTATGATACTCCCTCTCCTTGTCCCTGTCTCGCAGACTGGTCGCCAGCGCGCGCTGCACCTCTCTCTCTCGCTCCTTGATGGAGGCCTGCGCGCGCGCCGCCCGCTCCCGCGCCGCCTCCGACTCCGCGTCGCTGCCCGCCCCCGCATCCGCCTCCGCGTCCGCGTCCGCCTCCGCCTCGGAGCCCGTCGCTGCCTCCGGCTGGTAAACATATCAAACATGAATATTCTTATGGAATGAACTTGAAACAAATATTGTGGAGGCAATTTTGTACTTCCAATTTCACAGCTGAAGTAGATGGCGCTGAACAGACCCGTAGACACTGATCACACTAACATACTAACACTATCTATGCACAGACTTGGCAGTAGGAATGCATACATATCCGAGTAAGCTCCATGGTACCAGACGTAGCACTTGGTATGAAAACATAGCGTGGTCCGACGTTAGTCGTTGTTTGACAATTGTGTCGCTTATCTTTAAACTCGGGTAAATACATTCGACCCTCTCAGTAAATATCGTATCCATTCGACCCTCTCAGTAAATATCCCATCCATTCGACCCTCTCAGTAAATATCCAATCCATTCGACCCTCTCAGTAAATATCCAATCCATTCGACCCTCTCAGTAAATATCCAATCCATTCGACCCTCTCAGTAAATATCCAATCCATTCGACCCTCTCAGTAAATATCCAATCCATTCGACCCTCTCAGTAAATATCTACTCTATGACCTTAAATTATAAAGGGTTTAAGTATACAAGGTGGCCCATGTAGATCGGTCAGTATGGGAAAATCTGAAACTATAAGAATAAGACATACGACGATCTCTTCTTAGGAACCATGTCACCGATTTTAAATAGTAACAAGAAAAACTGCATTCATACATTTAAATAAAATGTGTACTCAGCTCGGGAATCGAACCCGGATGTTTTGAAAAATAAAACTAACACTATTTCTTTTTAGATATCAATTGTGTAGGTCTTAAGCAGTAAATGTTACTATCAAACATGATTCCCGAAATGAATTGTTAAGTTTTCGAAATGACCATCATTTATTTCAATACAAATGTATAATGTATGTATGTAAAATTACATGCATTTTTTTAAACGTATATCAATGCAGTTTTTCTTGTTACTAAAATCGATGACATGGTTCCTAGGAAGAGATCTTCGTATGTCTTATAGTTTCAGATTTTCCCATATTGACCGATCTAAATGGGCCATCCTGTATAAACTGTACATAAATAAATCATGGTAGGCCTCAAAACGTTTACATTATTTGTCATGTCTATTGATTTACTTTATATATGACTTTTCGCAGATCGAAAATATATTTACAAATATGTAGTTATTATTAAAATGTAGATAAAATAAATTAAACAGCGATATCAAAAAGTAACATTTATTCACAATCATTTTGGACATTTTCTTACCATACACATTGAAAACACAAAGACAATCAATGAGCTATTTAAAGTTTCTTCTACTCTTATTTGTGGGTTAAATGACTGCCAGTGAGATTGAAATCAACTTCAGTATTCTTAGGAATATTCATACAAACTTAAAAATTATATAATTAATATTATTAAAACTAGTGCCTACGCCAATTCTTGGGATTAGTTGCCCAGCGGACCCCAGGCTCAAATTAGCCTTACTTACGTGAAATGAATACCTGAATCTCATAAACAGGACAAGTGTGTAAATAAACGGATAAACTAGAAGTTATGGAAAATATGAATAAAATCAATACATTGGAACGTAACCATATTATGTTTGTCCTGTTTGTGGTTGACTGTACTTTTTTAAATAGTGGTAGAAATTATGTGAGCTGACTTTGAGTGCACGTCAACGTATATTTAACTTATTGTCTTAGGTACCTTACATGTGCACAGAAAATCAAAAATACTTTTCTAGTATCAAAACTGTAATTCCTACTACGCAAAGTGTGAACAGTCCCAGATTTTTGGAATTTTCCGCCAAAAATTTGTGTAATATTTCAGTAGCCAGACTCTATATCCGCACCGCAGGTTTAACGCCAAAGACTGATTAATCGGTCACAAACCACAGAGCAACATAGACCTACATGCATATAATTATGCAGTTATATAAAGTTCAATTTCAGTTTTGACCATAAATCTAGTATTAAACTGGATTGGGCATGAGTAGTGGGGATAACTGACAGAACGGGATAGTCTGACGTATCTTTCAGTAGGAGTAGCAGAGAAAGCGCTATTATTGTTTGTCCTTATCACAGTCTCACATATTTTTTGTTCCCCACCTTTTTTTAGTATGGACAAAGACATATGTAACTTCGTATAAGACGAATAAAGTCTAAGGAAAAAACGTGCCTCGGAATTCAAGTAAAAGTCATTCTCGAATAGATGCCGCACACACCTTTAGCCTATCCTCGGCTAGATGGCGTGACGACACCGTTTCATATTTAACAATTTTAACACATAGATATCAGTGAATGAACATGGATCAAAATGATATAAAATAATAAAATCATTTATCCATATATACATTTTTTGATAACTTTATACGTTTTCATTTTGAGTTTTAGTCGTGTGTCGATAGATGGCAGTAAATTTACAGTGACTACAAAATTTACAATGACAGGACCCCTCTATACTATCTATTCTTTTTGGTATGGATAATGGTGGGCAACAAATAAATTCGACCAATCACAGTGTCGCATTTGAGCATGTTTTGTCCCTCACGGAGGCACGCGTATACCACTTCTATACGATCCTACCTTCTATGGTTTTGACACTTCGGTGACGTGGCGTCCGCGTGACAGCTTTTGTGTTTGACATGGCGTCGAAAAGGTTAAACATTACTATTATGGTGCCCATTACTGGGTCATTTTATTTTATGTAAAATTTATTAGAATAAACAAAATTGTTGTGTGGAACTGTACAAAATAATTTGCAGAAGAAGTGATATATATATATTTTCTTTCTTGTAGTTAAATATTTATCTTTTAATACCCATAGGTACATTGTCGTGTATAGCTAGTTTTTAATCATACATGTTTAGTTTTAATCGTTCTTATATTATGTTGATCTACTTTTGTGTGTTTATTTTATTATGTAACTTGTGTCCATTTTTTATTAATTTTATTATGTTATGTGTATAATTTTAAGTGTAAATTGTTCCCCAATAAATTGCATACCCTTTTCCCTTAATTACGAACAATATGTAATAGACTAAGCTTATTGGATGAATAAAACAATTTCTCACTCTGCACGTAACACCCACGCCTTGAGTAGGCGTGGCCTAAAGTACCCACGGTGGGGATCGCGCCGAGCGCGCCTATATATACGCGCCCACCCTGGGTGCTTGTCACTCCTGGTGGCTGAAACACACAAGAAAAGACTGCGTGCGCAGGAGAATGCGGCGCTGCGCACCATAGTCAATGCCCCCCGCTACGTGCGAAACGTAGATATTCAGCGAGGCCTGAAATGGCAGAGCCTGGACGCCTTCGTGAGCCACCTATCGTCGAGAATGTTCGAGCGCGCCGACCACTCCAGACACCAACACCTACAGGGCATCGCGCCGCTGCACACACGCCCGCCGGATAACCGCCGCCGATCTCGCCAGCTCCCTAGAGCACTGGCGAGAGAAGTAGACACGCCAGACAGTGGCTAAGGATCCCGCAGTCCAAGTAGCCACAGACAGACAGAGAAAATGAAAAAAAAAAGAAAAAAAGCCATGACAGGCCAAATGGCTAGTTACGGCCACGAAGCCCCCGCCCTTAGAAAAAGGGCACAAAATAGACCCACCCGTAGTTACGGGTGGCGATTAGAGACCGCCAAAAATCCCCAAAAGGGATGGAAAGGCATCTCATGCCTCCCTTCGGGAGGCATGAAAGAAGCACACGAGCTGCTTGTCACTCACTCATCAATAGCCACAGAGGCACCAGCCTCCCAACACTCTCCAAAGTTTTCTTATAAATCAACAAATGTGTTTTCATTAAACACCCTACACAGCCCCGGTAATGGTGCGGTAATCTGGAGGTAATCTGCAGCAGCCAGCCAGCGCGTTCCAGCCATCGTGTACGAGTTCCTGACTTCGGAATCTGCGAGCCCCACAGTAACTACGCTCGACATTATGGTCCTTCGTTTGCCGAATGAAGAAAGAAACAAGTACGCGCTGAATTTTAAGTAAAACTATACTTAATTCAGGAGAACAAAGAAATAAGAAAAACGAACGCGCTGAGCCCCCGAAGTTCGCTTCGGCTCAGACCCTATCTACCAACCTTTTCCGTAACCCACCATTACCGGCTTGCCGGTGGACCGTGCAGTGTTGTAGGTTCGCCTCCACTCACGTGTCCTGGCAACTTTAGTTGCATGTGTCACATGGTGATACCATCACACTGTTTTCGAACGCTCTAGGCCTTGCACTTTAGCCATTGCGGGAGATTCAGTGCACCGAGGGATCCACGCTTAGGGGCACTGACGCTGCGCTCGGTAGCGTCAGAGCATAGGCGTTAGGCAGGTAAATTTGTATATAGTTAGGGACCCCCCGCGTGTGTCAAGTGTTGTGTTGTGTTGTGTGCGTAAAAATCAAGAAAGAAGAAGATGTCACAAGACGGAAGATCACTACGCTCACGCAAACGGGACCTGCCTGTCCCCACGCCTACGCCCTCGTCCGGCAATACTACGTCCGGCGCGACCAATACGTGGAGCAAAGGCACCAGTGGCGACCAGAAAACTAGTGATGAGAAAGAAAATGAGTCGGTACACTCAGACGAGCGTCATAACGATACAGTGGTAGTTCGCAGTCGGTCGAATACTTTAGTGCCACCCGTTGTTGCGCCGCCGCCGCGAGCGCCGTCTGTTCGCGAGTCAGTTAGGTCTGTTCGCGAATCGGTAAGTAGGGACCGCGATAGTGAATTAACCGTGCTGTTAGCAGAGCTCGAGGTTCGTAAAGCCGCTCTAGTCGTAGCCAAAGCAGAGTCCGATACTGCCAAGTTAATGCTGCAGATTGCCCAAGTTAAGGCGCAGTCTGACGGCGGCAGTGTCGAGTCCGAGGCCGAGGTACGAACTAGAAGTTGGGTAGAACGACAAGCGACGCTACAGCGCGAGATCGCGCGTAAAAACGTAAAAATCCCGCCGCCGAAAGAGACCGCGCCGCGCGCCGCGCCCGACCGGGCCAGCAAACCGCAACCGCGATATTTAGAGGTACCACACGGTACCTACCCGCCGATGTATCACAAGCCGCCTGAGTTACCCCCGTTCGGCGGAGATATCACCGAATGGATATCGTTTAGAGCGGAGTTCGAGGACACGTCGCCCATGTTTAGTGCCGTCAATAATGTCAGTAGAATCAGACGCGCGCTTAAAGGCGAGGCCCGGACGGCCGTAAAATCGATCATGTACACTGTTCAGGATCCATACGAAATTATGGAAGCGCTAGAACGGCAATTTGGCGACCCCGAGGAAATTGTACTTACGGAGCTGCATAATATCAAACGCATGCCGCGTTTGTCGGAAGACAATGCTAATATCTCGTCGTTTGCCGCGCATATCGCGAACGCCGTCGCCACCGTAAAATCATTGCGTCAAGAAAAATATTTGCACGCGCCTGAACTAGTGAACAAAATAGTGGACAAATTAAATTTGATAGTGCGTTACGAATGGGCCAAATATAGGCAGACTAATTCGGAAACTCCCGGCTTAGCCGCTTTATCTGAGTTTCTCAACGATATTAGTACTGCAGCCAAACGCGTAAACCGCAGACCGGCTACTAGATCGCGAGCTGTAGTGAACACGGTATCTTTTGAACACGAACCTAGGCGGTCGAGCAACGCTCCCTCTAGATCTCGCGTCCCCGCGTTCTCCCGCGACTGTAGCACGGGCTCGGAGTCGGATTTCCACGAAGATTACCCACGCGATACGGAGAGTAGATCGCGTAGTAAACATACTGTCGCACAAGTAAAACCACGCGAAAATAACAATAAAAAAAAACCCGCGTCAACCGGAGCTAGACCCAAACAGCAGGTATCGTCCGTCCCTGTCTCGCGCAGCACGTGCGCCATTTGTAAGAGCGGGAACGAGCACAAAGTCAGTGCGTGCTCAAAGTTTTTAGCCGCGACGATATCTGAGCGATGGGATCTGGTGAAGGGTGCTAGATTGTGCTACAGATGTTTGGACGTGAATCACCGTAGGCCGTTTAAGTGTAAATACGTCGCGTGCGGTGTAAATCAGTGCGAAGCCGGACACAGTAAGCTGTTACACGGACTGAACGCGGCCGCGCCCGCGAACGGTAACAGTACGCCGGCCGTATCTGTAAACAATATTAGACTCCCGCAAACGTATCTTAAAGTCATGCCTGTGGAGGTGTCGGGACCTTTAGGTACCGTACAAACCCTCGCGCTACTCGATGAAGGCGCGGCAATGACTTTAATGCTGCACGAGACAGCTGACAAAATCGCGCCTCGTGTACGCGGAGAGACGCTAGAAATTGAAGGAATAGGCGGCAGAGTCACAGACCCTGATTCGTATTCACTACAGGTCGCGATTAGGGGTTTTTGTAGCCGACATTTGGAGTTAATGGAGGTGCTCACGATAGGCGATATAGGTATAGGTTCGCAAGGCGTACCACGTGACTTAGTCGACAAGTGCGAACATTTGTCGAAAATCGCAGACGAGTTAAGTTACCCGACGTCAGTACCTACTATCGTGATAGGCCAAGATAACTGGCACCTCATCATTTCTCGGCAAGTCATAGACGGCCCGCCTAACCTTCCCGTCGCGAGTCTAACTAGATTAGGATGGGTCCTACACGGCCCAGACCGAACGCGTCGCGCCGCGGTAAATTTTGTAGGGCACGCACGGCCCAAAACCGCGGACGACGAAGCTCTAGAGCTTATGAAACAGCATTTCGACATAGAATCGTTAGGCGTTTCGCAAAAGTTGCCTCGGGCCGATCCCGACCAACGCGCGCTAGACTTATTAAAAGCCACGTGTAATAAGATACCGGGGGAGAATCGGTATCGAGCGGGCTTGTTATGGCGGACTGACGACGAAGAGCTCCCCGATAACCGAGCGCAAGCGTTAAAGCGGCTATTCAGTCTAGAACGTAAACTAGACCGCGACGTAAAGTTGAAAGCCGAATATGCGAAACATATGAACAACTTGCTCGATAAAGGTTACGCGGAGAAAATGAACTCGCCCCCGCCCCCCGACTCACCCCGGACGTGGTACCTAGCTCATTTCCCCACATTTCACCCACAGCGCGGTAAAATGCGGTTAGTTTGGGACGCGGCTGCTACAGCATACGGACGTTCACTCAACAGCGCGCTGTTAGCCGGCCCCGACCTGTTAGAGTCACTTTTTGGCGTATTAGTGCGGTTCCGCGAAGGAAAAATCGCGGTAATAGCCGACGTCAAAGAGATGTTTTTGCAGATCGAAATAGTAGAGCGAGATCGGGACGCGTTACGTTTCGTTTGGAGGGGGGAAGACCGTACATCTCCTCCACAAGAGTACAGAATGAAGCGGCTTATATTTGGATCGGCAGCGTCGCCGACAACCGCGTTATATGTCAAAAACGAAAACGCAAAAACGCATAGTACTGAGTTTCCGATCGCAGCTGAAAAAACAATCTATACATATAATAAAGCTGAAGACGGTCGAAAGTCTGTACATGGAAGATATTTGAAAAAAAGTTGGCTGGGGATACTTAGAATCGATAACAGAACACGTTCCAAAAGTTTTTAGAATTTTTGTCTGTTTGTCTGTTTATCTGTTTATCTGTTTGTCTGTTTATTTGAACGCGCATCACGTGAAAACGGCTGAACGGATTTTGATGAAAACTTTACTAATCTGTCGAGAAAATCCCCGGCCAGGTTATAGGCTATAAAAATTCAACCCCTAAAAGGGGGGGTAGCCACAACACTCGATTGACTTAAGTTTGCCCCTGAATCTTATGGCGCTACTTAGGAAGGAGGGGCAAACTTTTTTCAAATATGTGCTACCACTATTGAGTACCCTGGTAAACTAACAGATGGCGCTGAATTTAATACGTTGTGACATGAATAAGCCACCGAGGAAAGATTTTGCCAAATTAACTCTAAGTTAAGAACACACGGATATCAAAAAAATAATTGAATAATTATGTTGATTTAATAAATTAATAATACATATGTGACGTTCCACGGGAAAAGGTACCTTATGAGGGTTTCTAGTTTCGGAGATATTAAATGTTTTGTAAAGAGGTGAAAAAATGCTCAATTTTTTTTTATTGTGTGATCTGAAACCTTAATGCGTAACGTTTGTTTACCTGTTTTTATTTTTGTTATAAGTTAGTTATAAGCCTAGTAATGTCGTCTCAGAGTTTAGTAGAAAAGGTACCTTATGGAAAAAAGATTGAAAATTCCCAAAAAAACTAGCCAATACGGGAAAAGAAGTTTGGTAGAGAACTGTATTAGCATTCTGCAAAACTAATTTGATAATTTCAGTTCTGGTTGGGGCGCCTCGCAAATATTATAACCGTACATAGACCGACATCACAAATCCAAGTAGACTGCTATTATACCAAAGTTACTCGCGTCAAGTCTTTCTTAACTAGAATAATCTTCATTTGGTTTGGGCGCATGCAGTAAATCAGCCATTGGTTTGCTGAAAAATGCCAATACCCGACGCATTACCTTATGGAATATCTGAGGTCATTGAACCTCAATGCCGCTTATCTTCAATAGCAACCGAAATATATTATTGATAAGAAATAGACGATTTATACCATCTTAACCTCAAAATATCCTATCCTAGTTTATCCTAACTGTTCCATCATCATCATGCCTCATCATGTAACTTGACCACAAGGTACCTTTTCATTACATACAAATTATTGGTCTTTTTTAAGATTATTATGACGAAGAACTAATTAAATTGGGGGCAGTTTAATGTAAATTAATATTTTCTATTCATAAAAGATAAACTGTAATATGATTGATATTTTGTAGTGATGTATTATTAGATTTATTTCCATAAGGTACCTTTTCGTAAATGTATGGAGCAAATACTGTTATTGTTATGTAAGTTTAAAGTGGCATAAGGGGTTAAATATAGTATTTAGTTGGGGTTTTAGGATTTATTTCATTTGAATGACAGAATTTCTTTCATATGTGCTCAGAAAAATTGATTGTGTGTCACATTAAAAGTAAAAATATTCAATTTTGTGATTTTATATGAAAAAGTCAGAAAATACATTTTCACCTCTAAATCGGTATTGTTTATTGCTTAAACTGTATGTCAGTGTCGTTTTCTAATAGATAAAATTTAAATCTTGAGAGCTCATTGCAATCAATCGTGAAAATGAAATAAAACTTTATTTTCAAGAGATTGGTTAGTATACACATAAATCAGTCGATATCAAAAGTTTCTATTTGCATTACAGAACAAGTCGCAATATTTTTTTAATCTCAGATATATAAGGTATTATTATTTGTAGTCAACTATGTAACTTAGTTCAGGAACATAGTTTTTTAGGCGGCTAAACTTAAAACTTCTCTATCGTAAAGTTGCTCATTTCACAACATTATTTTCAAAAAATCATATCTCTGTAACTACGCAACCTAGAAGGTTGATCTTTTGTGTTATCGATAGCTTATTTATTGTAGATTACTGGGGTATGCATAACTCCATACCCGCCATAAGGTACCTTTGACCGTGGGACGTCACATATAACGAAAAATGTTCGCGCTCGCTTCGCTCGCGTTTTCAATAGCTTTCTAAGATATGGCGACTGTAGCAGCATTACTCTGTTGCAACGTTGCTGCTGCAGCACTGTCACTTTTCATGATAAAATGATGTGACTGACTTACATACTAAAAGTAAAAATGTACAACTGTCTATCAAATTGCGTTTTTATATCGAAAAATGTTCGCGCTCGCTTCGCTCGCGTTTTCAATAGCTTTCTAAGATATGGCGACTGTAGCAGCATTACTCTGTTGCAACGTTGCTGCTGCAGCACTGTCACTTTTCATGATAAAATGATGTGACTGACTTACATACTAAAAGTAAAAATGTACAACTGTCTATCAAATTGCGTTTTTATATCGAAAAATTTTCGCGCTCGCTTCGATGGCGTTTTCAATAACTTTCTAAGATATGGCGACTGCAGCAGCATTACTCTGTTGCAACGTTGCTGCTGCAGCACTGTCAATTTTCGTGATAAAATTATGTGACTGATTTCTATACTAAAAGTAAAAATGTACAACTGTCTACCAAATTGCCTATTTATATCGAAAAAATTTCGCGCTCGCTTCGCTCGCGTTTTCAATCTATTTCTAAGATATGACGACTGCAGCAGCATTACTCTGTTGCAACGTTACTGCTGTAGCACTGTCAATTTTCGTGATAAAATGATGTGACTGATTTCCATACTAAAAGTAAAAATGTACAACTGTCTATCAAATTGCGTTTTTATATCGAAAAATTTTCGCGCTCGCTTCGCTCGCGTTTTCAATAACTTTCTAAGATATGGCGACTACAGCAGCATTACTCTGTTGCAACGTTGCTGCTGCAGCAATGTCAATTTTCGTGATAAAATTATGTGACTGATTTCCATACTAAAAGTAAAAATGTACAACTGTCTATCAAATTGCCTATTTATATCGAAAAATTTTCGCGCTCGCTTCGATGGCGTTTTCAATAACTTTCTAAGATATGGCGACTGCAGCAGCATTACTCTGTTGCAACGTTGCTGCTGCAGCACTGTCAATTTTCGTGATAAAATTATGTGACTGATTTCTATACTAAAAGTAAAAATGTACAACTGTCTACCAAATTGCCTATTTATATCGAAAAAATTTCGCGCTCGCTTCGCTCGCGTTTTCAATCTATTTCTAAGATATGACGACTGCAGCAGCATTACTCTGTTGCAACGTTACTGCTGTAGCACTGTCAATTTTCGTGATAAAATGATGTGACTGATTTCCATACTAAAAGTAAAAATGTACAACTGTCTATCAAATTGCGTTTTTATATCGAAAAATTTTCGCGCTCGCTTCGCTCGCGTTTTCAATAACTTTCTAAGATATGGCGACTGCAGCAGCATTACTCTGTTGCAACGTTGCTGCTGCAGCAATGTCAATTTTCGTGATAAAATTATGTGACTGATTTCCATACTAAAAGTAAAAATGTACAACTGTCTATCAAATTGCCTATTTATATCGAAAAAATTTCGCGCTCGCTTCGCTCGCGTTTTCAATAACATTCTAAGATATGTTAAGGTGACATTCGGGTGGCGACTGCAGCAGCATTAGGTACTCTTTACAACGTTACTGCTGCGGAGTGCCGCAGTGACAGTGGTCAATTGTCGTGATTAATTTCCATTCTCAGCTGTAATGCGGCAATGAACGTCACTCAATTAACCAAAAAAATTCGATGTAATCTTGATGACCCTAGGGAGAGGGGGCACCATGGTCTAGAAATGCTTAGGGCATCAAAATATCTTAATCCGGCACTGGTCGTTTGCAGAGTCAAACGATTTGGGACTCGCATTTTATACGCATTACCATGCATTCCCGAAAAAAATCGAATCATTCCCGAAAGTCTCGCAACGCATTGAGGTTACAAGGGGCAAGTGGTCTTCCTCAGGAGTCTGAAGAAGACCACGGTGACGAGTGGCGGGCTTTCGCTCGCGCGCGTATACCTTACGGCTTAGGTACTGTATCGTCCGATATACACCTACTACTCTGTCGTTTAAGTCACGTGTAAAATTTGAATAAGGGCGAAAAAACTATTGACTTTGGAGTGTAGTTTTATTGAGTGGTACCTAATTGTAAAATATTTTATCTGGGCTACAGTCCTCTAGCAATCCATCTGTCAACTTTACTTCAAGTTCCGCCTCCAGGGGAGAGGGAGAGAAATTAGGATAAGAAATTTGCCGCTTACTGACACAGACCGAATTCCACGCGGGCGGAGCCGCGGGCACAGCTAGTTAAAAATACGTACATGGACGACATGTTGATCGCCCTCGACACGTCAGAGGAGCACGCCAGACGCGTAGTAAACGATATTTACGAGCTAAACATGCGCGCGTCCTTCGAACTCCGCGGGTTCGCTTCGAATCACCCTGCGGTAATTTCTGACGTAGTTAATAGCAAAGAGGAAACGTCTTTGTTAGGCGCGAGCGAGAGCGAACGTACCTTAGGTTTGAAAGGGAATCACAAGCGTGACACCTTAGGTTTCAACGTGAACTTTCGTAATACGCCCGAAGACGTACTTAACGGTCAGAAATTGCCAACGAAGCGACAGGTAACGAGTAGCGCGATGTCAATATTCGATCCGATCGGTTACGTAAGCCCCATATCCGTCTTAGGCAAGGCGTTAATGCAGGAAATATGGAGGACAGGAATCGGTTGGGACTCGCCTATACCCGTCTCACTCGCACCCGCCTGGCGATCGTTCATCGATAACGTACAACAATTACGAGACTTAGAGATTCCGCGACACGTGCTCGCATTTAATAGGGAGGCATATATGCATGTTTTTTGCGACGCCAGCGAAAAAATATATGCCGCGGCCGTGTATTTAGTTAGCGTCAACCCCGAGGGGACTAGAACTTCCGCGTTAGTAGCCGCTAAGGCCCGCGTTTCGCCTCTCCGGGTAGTTAGCATTCCGAGGATGGAATTGCAGAGCTGCGTACTAGCTACTAGATTAGCGGAAACCATAGTCAAGGAGTCAGATTACGTAATAAAGGACAAGTATTTTTGGTCTGACTCCAAAACGGCGCTCACGTGGATACGTTCGGACCCACGTAGGTATAAAACATTCGTAGCACATAGGTTAGCAGAAATCGAGAACACTACCACCCCCGCCAACTGGCGCTGGGTGCCTAGTGCAGCTAACGTGGCTGACGACGCGACTCGCGGTATACCTTTCGGAGTGAACCATCGGTGGTTCATAGGGCCCGATTTTATACGTAAACCGGAAGAGCATTGGCCGACCGAAAAAGCGCCAACGCCCGTCGCCGATACGGGCGAAGAGCGCGTTAGCAAACTCGTATGCTCAGTAGGTGTCGCGAAAAATAAGTTTGAGTACCTGCCGGAGGTAAGTAGGTTCTCAAAGTTCGTACGACTAGTTCGCGCCACCGCTAGGGTTCTGGTTGCCGCCGAGGTATTTAAAGCCTCACTGCTATCTAAGAAAACAGATACAGAAGTGAATAAGGGGCATTTAAATTTAGCAGAGATATTGCTAATTCGCCGGAGTCAACATGCTGCCTTTCCAGAGGAGATTAAGCTATTGGAAACTGGGCGGCCTCTACCGAAGAAGTCTCCGCTGCATAAGATAGCAATACAACTTGATAAGAACGGAGTCATAGTGCTAAACGCTAGAATTGACAAAGACGTGCACATACCCGTTCTACACGCAAAAGAAGATTTCGTCAAGCTGCTAATACATCATTTTCATGCGCTCTTCGACCACGGCAACCACGCAACCGTCATCAACGAGTTGAAGCAGAGATATTTTATTATCGGGCTGCGCGGTAATATTCGCTATATAGCGAACAAGTGCCAATGGTGTCGGACCTATAAAGGAACCACACTCAAGGTTCCTGTAGGCGACCTCCCGCCAGAGAGGCTCCAGGCGAATCAACCGCCATTTACCGCTGCAGCCGTAGACCTTTTTGGCCCTATGCAAATCACAATAGGCCGCCGCCGCGAAAAGAGATGGGGTGTACTATACACATGCCTCACGACACGCGCTGTGCACTTAGAGCTTGCCGCCTCACTTTCGGCATCCTCTATGATACTTTCCTTGCGCAGAATGATAGCGCGACGCGGCACGCCTACAGTTCTTTACTCTGACAACGCCACCAACTTTTACGGCGCAGAGCGAGAACTGGCAGAGGCCAAGAAGACGCTGCCCGACACTTTAAAGCCATTTTTGATCGAGCGAGCCATAACCTGGAAAAAGATACCGCCCGGCAACCCTTCCGCCGGCGGTGCATGGGAACGGCTCGTAGGCAGCGTGAAAAGGTCACTAAAGGTAACACTCAAAGAGAGAGCACCTCACGAAGAAGTTCTGCATACATTACTGCTGGAAGCCGAGCACATAGTCAACTCTCGACCGTTGACACCAGTGAATCCAGACCTAGACAGCGAAGCTCTGACGCCGAACCATTTTCTCATCGGGCGATCGAGCTCAATGTCACCACTGGGCGTCTTCACAGACGCGACTATGTCACTCTCGTCATGGAAGACAGCGCAGACCTTAGCCGACCATTTTTGGAGGCGCTGGCAGCGAGAATACCGACCCAGCCTCCTCCCTCGGCCCGGTGCTCATCAGAACGTGAAGAAACTACATGTAGGCGACGTAGTCATCGTAGCGGACAGCTCCATGCCACGAGGAACATGGCCTAGAGGCGTAATCGCACAACTCTTTCCCGGCCCTGATGGCCACGTAAGAGTAGCCATTGTTCGCACCCGCGCAGGTGACGTCCGCCGCCCAGTTTCCCGGCTTATACCTATATACTCCTCGCAATCAGACGGTGTTGACACACGTGGGGGAGATTGTCGTGTATAGCTAGTTTTTAATCATACATGTTTAGTTTTAATCGTTCTTATATTATGTTGATCTACTTTTGTGTGTTTATTTTATTATGTAACTTGTGTCCATTTTTTATTAATTTTATTATGTTATGTGTATAATTTTAAGTGTAAATTGTTCCCCAATAAATTGCATACCCTTTTCCCTTAATTACGAACAATATGTAATAGACTAAGCTTATTGGATGAATAAAACAATTTCTCACTCTGCACGTAACACCCACGCCTTGAGTAGGCGTGGCCTAAAGTACCCACGGTGGGGATCGCGCCGAGCGCGCCTATATATACGCGCCCACCCTGGGTGCTTGTCACTCACTCATCAATAGCCACAGAGGCACCAGCCTCCCAACACTCTCCAAAGTTTTCTTATAAATCAACAAATGTGTTTTCATTAAACACCCTACACAGCCCCGGTAATGGTGCGGTAATCTGGAGGTAATCTGCAGCAGCCAGCCAGCGCGTTCCAGCCATCGTGTACGAGTTCCTGACTTCGGAATCTGCGAGCCCCACAGTAACTACGCTCGACATACATATTATGTTCTCTGTTGAGGTGAAAAGTTATATGTACCAAACAAGATCAAAGTTAATTGTGCCCCGTGCCTTACAAGTCTCTCGCTACGCTCGTGATTCAAAATTTGAATGTTTATTGCTGTTATTTCTATTCTTTTGCCTTTCAATACATACTCGGGGTTGCAGCCTACATATACGTGTCAATCTGAGCCAAAATATACAGCCAGCATCTAAATAAATAGATAGTGACGGCCAAATATATCGTTATCGTCGAATAAGCAATGATATAGTTGGTCAAACCAATTTGTCAGTCAGTAAGAACCAGGAAAACTATACTCATCCTTTTCTTTTGGGTGCTAGTACTAGTGTAAGACAAAGATAGTATGATTCTCTCTGTCTAAGATTGAAATGAGACAGTCCTTTGACAAACTATATATTCGACGACTCATATCCAAGAAGGAAACAACAAATAAAATGAATTGTGCCTCCATTTGCCACCATACCGAAGGAATCTAAATAAAACAATCATTAGAAACCACAACTTCCCTTAAGTTTTTTAATGCACAATCTTAACATAGGCAGTATTACATACTACATTATAATAATTACTTACAAAAACTACGTAACCTACAATCATAACAAATTTACATTTTCTTCACTATTTACAATTTCCGAATTGATACATTTTTGAGTCCAAGTATTAATTTTAAGATGAACAGAAGTGTATTTGATATCTTAGATTCAATATAACTTTAGAATATTTGTACTTGAAGGTAAGATCTGTTTCAGTTGATTTAACACATTCACCGCCAGCGACCCGCTAGGCGGGTTCTCTGTTCGTAAGCGCTTTTAAAGTGAATCTTTCATCCTATCGGCCCAAATTTTTTGGACTGTCTATCAGCATGGTGCATTACATAATTACATCATTAGTAAAATCTGCTTTATTTCTAGTAGGTACTTAAGAGTTTAGTCTTTAAAATAAGCATCATCTTCCAATTCCCATCGGTTGCTGGCTACTCGCAACTCGCAAGCGTGTAGGTAGACATCTTAAAAACTGCAGTGTAAAGTGACCGTGAGATCCGTAACAGTAACAACATATGCGTGATCGGAGAGCTTACTTATACCGGTTTCTTTAGCCGTTCACTCGCGTATGACATCGATAAGTAACACTGATAATGTTGTTACCTAGCAACTGTTGTTTACTGTCAGACAAAAGTAAATGTCGTAAACAGATATAATCTAAGCTTATTTTTTCTCTATTTATTTTAAATTGTAACCGAATAAAAATGGAGCAAGCATTAAACACGAGAATGATTCAAATAGGGAAATTAGCCTCCCAATATCAAGGCATAAAATTTTTAATGCCGGGAGGTTTAGATATTTTCGAAGGTAATACCAGGGGTGCGAAACTCCTGACTTCGGCCAAACTCGGCTCCGCTCGGCTCAGCATTGCTCCGAGCAATTATTAGGGTTGGCACCACTTGGCTTCCTTTTGCGTGCACGACCACAGATAAGATAATCACTTGAATTTTGACAACCCTAAATAGCCGAAAGGGATAGTGCCATATATTAGAAAGGGATATCATGATTCGACCCTGAATCGCTGTCAATCTTCGGTTTTGTAGGAAGTTTCCTTTCTGTACGGCAGTACTATTATTTATTCTGTGGTAATACCAAAGAGAATAAAGTCTATAGAGACGGATTGTCAAAGTAAATTATGTAGCCACTGTAAATTTACTGCCATCTTTCGACAGAACATAAAACTGTTAGAACGCCATTTGACTTTGATCCTTATCCTTTAAGTGATATGTGTTAACTTATTAAATATTAATATTCACGCCATCTACTCGACTATAGGCCAAAGGTATGGTTCCATGTTTTCGAGCGATGGCGCCACAACCTTCAGCCTATGCTCGAGTAGATGGCGTGAATATTAATATTTAAAAAGTTAACACATATCAGTTAAAGAATAAGGATCAAAGTCAAATGGCGTTCAAACAGGTTTAATCTTCTGTCGAAAGATGGCAGTAAATGAACTGTAGCTACATAATTTACCATGACAGTAACTCTCTTCTTCAAATCCTCTTTGGTAATACCATTGTTACACTTTCATACCCTAAATCGAATATTTTTTTCGGAAATTTTCAGTTAAATGCTTACAATCCAAAAATAGGTTCACTTGCATCGTGGTTTCCTAAAGCCACACAATTAATTGTTTTTTTTCGTGTTGCGTGTAGCGTAGCCGATACGCTCAAGCTGAGGCTGAATGTGTCAAAAAACTGAATAAAATATCATTTAAAGTTTGAGATTCAGTACAAAAGGTGTATCATTTTTTCTCCAAAATCGAAATAATTATCTTATTGAAAAACTATAATCAATCGTTATTTTTGTCTTCATTCATGATTTCAACAATGTAGGTACGTTAGCCTTTTAGAAACTCCTTTGAGTTATCTTTTTATACCTTAGAGCATTTAATAACTGGAGTGGCCATTGTGAGCTTACCCCTCTGCCGAAACACTTGCACAATTGTGCAAACTTTTGTATGGACTGACATGGCTATTTGTACGTTACGTACAAATCATGTAGAAATAGCGAAACATTTGACGTCCCCTCCCCCGTAAAAATCGGCAGACTGTTGCGTAAAGAAAATGACAGCGATGACATCTGCAGTTACTAAATGCTCTAAGTTTTATACTAAGACCTTTAGGGTAAGTAGGTATATTTAAATGTTGAACTAATATATAAAATACACTACAATCCGTGTAACAATGTGGGACAAAAAGCTTATGTACAGAGCTCACGTCAGCTGCAGAGAGGTGATTTTGCATTTAACAAAATACAGTACGTAGCGGCCCCCTTTTTAAAATCTTTCGTTAAATTTAAATAATCAAGATTATTTAGTAGTGGCGCTAGTGTGCACGTTGATGGGCTATTAATAATTCATTTACCACCACACATATCGCCGTGCCATCTATATTATAGTGTAAGTATCAAACCTGCTCGTTTGCTGCTCTTTGCTAAAACGAAGTTTTATTCTAATAACTGTAAAATCTAAGCAAATAGGTATTGGTTCGATTCGTCGTCATTTAACACATTCACTGTCCCCAACGCACATGCATTCACCATCATACAAGTTTGTTGCTAGGCCACGCCCCCTCGCAGTGAATGCGTTATTAAACTTATTAAGTACCCTGTACAAGTTTTTATCCCGTTCCACTTAAGAGCGCTCTTACAAGAAAAGTCGAAATAATGCAAAATTGATGATACTAGTCGACGAAATTCAGGACTTTGCGCTCATTATTAGAAACAATGAGTACTTGTTCCAGTAAAAGCGTCTTCTTATCTTTATAAATATCGTTGTGAATATTAGAAAAAGGACTTATTAAATTAGTAATGATTTTTTTTCTGATGGTCGTTTCCGAAAAACCCCGTGAAGCACTGAATGGCGAGCTCTTATTTGGAAATGTTGAGAATTTTACTCTGCTAATCCTGGCTATTTTGTATTACTAATACCCTGTACTTTAGGCATATCAAACTATATTTTTCCTACATACCTTTGAGAAAGAGAAAATCAAAGTAAAACGAACTCGATTTTCTCTCCGAAACAAGTGTCAATTCCTACGAAAATCTACTTAATATCGAAGTCATTTTCATACTCAAGCAATCTGCAACGTTTGCTTATACTGTTGGTATACATTAGTGTTTATGAAATTCTACTATAATTTTTTGGCAATTTTTTGAAAACTACTCAATATTACCGATGACGCGCGCTGCGCCAGCTCAGTGCCCCGGCAGAGCTTGTAGAGGCAGGACGTGTGTCGGTCGGCTCCGCACATTTTCAACGGCGACGACGAGGTTTTTTATCATTGTGTGCGGCGGGCGCCGTGTAAAACGCTATACTGTGTGCGTGTAAACCGCAACGAGAGACTTTGATCCTAGCACTGTTTTTATAGTATTATAATTTATAATGGTACAGTTTAATAAACTACCGGACAGGATTAAAAATATTTGAAACGACCTGACATTCTATATGTATTTATTTGACTCAAGATAGTACTCAGGGTCTGATGATGGAGCCGGAAGGTGGTCACCGGTACCAATCAACCATGCAACTAAACCACTTCGTGTTTAGGCTCGTTTTATTCATCTCAACAAGATCTTTGACACAAGATAGTACTCAGGGTCTGATGATGGATCCGGAAGGTGGTGACCGGTACCAATCAACCATGCAACTAAACCACTTCGTGTTTGACCCTGAGTACTACCTTGTGTCAAAGATCTTGTTGAGATGAATAAAACGTGCCTAAACACGAAATGGTTTAGTTGCATGGTTGATTGGTACCGGTGACCACCTTCCGGCTCCAACATCAGACCCTGAGTACTATCTTGTGTCAAAGATCTTGTTGAAACGAATAAAACGAGCCTAAACACGAAGTGGTTTAGTTGCATGGTTGATTGGTACCGGTGACCACCTTCCAGCTCCATCATCAGACTCTGAGTATCACCTAGTGTCAAAGATCTTGTTGAGACGAATCAAACGATCCTAAACACGATGTGGTTTAGTTGCATGGTTGATTGGTAATGGTACCTTCCAGCTCCATCATCAGACCCTGAGTACTGTCTTGTGTCAAAGATCTTGTTGAGACGAATCAAACGAGCCCAAACACGAAGTTGTTTAGTTACATGATAGACTGGTACCCGTGGCCACCTTCCAGCTCCATCATCAGACCCTGTGTATCTTCAGTGTCAAAGATCTTGTTGAGACGAATCAAACGAGCCTAATCATGTTACTACATGGTTGATTGGTATCCGTGACCACCTTAATCATCATCAGATCCTCAGTACCAGTTCGTTTTTAAACCCTCGTTGATACAAACTTTACAACCTATAGGTACCAAATGCAATGACGAAATATGTAAATAAGCGAGTAGGTACCTATAATTTCTTTCGAGTAATATACCTTCATAAGTACGAGTATGGGGCTATTCATAAATTACGTCGTTTCAAATGGGAGGAGTGGGGGGGGGGAGGGGTCTGGACATCGGATGATGGTAACATGACGTAGGAGGAAACAGATTCATCCGAAGCTTGATTCTTGGATGATTTGAGGGGGGGGGGGGGGGGGGGGGGGGGTCGAAAATCGTCAAAAATAGATGACGTAATTTATGAACAGCCCCTATGTACATTTGCACTGCATTTAGTATTTTCGTACTTACCAAATAACATTTTTAGAACTTTAAAAGTTAAGTACAGTTAGTGTTGTTATGGTTGATTTCAATATGCTTCGCGAAGGATCAAGAATGTTTAATCCATCATTGTAGTGCGAGTGTGGTAGAAGGGATCGGCGTACTGAGCTCGCACGGCCTGCCGCAGCGCGTAAAATACCTAAACTCGCTCAACGCCGAAATGTAATAGCGCTCTTAATTCAAATACTATTCGGTCATATGGGGTCGTCCAGAATACATGTGATCATATTTGGCCTATTTTTGACCCCCCCCCCCCCCTCTTCCTCTTGGTGATATTTGGTGATTTTGACCCCCCCTCCCCCATCGTGATCATTCGTGATATTTTTCTTACCCCCCCCCCCCCCCCCCCCTCTCAACGATCACATGATTTCTAGACGACCCCTATAGGGTGAGTTCTAAATATTTTGGCAAAGGTTCTAATACCTTACGCTGGACATACCCTGCCTGACCATAAATATACCTAAATATAATTTTATTCATAAATGTGTCGAAGTCTAGTCAAAGGTACCACTTTTTCGCTTACCACAAGGACAAGATTTGCTTGTATCTTTATACGAATAACCTGTAAAAGCGTCATTATGGTAAGCGATAATGTGGGTCTTTTTGCTTGGAAACGACACAAATTACAACAATTAATATGCAGTCGATTAATTATATACACATTATGTAGTTTGTATTCATACAGGAAATAATAGTACCTTGAAGCTTTTGGACTAACAGTTTATATTTCATTACAACACTTTAAACTCTCGCGTTTTGTACACATATTTAATTACACAAACGGGTCTACCGCGATATAATTTCATTGTTTTTACCTTTATTTCCGACGTTTCAGCTGAGTTGCACCAGCTGTGGTCAGCTGTGGTCTTTCCGTGACGACAGCTGGTGCAACTTAGCTGAAACGTCGGAATTAAAAGTAAAAACAATGAAATTATATCGCGGTAGACCCGTTTATATTTCAATTGTATATAAACACATTTTTCAAGTAATTAATAGAATCACGCTTTACTTACAAAATTATTACTTTGAAAATGAAAATTCTTTATTCGCATAATATATGGTATAACAAGGTGTTATTGGAAAGATATTCCCGCACAGAAACATATTTTGCAGGTTAAGCATGCAAATATTATCTTGTAGCTCGAAATACTCGTAATAACCCATCGAGTACCCACGGGTTACCACTGATTGACTAGCACGTTATTATTAAGGGAATTTTAGCAAAGTAATATTTTTGTATTAATATAAATTATTCAAGATAAAACCGTGAATACTATCCAAATCGATAGAATATGTCATCAAGAATAAATGTCCATAAAATATTTATCTGAAATTAACATAATACTGGGATTCCGTGTAGAAATCTAGTCGTTATATTTAAAATATACTATATTTAGGTTATGTTGTAACCTCGGTAATGTCCAATATACAAACATTTCCTATTGTTGACAGACAGACGCACGAGTGATCATCCAATACCTAAGGGTGTCGCTATAAAAACAATACTAAAACAGAATATCATAATTATTTAAGTGGGACTCCTGTAAACGTTTGTTGCGTAATGGTACGGAACCCTTCGTGCGCGAGTCCGACTCGCACTTGGCCTGTTTTATTTATATTGTTCCATTAAGATTACGATATAAACGAGTAAATTTTTATGTACAATCATTACAAATATAGACATTTTTGTAAGCACTAAGTATTTTTACAGGAAGTTATTAATATTCAATTTATCAGGTACTTTCCCAAACATGTTTAAAATGCTTATAAAACGTAAGCTCAGTCGTTATTCATTATTATTCGTTTTAAAATAATTGTAATGATATTTACAATGATTTATATTATACTATAGAACAATATGAAACAGGCACAAATGAAAATGATTGTAGAAAATACAATTTTAGTGTATGTAATGTTATGCAGTAAATAATTCTAAATATGTAGTATAAAGTAATATTCATTGTTTTGCAAAATTCAGTCACATTATTCCACATTCAAACGGGTAGTCTGCAAGATGAGTGCGAGTTAAGCCGAACAATTGACATATTCAACAGTTTGAACTTTCGACGAGATAAGAATCTTTTAAGGGGCCCACTGATTAACAGTCCGCCGGACGGTATCGGCCTGTCAGTTGTTCGGAACTGTCAAAATTTTGTTCTAACTGACAGGCCGATACCGTCCGGCGGGCTGTTAATCAGTGGGCCCCTTTAAAACCAGGGATACGCGAGGGGACAAATATCCCGAGATGTTGGGTGAAGTGGCGCGACGTTGCCGGACTTCGCTCGACATGTCTGGCAACAGCGCGCTACACATAGCTGCCCTAATATTACAGGGTTCTATGTTACATTTTGAAGATAGTTGAAATTCGACTTAATGTCACTATGACAATGTTCAAACTTCAGTTCGATAAAAGTGAAACATAGAACCCTGTAATATTGGGGCAGCCACATGTCGCCAGTGTGTGTCGTAAGTCGTGCGACATCGCCGGTGTGTCAGGCGAAGTATCGCAAAGTCGCACGACATCGTCTGTCGTCGCTGCCGACTGAAATAGCACTATGTCGCCAGATGTGTCAAGCGAGATCGCTCGACTTCGCTTGATTTGTCAGTGCGAGAACAGGAATAGACTGCTCACTCAGTTCATGGATCAACACTTTTAAGGGAGTTTAAAGGGGCCCACTGATTAACAGTCCGCCGCACGGTATCGGCCTGTCAGTTGTTCGGAAATGTCGAAAATTTTGTTTTCACTGACAGGCCGTTACCGTCCGGCGGACTGTTAATCAGTGGGCCCCTTTAGGCTTAGAACGCACTGCGATTAATTTCTTGCGGTTTCACGCCCGCACAAAGTGTAACGTACGGCATGCTTCATAAGCGCACTACATGACTGAAACCGCTAGAAATTAATCGCAGTGCGTGATAAGCCTTAAAAATGATTAATAATATGTTTTACAGTACATATGGCGGTCTAGCATAAGTTGCGTTCTCTTGCGCGAGTCCATACTTGAAGTCGCGCTTGATGTATGGAGTCGCGCGCGAGAACGCGACTCATGCTAGCAGGTATGCAGCTACTTTACCAAACTAGTGCGATAATTAGCACATAATGTACTGTAAAACCTTGTACGATAATAATAGGTAATTCGCAACTTGTGTCGATATATCGCCACTCGTTGCGTTCCTATTTTTCACACTTGTATCGTAATGTACTATTATTTTCCTCGCAAGTGTGTTGAAAAACGTCGTATGAAAAGCGTGTGCATTGGTCATTACAAACATCGGCTTTCTTATTACAACACACAATATCGCCTCGTGTGTAATTATACCAACATATCACACTTGTATCACAATGTACTATTACCAGGCGTGGCTCACTCCGCGATTTCGTCGCTTTGCTACAGGTAGCTAAAAGTACATCCGTTCCGCCCCAATTTTGGGGAAAGCCATAAGCCGCGCGTGGCGCTGTCGCCACCTAGCGGCCATATCTGTGCTGATCGTAACAGACGCGTTTTGTTAGAGAGTGAGTCTTCTGTACCTAGTACTATTATTTATTCTGTGCTATTACCACACCCCTCCCATACAACTAAGTAAGAAAAGCCACGTATGGAGTAAGCACTCTAATCTTTTCCATTTCTCTATGCCTCTAGTGTATTCCTGGCTTTAAGATGAGGACGAATAAACTTACATTCTTCTTACAATATCAACTTGGACTGTCTTCACACTGGATGCGGATCTGGAAGCCGCTCCGGTGTGCGAGCGGGACATCTCTATATACGCATAGCGCTCTCTCTCTCACGCTCCGGAGCGGCCTGATAACCGCGTTAGTTACATAAACCTTACATTATTATGATCAATGTCACTGAGAACGTCCGTTTTCGTTTAAAAATCACATAAAATAGTTCCGGTTGTTACAAAATAGTCTCTATATGCATGTACACAGAGCTCACTGTAAAAGAAGTCTATTTCTTTGATGGGGCGTTTTAAAAAAAACGTACAGCAAGCACTATTCCTTCTCGCTCTTCTTTCTTTTTCTCTTGTCGTTCTTTTGGGTTTTTTTCCCCTTCGAGGGCTCCGGGGACTTGGGCTCGGATCTCTTCTTCTTCGGCGATTGTTTGACGGGTGATTTCTTTTCTGGGGTAGGCAGTTTTTTGGACGACCTGAGTTGTTTGGGGGACCGGACGATTTCAGGGGAGCTGGAGGAGGATTTGGAGGACTTCTTGGAGGATTCTTCTTTTTCCTTCTTGTCGGGTATGCCGAGGATGTCGGCCCACTGGTCGGGGGGAGGCGTGGGCTGCTTGGGGTCCTCCTCGGCCGTTGATTGGTCGGATTTCTGTGGAAAACGGAGCTCGGTTGAGGCCGCTGCGACCTTGCGCACCACATAACACTCCATGCCTGATGTAGCTCTACTCAGAAACTACAGTTTCAACTTAAGATATTGCTGATATGTTAGCCATGAAGCCGTCATGATTCATGATGATACGTGACATGTCTTTTATTATCGTCAAACTACACGCGGTTTATTGACTGTTCTATGACATGACATAGGGCTGATTTAGACGGCGCGTGAACTCGCAAGCGATTTTAGTTAGATTGCGGACTGTGGATTACGTCAAATTCAACCGACCGATCAAAACCAGCAATGGTATAAAACTCGCATGCGAGTTCTCGAATCGTCTAAATCAGCCCTCGGGCTTAAAGCTTACTATTATTTGACACGCATGATCAGACTTCATTTTAACTGCACGAATATTTATTTGGAGTGTAATGTAGTGACCAAGATTTTTGACATTTATGGAATTATAACCTCGCTTTTATGATTCTCATTTCATTATGTTCAGTGACATTATAGTACATTACGATACAAAAAGGAAATTCGCAACGAGTGGCGATAAATTAAAACACGACCGAAGGGAGTTACCTATTCGCACATGTATCGTACAACGTTTTATTTACAGTACATATGAGTCGCTTAACTTCAAACTCAGGTAAATCCATCTGTCAGATTATGCAATTTTGGTATTAAGAAAAGGTAATAGGGTAGATATTTGCTGAGAGGGTCGAATGGATTTACCCGAGTTTGAAGTTAAGCGACACATATGCCCTTTTAAGTTTTTGACATAGTTACGTAATGTGCTAATTATTGCACTAGTGCGGTAAAGTAGCACCATATACCGGGTGTGGCCTGTATCACGAGCAAATAATTAAAACATAGATTGTACTCCTCAAACGGTGACACTTTTGTTCAATAACTTTTAAAAATTATGTAGTATATAGACGCCCTATTTTTCATACAAAATAAATATTATCTTCAATGGACGTCATCGCCACGCCATATCATTGTGATTGACGTTGCTTGTCACGCCTTAAACATAACAAAATTCGCAATACATTGCGTCTTAGAATAAACTTTAAAGTGTATTAAAAATCAAACAACAAGTTATTTTTAAAAGTCGCTGAACAAATGTTGGTCAGTATGAGGAGCCTACAGTTTAATTTTTTGCTCATGTTACAGGCCACACCCAGTATTATGTACTGTAACAGTAAGAAAGAAATTGGAGCAATCAAAAATCTGCAACCCGGTACTTTTTCATACTTACATAACTTGGATATAGTACTTGTGTTGACACCTTTAATGACTTTTACACTAGTGCGGTTATTACCACTTTACGTACCTATGTCTAAAGGCCGCGGACTGGATGCACGCGGCCTTAAATTTAAAGGGCCATATGGACTGTAAAACGTTGTACGATACACGTGCGAATAGGTAATTCGCAACTCATGTCGATTTACAACACACATACACTTTTAATTGATCGCGACTCGTAGCGAAATTCCCACTTTCCGCACTTGTATCGTAATGTACTATAACGAACTTTAGTTGTCCGTTTTGATGCTTATATCGTTTGTATCAAAATAAAGAGCTTGGTTATCATTCGCTAAACTGGCAGCAGCGTGGTTAGGAGCCATTATAACTATTGTTTATTATATTTCGCTGTTATATTCTTAAATATATTTGATGCTGTGTCAGAAGCAAAACACCCTAGATTCAATTCCGAATTTGTATCGACTGAGTAACAATTCTGGTAAAGTTGACGAAATATAAAGTGAGTCGATCTTGTTCAAACTTGTTCGAGAGATCGGCTCACTTTATATTTCGTCAACTTTAAAAGGGAGGATATTTTGCTGGAGTATTTTCAAACCAACAAAGTTTTATCTGAGTCTAATAAGAGCGTTTTCACATAGTCCTCAGCGATATCGGACGTAGGATCCTACATCCGCGTAGTCAGGCCGCGGGCGCCGTCACGCACACTACAACAAGCATTATGCCATATACGCACACAAACAAATATTATCGATCCGACAGCTGACGGGGGGCTCCGACATGGCTGAATTTATCAGAAGCACCATTCCGATATCGGATGTCGGAAGGCGCCTATGACAAAAACAGCTGCAGAGCGCCATTGGCATTGAGTCCGCCTTTTTTCGTTATTTAACGTATTTTAGTAATAATGATTTATTAAATGCATAAATAAATACAGAGAAACGCATATAACTTACATTTTACTTCCTTCCGTCATCCGATATCGGATCGGACAATGTGAAAACGACACGACAAATAATATTGCCCAAGAATGTTGCTCAGTGGTCACTCAGCCGACTTATCGTTTCTAAATCAAACGAGTTTACAGTTAATGGGCCATTTTATTTAAAGTTGTCCCCTACACTTTTTTTTTCAAAATTGGGATTTTTTATGTTATTTCTACTCAGAATCTTTTGATCCTAATAGGAGAAAAAAATTGTCCCAAGATTTCCATACATTTTTCGATCTTTCCATTCCGAAACCGCCATACACATTCTATGAAAAAATGGTAACGGAATGGGGAAAAAACCTTGGGACACTTTTTTCTCCTATTGGGATAGAAAGAGCTCGTGATTCTGAGTAAAAATAACATAAAAAAATCCCAATTTTGAAAAAAAAAAGTGTAGGGGACAACTTTAAATAAAATGGCCATAATAGGGTTAGCTTTTGGCACAACATGTATAATTAAAGACGCATCCATTCGCCCACTATCCCGAACAAAGTGAACCTGCATAGCACGAGACGATAACACTAGACGGCCTTTAACGATACGGTAATCATTAATATAACTATGTTTATACATTCTTCATAAAGTTATTATCGTTATATAGACTTCCATACTCATGGGCAATGATTTAAACATTGTTTAAATTTAAGGAATATGATAATATTTAGCCCCAGGAGCCACTTTTAAACGCCGGCGATTCAAAACTGACAAAATTAGGAGGTATTAATGACCAATAGCAAAATAATAACTGTCTTAAGAGCCCGATTTGACCTTCCCGTGTATCCAGTGTTTTGGAATTGTTATAATTCCTAACCCTAAACCTAAGGCCGTCTGTCATGATCTGCGGGACGAATGCAGGTTCAACTACAGTTGAAATTTTCCGAGATGATTTTTTCGGCTTAATACTTAATCTGTTAAACAAAAGGTATTGTTTCTTTTATGCAACGCGGTTACCCTACCGAATTCGTCACGAGTGAAAAGAAACAACCCCGTTCAAAAAGGAACAACCCCGTTCAAAAAGGCACAACCCTGTTCAAAAAGGGACAACCTCGTTCAAAAAGGGACAACCCCGTTCAAAAAGGAACAACCCCGTTCAAAAAGGAACAACCCCGTTCAAAAAGCATTAATACAGTTCAATTGATATGGTAATGTAAGACGATCGACCGCCCACATCCAGGTAAACATTTTTGGAGATAAAACGTTTTATCTCCGAATGAGCTGTTAGACGAATTTGAATAAATATAACGGTAAAATTGCCTTTCAAACGAGCTCGTTTTCACTGGTGACGGATTCGGTAGCTAAATACGCTGCATAAAAGAAACAATGCCTTTTGTTTAACATTAAGATTGAAGCCGTAAAAATCACCTCATAAAATGTCAACTATCGGGTCCCAAGTCCTAGACCAGCTAGAAGACTAGCTCGCATGTGTCAATTCGTATTATACTGGCTCCTAACACCTCACCGTAGCTCCGTCCGTCCGTCCGTCCGTCCGCGGGACCCCAAAACAGTAAGCACTGCAAAAACACTTTAGTTTTAGTTAGGGCTTCCGAGGCGGGTAAGTACCCCACAGATTATGACAATCGGCGTTTTGAACATCCCATTACAATAAATAAGTTCTGACATATTAATATATGCTGCATGACCAAATATTTTGGGAGTTGAACCTCCTTCCGGATCGTTCCCACCAACTGGGAAAGGGAGGCCGAAGATCGCGACCAATGGAGGAAAACCCTGGGTGAAGGGGTAGTTGCACACGATGAAGCGTGGTTTAGCCTTCTTCACACTAGGCGAGAACTGAGACACCAGCGCGCCGCTCTCCCACCTTCGTCACCGGGCACGGCATTCTCCTGCCAGCTATGCGGTCGCGGCTGCCGCTCTCGCATTGGACTTAATAGTCATTTGCGAAAGTGCCGCACTCTTAATATGGACGCTGTTTAAACCATCATCTTATTGATGTTACAGGCCAATGATGAACCCAAGTATAAGAATATGGATAAATTGGGGGGAGGTCTTTGCCCAGCAGTGGGATACGACAGGCTCCAAATAATAATAATATGGAACGACTAATATAAATATAAAATAGTATGTAACACTTGCCTGTCTACTACTAAAACTAAAAAATACAACATTCAGCATGTTTTTCCAGTTCAGAATACTAAATATGTATTTAGTATCGCTAGCTAACTAACTAACACTAATATAAACGCATAAAATTAATCGGGTACTTACGAGAGAGGCCGAGTACCTTGTGGCACTGTCAGTACTAATGTGGAGTACTGTTGCACTTTTCCCAATTCAAACGTTTCGAGTAAATATCGCCGCCGTCCGTAAAATCGCGTCCGATCAAGCAGGTTCACTTTGGTTCAATAAAACTATTCAAATTGTATATGTAGATTATAACAATGTTGACTGTACTTCTTGAATTAAGATTTCTTATACCAAACTGCAATTGGGTATTTTTAATGTATGGGCTCCCAACTCAACTATAATATTCATTTCGATACAGTTTAGTCAACTATAATTAAATTGACCAATCACAGCTCGCCGCGATCAGGACGAAACAAAACCATAGTTCAAATTAATTATTTATTTTAGGTTGTATAGTATTAACAATTGGTTCATAAGTCAGAAACGCGCATGTGACACCCTTAATATAGCAACATCCATAGACTACGAAAACCACTTAGTGTTGCTTGTTAGTCTCCATAGGCTACGGTGGCCAAAATCGAGAAAACAACTGTCTAAAAATTTACGAGAAGGTGTCGTTGACCAACCCGCCGTGGGGCGCGGGGCGCGGCGGCCGGGGCGCGTACCAGTATGAAGGTATCGCGGCTGCTCGCGTATTTTAGCTGTATACTTTTGGTTTGGTTTGTTTGTATGATTCTACTAGTTGAAAGTATTATTTTTGTTGATTCGTACAAAAAGTATTGTATTATACAATAGTGATATAATCAAGCTTTTCAATCTCGTACCATACTTAGGCAACTCAGCAAGCTTCGTTGCCTAAACACGGTACTCGACTGAAAAACTCTCTATTATATCACGATTGTATAAAATACTATTAACACTTTCACCGCCAAAGCCCAATTCATGTCAACTTACGTGCATTCCAACGAGGTTCCGATGGCGTATACTTTCCACTGAATTACGATCATATTGTTAATTTTCTTTTAGTTACGGTAAATATGATTTTAAAATCCATAATTCTATATTTAATATTGTTTTTGTTGGTTGACCCTCGCAAGATACCTACTGGACATACAATTTGAATAGTTTTATTCGAATATATTAAACACATAAAACGCACGATTTATATAAAATAATAATTATTGTTAAGGCATTCGCAGCAAATAAGTGTATTTTCATAAGCATTATTTCCTTATGCGGAATTTCACTGGAACGATTTTTTTCATACTATATTTTTACGCGGTGAACGCAGCGGTAAGCGCATTGTCGTTTACAACGCTGCGGTTATCGCATAAAATAACCGCGCGCTTAAAGGCCCCTGTACACAATGGGCCAGCGCCGGCCACTCCAAGGGACGCAGCCATGCGGTAGAATGAGATACCAATATCACTTGCTCCCTCTAACGCATAAATGCGTCCCTTGGAGTGGCCGGCGCTGGCCCATCGGGTCTATCGGGTAGTGCGGTGTGGGCACCAAATCATAAAATGTGTTAAAATAAATTCTAATTAAAACACCCGGATCACGTACTTCGATTTTTTATTAAAATTAAATTAAACTTCGTTATATTTTTATTATGAAACGAGGGCTTAAGTTTAGAGAACCATGAACAGGGCTCGAGGGCCGATAAAGTCAAAACACACACACTACAGCATCAGCGAGTGTTTGACTCAACTATACACCTATATGTATCACTTACCTCGCTACCCTTCTCCTTTTTCTTCTCCTTCTTGCCGTCCTTGTCTCGCTTCTCCTCCTTGTCCTTCTCTTTGTCCTTGTCCTTGTCTCGCTCCTTGTCTTTCTTCTCCTTCTTACTGCTGCTGCGGTCTCGCTCTGCAGATACATGAATCAGTTAATACACATAAGATATTAAAATTGTTGTCGTGTTAGCCGCGAGCGCGCAACGATATCGCTCCCATCCCAGTATAGTCAGTCTTCTGCTGCCTCGCGTTGTCCCGGAATTTTGCCACGGCTCATGGGAGCCTGGGGTCCGGTTGACAACTAAACCCAAGAATTAACGTAGGCACTAGTTTTTTTCTAAAGCGACTGCCATCTGACCTTCCAAACCAGAGGGGAAACTAGGCCTTATTGGGATTAGTCCGGTTTCCTCACGATGTTTTCCTTCACCGAAAAGCAACTGGTAAATATCAAATGATATTTCGTACATAAGTTCCGAAAACCTCATTGGTACGAGCCGGGGTTTGAACCCGCGACTTCCGGATTGAAAGTCGCACGCTCTTACCGCTAGGCCACCAGCGCCCATATCCCAGTATAGTCAGTACGCAGCGAACACGTTGCGCGCTCGTGGCGAACACGTTGCGCGCTCGCCTCGCTTTCAACTCGCTCGCAAATCGCTAGTGTGCTAGCGCCCTAATATCCCACTGCTGGGCAAATAAAGTTTGTTTTATTAAAATAAAATTATATATCTAACATCTTTCGCGGCATTACCATAGCATACCCCGCTGTCCGTCTGTCTGTCTGTCATCAAGGCTGTATCTATGAACCGTGATAGCTGATAGACAGTTGAAATTTTCACAGATGTTGCCGCTATAGCAACAAATACTTTAAACAGAATAAAATAAAAGTGGGGCTCCAATACAACAAACGTGATTTTTTTGCCGTTTTTTGCGTAATGGTACGGAACCCGTCGTGCGCGAGTCCGACTCGCACTTGGCCGGTTTTTGTTTGAGCACTAGTCAGACTTCTATATTATTCTAGTTGGTTGTTTGGACAGCCCATCAATATATACTCTCTAGTACCATCTCTGACATTGTTAACTGTACATCGGTGGACCTTAAAGCGTTTTCACATGGTCCGATCCGATATCGGATGTCGGAAGGAAGTAAACTGTAAGAAATAAGTGTTTCTCTGTATTCATTTATGCATTTAATAAATCATTATTACGAAAAACCCACCAACCACGATTATCAGTCATGATGGATGCGAACAAGAAGAAGATTACGAAAAAACGATAAATAACGCAAAAAAAGGCGGACTCAATGCCAATGGCACTCTGCAGCTGTTTTTGTAATAGGCGTCTTCCGACATCCGATATCGGTGCGGCGCTTCTGATAAATTCAGCCAAGTCGGTGCCCCCCATTAGCTGTCGGACCGATAATATTTGTTTGTGTGCGTATGTGGGCATTTTCATTTAACTTGTACTTTAAAACGCGACTTAAGTCGTGTTTCAGTAACGTCTAACCGTTACGTTCCTGACAAAATGTATGGGATGTGACATTGACTGTCAGTTTTGTAACGATTGCTAACCGTGCTAACCGGCCGTTAAAGGTGCACAGTTAAGTGAAAATGCCCATGTGTGGGCGGTATCGTCTTGGGTCGTCCTATTCGTTTTTCGTCAAGTTCTTAAATTAGTCCTATTCTGCTTTCGTCACTCATTCTACATTGAAAGCCACCGACGATTGTGACGAATGTAGAATGAGTGACGAAAGCGGAATAGGACTAATTTAAGAACTTGACGAAAAACGAATGGGACGACCCAAGACGATACCCGATTGCTAACCGTCCTAACCGGCCGTTAAAGGTGCACAGTTAAGTGAAAATGCCCATGTGTCGGCATAATGGTTGTTAAGTGTGCGTGACCGCTGGCGGCCGGGCACGCCCCCGCGGCTCGACTACGCGGGTGTAGGATCCTACATCCGATATCGGTCAAGACATTGTGAAAACACTCTTATGCCATTTGTAATAAGGTCCACCGATGGACAGTTAAGAGTGTTGCTTAGGGTGGTTCAAAAACATTTTTTTTATTTTCCTACGGGGCACCCCCTTATTTTGTTACACTTATTATGCTGATAAAATACACCAAGTTTCGTAACGTTAATGAAATGAAATGAAATGTTGTTGTGTAATTTTGTACAAAAAAAAAGTATTTATTATTCAGAATTTTATTTAAGTATCTGTTTTCACACTATTTCCACATGTCATTTATAAGTTTTAAAGTAGAAAAACATTTTTATTTCAATTTTTTATAATTTTTCAAAAGTATTTTTTTTTTAATTTCACCTAAAAACATCATAACAATAGAAATAAAAATGTTTATTTACTTAATAATAATAACTTTTAAATCACACTTTCTAATAATGTCAAAACTACTATTTACATAAAAATCTAAAAAATAATATTTTTTTTAGGATATTTTACAACTTTGAAAAATTTCAAAGTGTTTGAGCACCCCCTTGTAGTTGAGATAAGATTATAAAACTTGGCGTATATTGTCAATATAATAAGTGTAACAAAATGAGGGGGTGCCGCTTCTTCTAGCTAGTTTGAATTTTTCCCATACAAACGTGTACCACCCTAGTGTTGCTGTTTGTACAGTAAACTCACCTTTCTCCTTCTGGTCCTTATCTTTCTTCCTCTCCTCTTTGACAATCTTACAGTACTCTCTAAAGTAGTCCTCCCTCAGCGTGCTGCTCTCCACCGCCTTGTACCGCGCCTCGCCGTCCACCTTCTTCTTGGCGTCGGCCCAGCGCGCGTGCCGGTCGACGCTCTTCTCCTTGAGCAACGCTATGAAGTCTGTTTTAGCCTAGAAGGGGAAACGCCGGTTAGAGGGGGGAGGTATGTCGCTTATAGGGCGCGGGCGGGCGGGTTAGCGGTGTGTGGCGGGCGTTGATCTATTGTTAGCTGGTTTCATCCATGTTTTTAAGATCGAAATGGTATGTGAGTATCTCAATCTCAAGACAGATGATATTCTGAAAGATCAGACGTACAGTCAGGCCTGGCTCACTCCGCGATTTCGTCGCTTTGCTACAGGTAGTCCGTACATCCGTTCCACACCAATTTGGTGGCTAGCCATAAGCCGCGCGTGGCGCTGTCGCCACCTAGCGGTCATACCTGTCCTGATCGTAACAGACGCGTTTTGTTAGAGAGTGATTCTTCTGTACCTAGTACTATTATTTATTCTGTGGTACAGTAATGGGATTGTTAAGCCATTTAGGGTTCTTGCTAAATTGGATACTCTATAGCGTAAGCAACCAATTTAGCTAGGACCCTAAATGGCACAACAATCGCGGAGCGCGATGGTACGTTATTAGTGATGCGCGCTATTAGATTAGCGATAGTAGATTAATTGAAAGTTAATTAACATTCGTTAGTATTATCGGCGTAATACTTTTATTAAATCATTTTTTGCGGAATTAAATCATTTTCTATTCAATGGCACTTAATTCAAATTTGTAATCGAAATTATTGTACTGAACCGCAGAAAAATACGGTGAGTTACACCATAGATGATCTTATTTTTAAGTTTTAACTCTATAGTGCAAGGTTATAGGGAAATACGGTTACATCGAAAACGACGCTTTTTTTAGCTGTACTAGTACGAGTATGGTGCTTGAGTAAATTATGTGACTTCTGCCATTGGACCTCACGCGGACCTGACTTTTAGTAAAAAAAAATCTTCAACGGGTTGAAAGGACGAAACCGCGAAAAGTTTACTAATCCAACCCCCCACCACCCACCACTAGCGCGCCACAGCCAGCTCTTTCTTACATCTAGTACGCAACGATTTCGCCCTGAAAAGGAAATTGATTAGATGCTGAAAAAATACATTAGAGGCTGTGGAGAGAAACGTCATTATTGCATTAGTTCCTGGAAAAAAAGGTTATTAGCTGATTGTGTAGAAGTAAACGTATTTAGTATTGTAACGAAATATATTTACATATCTAATGTTTATAATGTTGACTTTAGTTCTGACTTCCATAACCCTTTGGGAGCCTTCACCCAGCATAAGGTGCAGCATAGGTGGTGTTAGGCAGGGCTAAATAATCCATCTTGCTCCGTGTTCCTCTCTGCACGCATTATGTATATGTTAAGGTAGTAAATAGAGTTATAAGTGTTTTTATGTAAGTACTAACATAGGATGAAAGTTTTTCTGGTTAGCTAACAAAAATATGAATCTCATTGTCTGCAATAAACAATTTTTTTTATAACCTAATTTGATGATGATGATTAAATGTCGTAGACAACATAGAACACAATATTAACGACTTTTAAAGTAGGCCACAGCGGGGTCAATGATTTTAATTCTTAAAATAATAATCTTGAGAGACTCTGGCTAGGTGGAAGGATCAAGGATAAGATGCAGAAGGCGGTGATCTTGGACACGGCGCGGATAGTCCGCCGGTTCCTCTCTCTGCGGATACATAAATTCATATGCAGAAAAAGAGGAACACAGACAAGATTGTAATTATTACGTGTAATTTACAAATTTAGTATTATTACCCCTAAAATTTCCAAAATATTAATGACAATTACACAAAGATCTATAATTATTTATTCATTTAAGGTTAGCGTAAAGCAAATCAATATATTGGCAGGACTATTTAATTAATTTAATTATATTAAATCTGCTGGTGAGAGAACATTTCAAACGAATAAACGGATTCTCCTCTTATTCTGGCCTTATCACATTTTACTGGGCTGGCACGTTTTTTAGGGTTCCTTAAGTACCTCAAAAGGAAAAACCGGAACGCTTATAAAGTCACGTCCGTCCGTCCGTCTGTCTGTCAAGACCATTTATCTCGGGCAGTGGCGTAATTAGGCGTGGGCAAAGTGGGCCTTCGCCCATGGCCTAGTACTTAAGGGGCCTCGCCGGAGCCAACCCTTTTTCTTACCTTGGGAATACACATTGAATGAAAAGGGCCTCGCAGATGCGACTTCGCCCACGGCTAGATTAGTTCACGCTACGCCACTGATCTCGGGAACGCGTGGAGGTATCGAGTTGAAATTAACTCGGGTCTATACGGTCCTTTGAGGCTGAGAAAAAATCAAACTTCAAAGTTAACGTAAAAAATAGATACGACCGTTTTTGGCGCTAAAATCGTATATTTCCACACTCGACGGGAATCAAAATTTATAGACTACTTTCCGTTGAGGAACAATGAAATTTGGCAAGTAATATCGTCTTATACTAAGTACAGGGAAAAATCTGAAATCAATAAATAAGTAAAAAATGGCTGGCGATACAGCGAGGAAACGCCGCCAGCATCCTTGGTACAATGCCTCAGGGGCCTATTTTAGATTTTAGATAGTTATTAATTTCGTTTAGTAGTACCACTGTATATATATTGTATGTAAATAAATGATTTTAAAACTTCAGTAAAAAAATAAGTTAATTTGTACGGGACCCTCGTGTACGGTGAGTAGACAGACACATGACGTGTTGAGTATTAAGGTCAACACGTCATGTGACATTTAAGGTGACATTTAATAAATAGAAAATATATTTTTCTCAAAAATGGACGGCAAAGTCGACTTTGCCGTCTAAAAAATAGGTCGCGAAGCGCTTAGTTTATGGTCAGTCAAAAATTAAAAAGTTAAAAACATTGCAGTCTCGATTTTGGGACTGCAATGTCGCATACAAATTCCATTATTTGTCGAGTTCCAAACTTTTTAAAAGTTGAAATGGCCATATCAATTGAAGGCACAGGCCCTTTGAACAGCCAAACAGATGATTAGTGCCGCGACTATTTAGTTGTCTCAAATAGGTTGGCGTATTTTCGGCAGAAAAATACACTTCTATTTTTTTTATTAAAAACTTAAAAAGGCGGCAGGGGCTTTCTTCTGTGAAAATATATACGTAACAACGTTGCTTTTGTAAAATATTTCTATGATATTTATATTTCTTCCACCATTTTTGAGAAAAGCACTATATATGACTCGGCTGGAAGGCTACTTGCTGGCTTCGGATTCAATTAAACGGACTCCCAAAGTCGTCCGTTTAAAACGAATCCTCAGCCTGCAAGTAGCTACTTCCGAGCCTCGACAATAATGTACTATAATAAAATAAACAATAATTCTAATTACATTTTCATAAAGGTCACCTAAATGCCACTCACGTAGGCCACTAGTATATAAGCACCAATTTACTCAATAAAGATGTTCAGTATTCAGCAGACTTTCTAGTATTCATTATCTACCCGAACGCCCCACATTACACTCGGAGGGCGAGAGCGTCTCGCACTAGGTTATTTAATGTCGGTCCTGTCTGTGTGTACATGTACACAAATTGCCACAAAAATAGACCTTTAGGATTTATATCGCAAGTTTGAAGGCGTTATATTTAACTTCTAACCGCTTGTATCTGCAGCTATACGAAAATTTATTTGACGCCTTTATTTTATAAAAATTAATATCTAATTGTTATTAATAGCCTAGATACATTACTAGGGGTAAAATTAATACGTTTACTTCCATCACAACATGTATACGTAAACTAGCTTTGACTAAGTTTGACTTTATTTGAGTTAAGACCAACCTTACGGATATATCATATTTTATTTGATATAAGATGTAAAATCATTACATATTAAATAATAAGCCAAGCGAACTACGGGATAAAGACCGTGTCACCGTGACATTAGGCTTGAACCTTCTCGCCGCCACGTCAATGAAGTAATAGTGTCATCAGCGCCATGTCAAAAATTGCTCGTATACAAACCTGACCAAAACTACGACTTGATATCAAGTCGTGGCGTGTGGGGCACGAAATGTTCGGACTTCATATCGTCAATGGCGGCGAAAGGGTTAATTAGGGATGTAACGATACCGATACCGATATATCGGCATCGCCGATTTAAATTCAGCCGATTGAAAAGCGCGCCAAACGAATGACGCTGCTAATAATTCGAATAAGTCCGGCAAGAAATTGTAGAAAATAATTGAGGGCGCCACTTCCTACGTAACCGTCACATTTTTGACGTAAAATGCTTCAACATCGCAATAATTTAGTATGGAATTTTTTTAGGTCCATTTTATTTCATTTCTTCTATTTTATGTCACACTATAACTCTGTTTGTCTGTCACGCTTAAACCGCTCGACCGATTTAAATGAAATTTGGTATGGAGATAACTTAAGGCCCGCGGAAAGACATAGGGTAGTTTTTAGGGTTCCGTACCCAAAGGGTAAAACGGGACCCTATTACTAAGACTCCGCTGTCCGTCCGTCTGTCTGTCACCAGGTTGTATCTCACGAACCGTGATAGCTAGATAGTTGAAATTTTCACAGATGATGTATTTCTGTTGCCGCTATAACAACAAATACTAAAAACATTTAAGTGGGGCTCCCGTACAACAAACGTGATTTTTGACCAAAGTTAAGCAACGTCGGGCGGGGTCAGTACTTGGATGGGTGCCCGTTTTTATAGATAATGGTACGGAACCCTTCGTGTGCGAGTCCGACTCGCACTTGGCCGGTTTTATCAATTATCACCATCATTTCACGCAGTCAAAGTCGCAGGCAAAAGCTAGCCATAACTATAATTTTGCGATTTTCTAATTACACATAATTTATTAAACTGACTGACAGATTATGATCATAACTGAACTCAAAATGTGTAATGCAGCATTCATCCATTTCTTGTATTTCATGCACGTGCGAACGTCATTTGTGCGTTTAGGCAGATTTCCGGTGATTGGCAGGACTCGAACCCAACACGTCTGTCACGTATCCACCTTTGTGTTTGCATGTCAAAAACACTTATAATGTTAAATTCCTGTCTCAAATTGGCCTTTGGTCACAATATTATACATAATAACAGGTGGGAATCGAACCCACTCTCATAGATCACTAAGCGTCACTTGCACCACTCGGGGTTAACCGGTTAAACCTGGAGTTACCATGGTTACCAGTACAATTTGACACTGGGTTTACGGTTTAACCGCTTAATCTCGAGTTAGTGGGATGCTGCAAGTGGCCCTAAGGCTTGTAAGAAGCTAAAAAAAGATGAGATATTGAGTTGAATTTCTTTTCACTTCGTCTTCATGTACGATCATAGAGAAATATAGTAAGCATAGAGTGCTCACTCCATACGTCAGATTGGTACCAAAACGACTATTATTTTCGTAGTCGGCATCTAGCATCGAGTAGCGGAATTATCAGTACCGCTACTTGATACTAGATGTCTCGAGTGTCGCGACTCATGAAAATTGTATTGAGCAAGAATTTACAACTAATATTAAAAGTAGAAAGAGTTGGAAAGGAGTTTTAATATTAGATGAAATTGTTGAGCATTAGACTCTTCGGTCGTCGCAACATCTAGTGTCAAGTAGCAGTACTGATAATTCCGCTACTCGATGCTAGATGTCGACTAAGAAAATAATAGTCGTATTGGAACCAAAACTGATGTACGGGGTGAGCACTCTATGTATTTTTAGGGTTCCGTACCCAAAGGGTGAAAACGGGACCCTATTACTAAGACTCCGCTGTCAGTCCGTCCGTCTGTCACCAGGCTGTATATCATGAACCGTGATAGCTAGGCAGTTGAAATTTTCACAGATGATGTATTTCTGTTGCCGCTATAACAACAAATACTAAAAAGTACGGAACCCTTGGTGGGCGAGTCCGACTCGCACTTGTCCGGTTTTTTTCCCTATGAGACGATGTGGGATAGGAACCCACATCATAAAATATACACTGTTACAGAGTGCTATTAATTCAATATTACAGCTTTTAAATGACTCTCTTGTCCGTTGAAAATACTTATATTATATAATTATAATACTCTATTCTCTGCCGAATATCGTCATAGTCGGTTATGTATTTCAATCGCTCCTATCAATAGTACATTTTGAGTATATTTCCATACTTTGAACCCAGTCTGAATCATTATTTTTACTGTACAATCATTGTAATTATGTTGTTTAATTGATTCACATATAATTAATTCACAAGGAACGATCCGCCGGACGATATCAGCCAGTTTAACTGACAAAACGCAAATTTTGACAGCTCTGAACAACTGAGGCCTACTGTCCACGGAAGCGTAGCTGCATAGACGCGTATTCGTCATTGTACGCTTGCTTGCAGCCTACATACAAAACCGCACAACTCTGTCCACGGAGCGGCAACGTCGCGTCCGCCTCTCCGTGGACAGAGTTGTGCGGTTTTGTATGTAGGCTGCAAGCAAGCGTACACCAAGCGTACAATGACGAATACGCGTCTATGCAGCTACGCTTCCGTGGACAGTTGGCCTGACATGCTGATATAGTCCGGCGAACTGGCAAGCTGTATGCCCCTTGCTACTTGTTAACATACATACACAGCAAACATACAATTTTATCGATTGTGTTATTTTTTACGTACAACGTCTAATAATATCGATACGGGCAAAGTATAAACTACCTTATTGCCCATATAATAAGGTACTTTTGTCACTTTGACCTGTGACTGTACATATAATAATAATTTATAGTATATATACACGTGAGGTCTCCCCCAACGTGATCTATCGTGATTTTTGACCCCCCTATCGAACCTCGCGTGATTTGTGCACAAGCCCTAACCGACTTGTCATTCCCGTAAACATCGCAAGGAAGTTTACAGGAATAACAAGAAATGACGAACGATGGCAGTTTTTATGACAAAAGTAATGATTCTCAACTCATATCCGTAAAATTAGTACATTTACTATATCACTGAGTTTACAATTCCATTTCATTTCAACTAATGATTCTCAATTTTAACAGACACACAAAGTCTTTCTTTACTTTCAATAACTTTAATATTTAATTGTTCATATTTTCATCTTAAATCTCTTTCTGAATACTTTTTCTCTTATTCATTTTTTAGAGGTTAACCGAGAATTTCTAAGATTTTAAGAAGTCAAAACAACCTATATCTTAATTATATATTTATAAATTAACTTTATGAATACGAATTTAATTGTTTTTATATTTAATTGAATTTTTATGTGTCTATCAACCATTAAAAATTCTCAGTCAACAATAAAATCAAAATAAAAACCTGTAAAAGAAAATAATTAGTAAAAAAATACATTAGACTTTTCTGCCAATAATTTAAATTTACTCTGGCACTTATTTGTATATTTACATTCATTTTTGTTTGTGGCAACCCATCACCGTTGAGTTGAATTCTACTAAAATGGTAGATTTTTTGTAGTACTGGCAACATTGCCTTACATTTGGTGCATGCATAGGGGGTTTGCAAGATTTTTAACTCTATATAATAAAAATGTACACTTACCACGCGGTAAGCGAGGCCTTTAGAAAGGTAGGTAGGCCATTCAGATTCTCTGTTTTGTTATAATTTTGAACAGCTTAAAATAATGTCTAACCTTATATAGTTTTGAGAAGTATTGGTGTGACCATTTGACGATTTTGGTAACATCTTGGCTGTTGACAGAAAGTTTATTGTCAACTTGTATCACTTCAAGTTTAATACTTTATTGCTACAAAATGTATATCATTTACGATTTGATCACCTCAACTTATAAGACCACTTATTGAATATGTAGATTATAGATTTGAAATGTAGCTCTTCTCATGGGACCTAAGTTCTAAGGCTTCTAAGCAATAATTGCAACTTCAACCTAGTTTTTTTTTCTGCATTAATTTGATACCGTAATTATACGTAAAATTTCCCATAGTATTTCGTCAAATAATTCGGAAACTTAACAAGCCAGATGCTTGACCGTCGGGTCAGAGACACGAGTCGATGTGACAATATGAAAATTATTAAAGTGAATATATAGCAAAGTCTGTAATTTGAAAGTGTGGAGCATGGCCATAAAAGTCCAAATCTTATTAGAATAAGATGTACAGTCAAATGTAAAAATATGGGCGCACAAATCATCTCAAAAGTATGTCAGTGAATTAAGAACTATGGGACATATTTTTGAATAAGTTGGCTACACCCATATTTTTAGTTGACTGTACCTAGTAACGCTCCATTTTTCGCCTTTCAAGTCGGTCAAAGTCGTAGCCAGACTGTGCCTCGTATCGCTCACCCCGGCAAGATTACCTGGTGTTTATTAGTTTGGTTCAACAGGACGTCTGATGATATGTCGGGCCGTTATTTCAACGGCTAAGGATGGCTGCATTGCCGCGTATGGCGTGTCGTTTCGAGGTTGAGGCTGTATATAAGTGATTCATACCTATAACTATAATCGTCAAGTGATCACAACGCCGCCGCCGTCGCCGCTCAGCCGGCCGCCCGCTACAACACGCCGCGGACAGTCAGTCAGTGAGCCGCTAGGTGTGTCGCTGGCCAAACACTTCATATAGTGGTTCTAGTCGCGATACACGTCAACACGTCTTTGATACAGTTTTACAAATAATAAATATTTATATTATGTTCAATGAAAACTGTATCATAGATATTGTGCAAATTTTAATTTCCAAGACGAATATAGCGAAAATAAATATTATAAAAATCGCAGAGCATTGAAAGTACACTCGCTTGCAATTTTGAGCGGGATTCGAACCCGGAACTCTTGAAAATAGTTGATATGTAAATCTATATAGTGAATATTTGTTATCTCTTTGTATTGATATTTGTCTGTTTAAGCCATTCATGTTCCATCGGGGATCGAACCCGGTAAGCGGCTGAAAATATTAAAGACTGTATTAGAATGTATTAAAAACGAGGCAATGTCAAAAAAGGCAAGATGGGACTCGAACCCATTGTAAGGTTTATACTTTTCAATATTATAAGCTTCTTGGCAGTAAAATACTATCGGAAATTTGTAAAAATATATAAAATATTAGCATTTATCACACCTTTTGACTACCTTAATTGCAGTAGCTTTTTATAAAATCATTTCTCTGTAATGTATCATTCAAGTTTGCTGTAGCACCGACTATTATATTTAATCATTAAAAATTTATGATTTTGATGTGAAATTCTTAGTTCATTTTTCACTTTTGGCTTCTAAGAGGAATCTGTTATCTATTTTTGCATTTATGCAATTTTCTTTCACTAATTATTAATAACAATTCCCAAATATCTAAACGTAACTGCAATATCAGAGGACATAATTATTTTCTTAGTCTTTAAGTATGTAATTAGTACATAAGCTTTGCATTTACTTCGCTTCTTGAAGCTTCATATATTGGGTTAAGTTAATACTAATTTTATGTACAAAAAGTGTATATGCTATATGTCAAAAACTGCCCTTTTTATAAAAGTAATCTATGATTTGTAAGCATTGCCTCTGTTGATTCTAATTTGTTACAGATTCTTGCTAATATCTATTATAACTGTCTCTGTGAAGCCAGATGTTGGATTTAGGATAATCTTGAAGCAATTTTACTTCAATTAGTAAACGATTTTTCTCCATATGTTTTTTTATCATATGAGCAGTGTGATAAAGTAAGAATCTTGTAAGCTAAATATTCATTCGTTAGGGTTGTATATTGTAACATAGTTTTTTTTATTTACCAAAACGCGCGTTGTTTCGTAGTTGACATCTAGCGTCAAGTAGCGGAATTGATCAGTACTGCTAGTTGACAATAGATGTCTCGGCGAACGAAAACTCTGGTCTGGTCGATATGTTCAACCATCATCTAATCAGCCAGAAGACGTCCACTGCTGGACATAGGCATCCTCAACAAATGCTCAACAATTTTCAGCTAATATTATAACCGGATTAACTGGAAGTCTATTTTCAACCCCTTCTGCTTATAATATTAGTTGTAAATTGTTTTAGTAGTACATTTTTCGTCAGTAGCGACACTTGTGACTGGCGACATCCGGTGTCAAGTAGGGGTACTAATAGTTCCACTATTTGACGTTAGATGTCGACTACGAAATAACTCGCGTTATGGTAAGAAAACTGATGTATGGAGTTACCATCCTTTCTTTACTTATTACTCTATGACTGTACAAAAGGTATACATACATACACACACACTCTCTTCTGCAACGTCAGTCAGAAACTTCTCTTTATTATTTATTTGAAACAGTGTCAGAAGACCAGAACTGTCATTGAGTGTTATTTTTTTTTGCCTATTTGAGTGTCTTACTGTTGGGCAAAGGCCTCTCTCCTGGTTAAGTGTAATAATTAAAAAAAAAACTTGTCTGTTCAGCCTGTCACTACAATATCACACTGCCCAAGATGACATTAGAACCATGAATAAAAGTTACATCAGTCATATTAATTAATTAGCATGAAAACTTCAGCCAATCCAAACATACCAAATGCGCGAAACGTATCAACTCTTACTACACGTACTTAAAACTCTTTGACATCCGATTGAGCAAAAATTTGGCATAATCATGCAAGTTCGATGACCATGCGATATTATACATAGTGAAGTTAATTCCGATTGGAACTAAATTGTTAAGAATTAACTGTTTATACAGGGTGGCCAAAAAACAAGTGCATTCCCGTTGCCACGGAGGTTTTGGGATTATATTGAGCAACTTTTAGTATGGGACCAACCCCGAAATCGCAAAAAAAAGTTTGCCCTCCCATAGAATATGGACCAGCCAAAATCTATGAAACAGATACAATAGGACATTTTTTTACACAAATTAACTAAGCCCCACGGTAGGCTCAAGAAGGCTTGTGTTGTGGGTACTCAGACAACAATATATGTAACATATAAATACATAGAAAACAACTATGACGAGCAAATATCTGTGTCATCACACAAATAAATGCCCTTACCGGGATTCGAACCCGGGACCATCGGCTTCACAGGCAGGGTCACAACCCACCAGGCCAGACCGGTCGTCATTTGGTAAGCTTACCGCGAGGTCTACAGCTGACAGAGGCACTAATTAAGTTAAACTTATGAAATGAGTGATGTAACTTGGATCCTGGTCCCGGCACCGGCACCGCCCGCCCGGCCGCGCTGGCTCCGCGCTCACCTGGTCTCGCTTCCTCTCCTTGTCGTCCTTGTCTCGCTTGCGCAGGTCGGCGACGTGCTCGGTGAAGTAGGAGAGGCGGTCGCGCGGCTTGTCGATGCCCTTGAAGCGCTCGTCGCGCCCGTGCTTGCTCGAGAAGTCGTTGAACGACGATCTGAGGGAACACATTCATTGTTATTGAAAAACCGGCCAAGTGCGAGTCGGACTCGCGCACGAAGGGTTCCGTGCCATTACGCAAAAAACGGTAAAGAATCACGTTTGTTGTATGGGAACACTTAAATATTTATTTTATTGTTTTTAGTATTTGTTGTTATAGCGGCAACAGAAATACATCATCTGTGAAAATTTCAACTGACTAGCTATCACGGTTCATGAGATACAGCCTGGTGATAGATAGACAGACGGACAGAGGATTCATAGTAATAGGATCCCGTTTTTACCCTTCGGGTACGAAACCCTAAAAACCATTACTAATAGTATTTTAAATTAATTTTGTATCTAGCAGAAACCTCTGCGAATGATGCTAATAAACATCTCCCTAGATATATCGACGCGCATTCGGCAAAATCCGATAGGAAAAAGCTTTATGTCCCCACAATAAGAGCGAAAAAGGCGTCGACGCATCGGCAGGCGCCGGCCGATGTGAGCCGAACCGAACGTCGACTTTTTCTCTCTTATTGCGCCGACATAAAGCTTTTTCCTATCGGATTTTGCCGATTCCGCATTGACATATGTGGGGGAACCCGATTCGCACATCGGAGCGACGAGCGAATCGCATCCAGTGATAACCGCCTACAGTACTGATGTAATGACTTCTACAATATTTTTAAAGTGGTATTTGTCGAGCCCATTCAGAATACGATCCGAAAGTACCGTCAGCACACAAGTAATTGTAATTAATAATTATAATCATGACATTGATCAGTTAATCTATGATTATATAGGGGGCGTGCATGAACTATAGGGGGCCGCATAGGAGGCGGATTATATAGGGGGCGTGCATGAACTATAGGGGGCCGCATAGGAGCCGGATTATATAGGGGGCGTGCATGAACTATAGGGGGCCGCATAGGAGCCGGATTATATAGGGGGCGTGCGTGAACTATAGGGGGCCGCATAGGAGCCGGATTATATAGGGGGCGTGCATGAACTATAGGGGGCCGCATAGGAGCCGGATTATATAGGGGGCGTGCATGAACTATAGGGGGCCGCATAGGAGCCGGATTATATAGGGGGCGTGCATGAACTATAGGGGGCCGCATAGGAGCCGGATTATATAGGGGGCGTGCATGAACTATAGGGGGCCGCATAGGAGCCGGATTATATAGGGGGCGTGCGTGAACTATAGGGGGCCGCATAGGAGCCGTTACATTTTTGGCAATTACTATGCACAAAAAAACGTACGAGAACGGTAGACGATACACACTTGCTTTGGCGTGAAGTGTCAATGTACGTGTTTAATGTTTATGGTTCCGATTCAGGCCTTAAGATGGCAGACCCTCCAACGCGTACGGTCCCATAACTACACCTTATAAAACAAAGTCCCCCACCGCGTCTGTCTGTTTGTAAGTAAGTAAGTAAGTAAATATTCTTTATTGCACCAATAATTATACATTTTACATACATGTAAAACTACAAAGAAATTTTAACGGAAAAATAGAACCAGGTAACAACAGGCGGTCTTATCGCTAAAGAGCGATCTCTTCCAGACAACCTTTGGGTAGCAGGAAATGTAGAACTCAAACAAAAGTCAACAGGTAGTGCACGGAGCAAAATATGGAGACTATTAAACACAAACACACATATTACAAAACTACTTATATTAGTATTACAACAAAACCTAATACACAAATAAATATACAATATATATATACATAATACATATTTATACTTACATATATACAATATATAAAATGGCAACTTAAGGCAGAGATAAAAATGTTTGTGTGTATGTTTGTTCGCGATAAACTCAAAAACTACTGAACGGATTTTCATGCGGTGTTGACCTATCAATAGAGTGATTCTTGCGGAAGGTTTAGGTGTATAATTTGTTAACCCGTGCGAAGCCTAGACGGGTCGCAAGTAGTTACATAATATCATTGCGCGCCGTTCAAGGGTTACAAGTGTCGACAATGGTACTTGTAATGCACTGTATTTACCACAGTAAAGTAAACCATAAATATATTTCCAACGGCTCGCCAACACAAACATCACGTGACACGCCTGCTGTGCTCGCGGTCTGTCATCGACCGCCTCCTAACCGTCAGTGACGTCACTACGACGTAAGCGCTCGAGGCGCCAATACACTACAGTACAGTAAAATCCGCTTCCTTCCAGATATTTATCTACATCACCAAGGCACATATTGTAAGTTATTTGATATCTAACCTTCTAAGTGAATTACGAAAGTGTTTTTATACATACTCGTACCTATCTGTTAACACGTAACCTGTATTGTTACAGGTGCCTTTTTATTTAAATAATAAATACCCCTCATCGCTCTGGATCCTGCCTTTTCATTCCCATCATCCCCGTGACATCGAAGGGAAGTGACAAACATGTCATACTAAGCGGATGTCATATAAAGCATAGTGGATTAACTTCTTATTTTTGTTAATTTTCCAAATTAATCTCAATTTCCTTTGTAAGAAATGGGTTTTATTAACCTTGTACAGTCGACGTCAAAGATATGTTTACACTTTTGCACCTTACTCCTTTGTAATAAGGCGAAAAGTTTAAACATATCTTTGACGTCGACTGTACCAATTATCAACTTTCACCGAGAATCAAAACTAAAACAACTTAAACGCCACGCACGCACCAAACGTCCTCGCAGTGAAAGACGTAGGGACAGCCACGAAAAGTGTCAGTATAACCGGACATAATTTTATAAAAATGGGATTTATAGGTCATAGTAAGCGATTTGTCACTATAAGCGAAGTCATCTTATCCGACTTTGTCACAAAGAATTTTATATGAATACCAAACTTCGCACAGTAATTGCGTCATAGTAAGCGGTTGGTCAGATTTAGCGGAGTCATAGTAACGGATTCTACAATACTCACTTGGAGTGCAGCTTGGCCTCCTCCATGAGCTGTTTGAAGGCATTCTTCTTCTGCTGCAGTTTGTTCTTCTTCTCTTTGCGCTCCTCCTCGGCGCGCTCGCGCACGTACTTGTTGTACACCTGACGACAAATATTTGGTTATTAATGCTGGCAACTACCAAATGGTAGTTTAAAACAAGTAATAATAATAATCTCCAAACGGTCCTCTACGTGTTGGATCCATCTCCCCGCGCATGCCGTATTAATTAATTTTAAGATTTGTTGTAACTACTAACAATTATGGATCTATATATGGATTCGAATTAAATAAATAATTGAATTGAATTGATAAATGACCGGGCTCGAAAGACCCGAGAGTTTTAAAACGGAGATACTAATATTAATAATTTTAGCCTATTATACGTCCCACTGCTGGGCACAGGCCTCCTCTCATGCGCGAGAGGACTTGGGCTATAGTCCCCACGCTAGCCCAATGCGGATTGGGGACTTCACATACACCTTTGAATTTCTTTGCAGATGTATGCAGGTTTCCTCACGATATTTTCCTTCACCGAAAAGCTAGTGGTAAATATCAAACGTTATTTCGTACATAAGTTCCGAAAAACTCATTGGTACGAGCCAGGATTTGAACCCCCGACCTCCGCATCGAAAGTCGGACGTCATATCCACTCGGCCACCACCGCTTTTTAAAACAAGTAACCGTGAAAAATATTTCTTGATACACACTTTTATTGCCGACTGTACTTTGCATGTCTATCAAGTACTACCTTTCAAATGAGCCTAATCTCAATGTGTTTACGTCTTCCCATCGAAGTTCCTTTGGCTACCTTCCGACTGCATCATCAGATCAGCTCCAAGTTAGCATATTATTGCATTGTCATCGTAAATACGGAAGTATGCGAAATTTCAGCTCAATCAGACACCCGGAAGTGGTTCAAATTTAAGTTACAAGATTTGGAGCACCATATATAGGTACAGTCGACGTCAAATATATGTTTACACTTTTTGCCTTATTTCAAAGGACTAAGGTGCAAAAGTGTAAACATATCTTTGACGTTGACTGTACAAAATGATATTCGCAGTGAAGCTAAATAAAAGTGTGTAATAACCCCCGCCGGAGTTAAGTTAAGTGCATAAAGTAGGTATGAACTTTTGCAGCTCGATGTTACGCTGTATGGCAACTTGCTAACGGTTGGTACAGTCACCGGCAATAGTATATTACACAACGAAGGCAGCAAAAATATCTGACACGATCTTATTTCTAGAGCCATAAGAACGTGTCACATATTTTTGCGGCCTTCGAAGAGTAACATATTATTGCAGGTGACTGTACTAACAGCCACAGAAACTTAGACGATAACGCTAGAATTGCGAACGAGCTGTAAAGATAATTAACCAACTCCTCGCTTCGCTCGTTGTCGCGAAGGCTGCCACACCATAATCCATACAAAGAAATTGTCGATTTTTGTGGGGCTTGGTTGAAGTGTCAGTATTTTAAGTCTGTTGCAATGTTTATTTTATTTAAGCATAAATAAAATACTAAGTTGTAGTATTAAACACAAATTTAACCGGCGAAGTAATGTAATAAGTACGTTTTGTTTCAGCTGTCTTCTTTGTGTCTTATTCCTTTCTATGGTTTAGTTAGGGCATGAGCGGCAGGTGTCTGCCGTCGCACATGATATGCTGTACCTATATTTAATAACAAAATTTTTGTATATTTTTTACATAATTAATCACATTACAGAATCTCAGGCATTGATTTCTCACAGACGCCCAACGCCACGCAAACAGGTCGCACTCGGATGATGATGCCAAGAGTGCATTCAACTGTGGGAGGGCACGGAGCAGCGGAGAGTTCAGTCGTGACACGGTGCGTCCCGCTGGCAAAGCCAACAGATCGCGTCGCCGCGGCCTGAGGGCTATCCTGAGGGCTATATGTAGTGGTATCTTTGTCAGTGTGTGTGCGTACCTGCTTGCGCTCCTCGGAGGTGAGCAGCAGGTACCGGCAGTCGCACACGATCTTCTTGAGCTCCTTCTCCCAGGTGCTGAAGGCGGACACGTCTCGCTCCTGCAGCATCTGCCGGAACACGCGGATGCGCTGGTCGAGCGGCACGGGGGCTATGTGGACAGTGTGCGTACCTGCTTGCGCTCCTCGGAGGTGAGCAGCAGGTACCGGCAGTCGCACACGATCTTCTTGAGCTCCTTCTCCCAGGTGCTGAAGGCGGACACGTCTCGCTCCTGCAGCATCTGCCGGAACACGCGGATGCGCTGGTCGAGCGGCACGGGGGCTATGTGGACAGTGTGCGTACCTGCTTGCGCTCCTCGGAGGTGAGCAGCAGGTACCGGCAGTCGCACACGATCTTCTTGAGCTCCTTCTCCCAGGTGCTGAAGGCGGACACGTCTCGCTCCTGCAGCATCTGCCGGAACACGCGGATGCGCTGGTCGAGCGGCACGGGGGCTATGTGGACAGTGTGCGTACCTGCTTGCGCTCCTCGGAGGTGAGCAGCAGGTACCGGCAGTCGCACACGATCTTCTTGAGCTCCTTCTCCCAGGTGCTGAAGGCGGACACGTCTCGCTCCTGCAGCATCTGCCGGAACACGCGGATGCGCTGGTCGAGCGGCACGGGGGCTATGTGGACAGTGTGCGTACCTGCTTGCGCTCCTCGGAGGTGAGCAGCAGGTACCGGCAGTCGCACACGATCTTCTTGAGCTCCTTCTCCCAGGTGCTGAAGGCGGACACGTCTCGCTCCTGCAGCATCTGCCGGAACACGCGGATGCGCTGGTCGAGCGGCACGGGGGCTATGTGGACAGTGTGCGTACCTGCTTGCGCTCCTCGGAGGTGAGCAGCAGGTACCGGCAGTCGCACACGATCTTCTTGAGCTCCTTCTCCCAGGTGCTGAAGGCGGACACGTCTCGCTCCTGCAGCATCTGCCGGAACACGCGGATGCGCTGGTCGAGCGGCACGGGGGCTATGTGGACAGTGTGCGTACCTGCTTGCGCTCCTCGGAGGTGAGCAGCAGGTACCGGCAGTCGCACACGATCTTCTTGAGCTCCTTCTCCCAGGTGCTGAAGGCGGACACGTCTCGCTCCTGCAGCATCTGCCGGAACACGCGGATGCGCTGGTCGAGCGGCACGGGGGCTATGTGGACAGTGTGCGTACCTGCTTGCGCTCCTCGGAGGTGAGCAGCAGGTACCGGCAGTCGCACACGATCTTCTTGAGCTCCTTCTCCCAGGTGCTGAAGGCGGACACGTCTCGCTCCTGCAGCATCTGCCGGAACACGCGGATGCGCTGGTCGAGCGGCACGGGGGCTATGTGGACAGTGTGCGTACCTGCTTGCGCTCCTCGGAGGTGAGCAGCAGGTACCGGCAGTCGCACACGATCTTCTTGAGCTCCTTCTCCCAGGTGCTGAAGGCGGACACGTCTCGCTCCTGCAGCATCTGCCGGAACACGCGGATGCGCTGGTCGAGCGGCACGGGGGCTATGTGGACAGTGTGCGTACCTGCTTGCGCTCCTCGGAGGTGAGCAGCAGGTACCGGCAGTCGCACACGATCTTCTTGAGCTCCTTCTCCCAGGTGCTGAAGGCGGACACGTCTCGCTCCTGCAGCATCTGCCGGAACACGCGGATGCGCTGGTCGAGCGGCACGGGGGCTATGTGGACAGTGTGCGTACCTGCTTGCGCTCCTCGGAGGTGAGCAGCAGGTACCGGCAGTCGCACACGATCTTCTTGAGCTCCTTCTCCCAGGTGCTGAAGGCGGACACGTCTCGCTCCTGCAGCATCTGCCGGAACACGCGGATGCGCTGGTCGAGCGGCACGGGGGCTATGTGGACAGTGTGCGTACCTGCTTGCGCTCCTCGGAGGTGAGCAGCAGGTACCGGCAGTCGCACACGATCTTCTTGAGCTCCTTCTCCCAGGTGCTGAAGGCGGACACGTCTCGCTCCTGCAGCATCTGCCGGAACACGCGGATGCGCTGGTCGAGCGGCACGAGCGCCCGCTGGCGCGCCGCCCGCGCCTCTGCCTCGATGCGCGCCTCCTTGCCGGCGTCGATGAGGGACGACGACGTCGTCGATACCGTCTTCTTCGTTGCTGCTGTAATCGATATATAAATATTACACTCGATTTAAAAACGTACATTTTTCTACTCGTCGACTGTAATTCTTGAATTAAGATTTCGTATACCAAACTGCAATTGGGTATTTTTAATGTATGGGCTCTCAACTCAACTATAATATTCATTTCGATACGGTTTAGTCAACTATAATGAAATTGACCAATCACAGCTCGCCGCGATCAAGAGGACGAAAGCTCCATAAGAACCATATCTCAAATCAATTAATTATTTTAGGTTGTATAGTAGAAACAATTGCTTCATAAGTCAGAAACGCGCATGTGACACCCTTAATATAGCAACATCCATAGGCCACGGTGGCCAAAATCGAGAAAAAACTGTCTAAAAATTGAATTTAGCGCGGAGCAAGTACCAGGGCCTCATGAGTTACGAGAAGGTGTCGTTGACCAGCCCGCCGTGGGGCGCGGGGCGCGGCGGCCGGGCGCGTACGAGTAAGGACATGAAGGTATAGCGGCTGCTCGCGTATCTTAGCTGTGTACTTTTGGTTTGTTTACGTATATGATTCTACTAGTTTAAAGTATTATTTTTGTTGACGCGTAGAAAAAGTATTGTATACAATAGTGATACAATCAAGCTTTTCAATCTCGTACCTTACTTAGACAACCCAACAAGCTTCGTTGTCTAAACACGGCACTCGACTGAAAAGCTCTCCATTATATCACGATTGTATAAAATACTATTTATTGTTTCTTATAAATAATCTCACTCGCGCGACATGTATCGGAGAGCCTAGGTCTCCTTTCTCAAGCACTAACAGTGCGAGCAGCGTTCACGCCGGCCGTGTATCGCGTACTGCTCGCGCGAGTGACTGAAAACCGGCCAAGTGGGAGTCCCACTCGCGCACGAAGGGTTCCGTACCATTACGCAAAAAAATCTCATTTTTTGTATGGGAGCCCCATTTAAATATGTAGTATATTGTTTTTAGTATTTGTAGTAATAGCGGCAACAGAAATACATCATCTGTGAAAATTTCAACTGCCTATCTATCACGGTTCATGATATACAGCCTGGTGACAGACAGACAGACGGACGGACAGGGAGTTTTAGTAATAGGTTCCCGTTTTTACCCTTTGGGTACGGAACCCTAAAAGCAAGTGAGTCTAAACCGTAAAATTATTTAATGTCAGTATGTCTCACACTCACAACAGTTTAAATAAAACATTTATTTACATACAATATATATACAGTGGTACTACTAAACGAAATTAATAACTAGCTTAAATTGGAAGTATTACCTTCTTCAGGCTTGGCCTTCTTGGCGGGTTCGGCGTCGGAGTCGTCGCTGGACGAGTCGGCGGAGCGCTTGAGTTCGCCGTTGGCGGGCTTCGCCGCCGTCGGCGTCGTTGACGCCTCCTTGCGTTGGAAATACTGTTCAACATATATATTTGGTTAAATCAGGTTAATACCATTTGCAGACATAGAAGTTTTTGTGGCATAAACGAGTGTATGAGAAAATGAAACATCGATAAATCTGTAACAGATTAATAATTAAAAGATGTAACTTCTACTTGCTGTAAATTACCGACAAAAAGAACGCAAATACATAGAAAATACAAGTGACTCAGGAACAAATATTTGTGTTCATCATCATCAAACAAATAAAGGCCCTTACCGGGATTAGAACCCGGGACCACCGGCTTCAGGGGCAGGGTCACTACAACCATAGAATAACCAAGTAAGAAAGAAAAGCAACTACATAGTCATATTCACATGTTGGACTAATCTAATGGGTGTAGTGTGTAGTACCTGCGTGACGGCGGCGGGCGGGCAGGCCATGGCGCGGTCCACGTCGGCGCGGCCGACGAGCTGCTCGGGTCCCAGGACGTGTGTGTCGGGTTGGACACGAGCCACGCCGGGTGTAGTGTGTAGTACCTGCGTGACGGCGGCGGGCGGGCAGGCCATGGCGCGGTCCACGTCGGCGCGGCCGACGAGCTGCTCGGGTCCCAGGACGTGTGTGTCGGGTTGGACACGAGCCACGCCGGGTGTAGTGTGTAGTACCTGCGTGACGGCGGCGGGCGGGCAGGCCATGGCGCGGTCCACGTCGGCGCGGCCGACGAGCTGCTCGGGTCCCAGGACGTGTGTGTCGGGTTGGACACGACCCACGCCGGGTGTAGTGTGTAGTACCTGCGTGACGGCGGCGGGCGGGCAGGCCATGGCGCGGTCCACGTCGGCGCGGCCGACGAGCTGCTCGGGTCCCAGGACGTGTGTGTCGGGTTGGACACGAGCCACGCCGGGTGTAGTGTGTAGTACCTGCGTGACGGCGGCGGGCGGGCAGGCCATGGCGCGGTCCACGTCGGCGCGGCCGACGAGCTGCTCGGGTCCCAGGACGTGTGTGTCGGGTTGGACACGAGCCACGCCGGGTGTAGTGTGTAGTACCTGCGTGACGGCGGCGGGCGGGCAGGCCATGGCGCGGTCCACGTCGGCGCGGCCGACGAGCTGCTCGGGTCCCAGGACGTGTGTGTCGGGTTGGACACGAGCCACGCCGGGTGTAGTGTGTAGTACCTGCGTGACGGCGGCGGGCGGGCAGGCCATGGCGCGGTCCACGTCGGCGCGGCCGACGAGCTGCTCGGGTCCCAGGACGTGTGTGTCGGGTTGGACACGAGCCACGCCGGGTGTAGTGTGTAGTACCTGCGTGACGGCGGCGGGCGGGCAGGCCATGGCGCGGTCCACGTCGGCGCGGCCGACGAGCTGCTCGGGTCCCAGGACGTGTGTGTCGGGTTGGGCACGACCCACGCCGGGTGTAGTGTGTAGTACCTGCGTGACGGCGGCGGGCGGGCAGGCCATGGCGCGGTCCACGTCGGCGCGGCCGACGAGCTGCTCGGGACCCAGGACGTGTGTGTCGGGTTGGACACGAGCCACGCCGGGTGTAGTGTGTAGTACCTGTGTGACGGCGGCGGGCGGGCAGGCCATGGCGCGGTCCACGTCGGCGCGGCCGACGAGCTGCTCGGGTCGCTCCCAGAACGACGTGTGCGCCGTCGGGTTGTAGAAGAACACGCGCCCGTCGCCCGACCACACCAAACACCTAGATAAAAAAAAAACATGAAGCTCTTCGTCATGTATGTGTGTCGCAGCGGTATTCTGCGACGTGTCGCGCGCCTTTGAAATGATCGCCCATTCGCTTCTTCTCGCCAAGCTCTCACGTTGCGGCTTGACACGGTGCAATATGGATGAAGACACATGTTGAATTTTATAACAAAATCTAGTAAAATAGATAGCAAATCGCTGGCCCAATATTACAGGGTTCTATGTTACATTTTCAAGATAGTCGAAATTAGACTTAATGTCACTATGACAATGTTCAAATTTCAGTTCGATAAAAGTGAAACAGAACCCTGTAATATTGGGCCAGCGAAATGAGCAATTTATCACAATATTGTGAATATTAAAAAAATCTAATAATACAAAAATACAGCACCTGAAAGTTACAAAATTTAAGTTTTTTTAACTTCCAAAAACGAAATAAGTAAGGATACCGTTCGATTGCTCACATTTTATCCAAAAAAAGATTGTACTGCAACTATATACATAAACGCAATATTTCACCGACAATAACGCAATTTTCTTGTTTTGTTCATACATCAAGATGGACTCTCAGTGACCTTGACGTCAAGTTCACTTATCGTTTTGATAGGGGCGTTTCGCGAATGATGTACGACTGTCGGACTTTGACTATCATTTTAAGCTCAGACCGGACGCTCCGGGGCCCGCGGGTAAGGGCACTTAGGGCGCCAGCATTTTGTATTGTTCAAATTATGCAAATCACTCTCTCATCGGCCTCCATACAATAACCACACCACTTCTGCATTTAACCGTTTAGTCAAAAACCCTTGTAAACCAGTACTTTGGAAAATTATATCAGTTCACTAAGAATTGAAGCTTTTTATTTGAGTGGTCGAGATCCTGTTCTGCACGGCGGCTACAGGCGCTAATCATGAACGTCCTCAAATATAATATAACAAACTGTTGATAATTGTTTATTTCTATCAGTCATTTTGACATGTCTGAGCGAAAAAAAAAACTACGCGCGTGCGATAGAGAACAGACGGGTCAATGAACGGGATTCCTCGTTATAATCGTCCTTTCTTTAGTAAGAACTACTTACCAGGGCGTCCCAGAAATAGGCATAATTGAGATCGGCTTATTCTTCCTCTTCGCTTTCTCCTTTTCCTTCTCCTCTTTCTCTTTCTTCTCCTGCTCCGCTGCCTCGCGCTCGGCCGCCTCGCGGTCGGCTGTTTCGCGCTCTTGCTGTAGACGGACTCGCTCCGCCTCGGCCGCGGCCACCGCCTCCGCGTGCGCTTCTACGTCGATCACTGGGAGAACTGGTCACGTTAGGCGATATTAACCGGCGAGATTTAAAAAAAATACTTAGTATAGGTAAAATAAAACAAATACAATAGTAGTTTGTGTTACAAGGGATCAAAATGATATATTTCCGTCAAGGGCGTACGTTCGAATTGGACTGTTATTCCTGTACTGCCAATAAGAAAGGACCACTGACCTACAGACCACCTTATCGGCATATTACGCCTTCGCGCACGCGTGGCTTAGCTATGGCGTGATCTTATGGGGCAACAGCATTGACGTAATAGCTTGGCATCCTAACCTTAACTTGTAAATATATTAGAGAATCATGCAAATTTGTTAAAAATCACCCAGATATGTTCACTAACATTCGGAGATGTGCCTCGTCGTTTTGAATCTCGTTCCAAAAGTAATTTAACACCAATATCGTCTAATTTAGCGATACATAAAAATGGACCTTATCCCACGTCAATAAGGATTTTTAACAAATTACCGAATCACAAACTGAACCTGACTATAACTTTATACGTATATTAAAACAATTTCTTGTGGAAAATACCTATTATACCGTCGCGGAATATCTACAAAATGATGAGCCAGGATATTGAAAATGGTCATAGATATTATTAACCCTTAATGCATGATTTTTTTTTTCTGCCCGAAATTAATATATGTATCACATAATTGTTTGCCGATTCTAGGAAAAATAGTAAAAAAAATATAACTTCGATTTTCACTGCGAAATCAGTGTTAGAAGTTGAATTGGCTAAATCATATTAATGCAAATATGTAATTTTCAGTAATAGATATATGAAATATTTTACTACCATTAGAAAGGTAGTGTAGTTGTGATATACCTATGATAAAGTTTTTAAATATAAAATAATTATTACAAACCCCGAAAACACCGTTCAAAATCACATACTAAAAATTATCAACTTCTGGATTTTTCCAAGCTTTCTGACTTTTCGTCTTAAAACGAATGTAATTTTTATAAATTAAAAAAATTGCGTAAATTTAACCCTTAAATCATCACCCTACTACTTGACGTTTGCTATAAAGGTGCGTTCAAGAACGTAAGCCTTTTTTTTTTAAATCTGTGAGCTGTTTAATGCTTTGTAGACATTTGGCAACACTATGCATTTAAGGGTTAACATTATATTTTATATAAAATAATTAGACTGAAAGGACCATGGGCAGAAATGTCTCCACCCACCAACAGAAATGAAACATGTCTCATTTAATAGATCTTAGCAACCTGCACCTCTAGCACATCTTGCATCCGCGACTTAGACCGCGACTCGAGTCGACATTCCCGCGGCTGTCAAATCTGTCGATTTCCGTAGCACAACTTGTACCCGCGACTGCAACAGCCGCGTAGAGAACTCAAAGTCGCGGCGCGACTCATCAGTGTTCCCCGATGGAATCAAAGTCTAAACATAAATGCTATTTACATGTGACAACACTGAATCGGAAACAGGGATGCGCTATTTCATTCGTTCTTTGGTGGTAAAAAATCTAGTTTATTGTCGATGGTTAAGTTTTTCCTGTCAAAGTCAAGGAACTTTCAAATTTTGTCAACATTTAATTACGAGAAAAAATATGAAAAAAATGTAAGTAATAGAGCCTTATATACTAAATTTTGATAATATTCCTTAAAATATATAATATATAGTTTATTAATTTCTGTTTAATAAACCTTTTAAATAAAATATTTTTGTAAATAACTATAATTAATGGAATTGCTATTATTGGTTTGGTTCTCATATTCCTGTTGTAAATTGTGTTTTTTTTTCAGAATAAGTCCAGCATTATTCTAGACACGATTGATATCCCAGCACCCAAAAGAAAATATTGTTAACAGGAATGTGCCAACGGGACCCGAAGTGGAGAGTCAGGAAAAGAAACACACTAGGCAAGCTTGTAGGTTTCAAACGCGGAGCTGTCCGTTTCTAAAGTCACTAAGATGTGAGAAGCGCTTTAGCTTTAAGAACACCACCGAGGAAGTGAACTATTATAATAACCATAATGGTTATGGCGTACCTATCTATAGTTCATTTTTTTTTAGCATTAGAAATAAGGTAAACAATCTTGATGTGTTTTTTAATTGAAAAACACATTTTAAAAATAAGTTACAGCAAATATGTAACAATTATGAATCTAATACGATCATTTATATTTTTCTGCTTTCATAAGCAAATATTGTGCCAATAATGGATGGCATGTGTGTGTACTGTGTAACTGTTTATGATTTGACAAATTGATATGAAAAGCTTATTTCATAGTCCTCGATGAAGTCACGACCATATTTTATTTTTTAGTTTACAAACCAATTTTCTTTCCAGGGTGATATTTAATTGTCCTACGCCGCATGTCGGATAAAAAGGAAGAGAGAAAATACTTTTCAAGGGTAATAAAGAAGATTCTTACAATTTCTCTATTGTGGTTCTAGAAGTTAATAATATATTAGGTTTAATAATAAGAAGTCGAATATTGCAAGAATATTGAATAAGGCAAAGCAATATACTATTAATTTAAATATTGTTCTTTTTTTTTTTCACTCCTGTATTTTTTACCTGAAATTAAACAAAAATAAAGTAGGTAGGTACCTACAACTCCTAGAAGCCATGATTAGCTCCCCAAGGCCCACTTCATACCTAATGCTGACAGCAACGTATCATAGCATGATCGTATCAGGCCCTGTCAAACATGAAGTGAAACATCTAGAACGCGGGTATGATCTAGAGGAGTTTCAATATGGTAGACCATATGATAACCGTACCTATGCTACGCAGACTATGACATGAGCGTAACGACTCCTTCAAAATATTGTTGGTCGGGTCGGTCCAGTCACGTCACGGTATGGTGTTGGCAGGGGACGGAATGGTTTAGTGGGTGATGTAAATGATAATATTTCATACAAAGCATGATTTTGAGCCGGATATGATCCTGTTACAGCCACGTATTACATCATTTTGTTACAGTACGATGCAGCGGGCACAGGCCACATGTAGGTATGTTTTGTTGAAGTCGAGGAAGGTTCCAAACGGTACCTAAATAGTAAGAGATTGTTGAAATTAGACATCTAACCGTGATCCTAAATACTACTACTAAGACTATGGCTTACTTAATAAGTTGGATAGTTTGTTTTGAACATTTGTACCTACCCACCTCATCGGCTTCGTTTATGTACAAGCAAGCGGGCTCCGTTGTTAGGTTGATGAAAGTTTTGTGTAAGGAAGTCTTAGGATTACTTTTACAAACTTACGAACCTGAATTGAAATTTAAAAAATCCTACATATGTACCTATTTACTTAATTGAGTACCTACAAGCTAGCTGTTTGAAATTAAAGTTGTAAACATGATGGGTGTGTTGTGGTACTTGTAGGTATCACCGTGCATAATCGATATAAGAGTGCGTAAAGCGCATTTAGTGATTATTCCATACTTCCTTATCCCTTAGGGCAATTAGTAATTATACAAATTATATTATTACATAATATATGAAACTTGTTTTTAAGTTATAATTATCATGAGTTCAGTTAAAAAAGTACTAGCAAACCACCCGCGAGAGCGAGTCGCGTTATAAAGTCGCGTAGACTTCAACTCGCGGATTGACATAAAGCCGAGAGAATATTTTGTCTCAAAATAGGCAGTTGTGCTACGGATTTTAGTTCAAAGTCGCGATCGTTGTCATTTTCTGACAGTGACACCTGATCGCGAGATTGTCGCGGCTCTCGCGCGTGAGTTGTGCTGCCAACACGCGACAAGCCGCCAAGTCGCGCCGATCTGTCTCTTCTCGCGCCTGTCGCGGCCAGTTGTGCTAGAGGTGCTGATGATTTTTTACTATGACGAGGATCGACATATGTATGGGGTTTTCTTGGAAAACCGTGTTTTGTTTTTACATATTTTTTGCTCATTTCATTGAAAGTTTTTGTTTTTTTATTATACTAGTTGATTGATAAACAAGCATGCGGGGCTGCGTGATGGTAAACAGTCACCGCAGCCTATAGACGGATGTAACAACTCATGGTTATCACGTAATACGCGTTACCGACCATGTGACGTAAAGATCTTATGCCACAATACCCAGTAATTGCACTGCCATGTCTCACCCTTCAAACCGGAACACCGCCATGAAAACATAACTGCTTAGGGACAGAAAAAAACCCCATACATAGGGCGATTCTCGTCATAGTAAAAAATCATCAGTTTGCCAAGATCTATTAAATGAGACATGTTTCATTTCTGTTGGTGGGTGGGGACAGTGCCCATACAAATTTGCCCATGGTCCTTTTATTTGAATGCCTAACATTGCCTACGAAATATTTAAATTATACTTTTATCATATTATCATTAAATTATTTTAAATTGTATTTTTAATTCCTAACTTATTAAATTTGCATATGAAATGTTGTTATGTGTAGATCTTAAGTGTATTGCAAGACCCTCATTGAGACATGTAATGATTTACACATAAGACCTTTTTTACACACAAGGAATATGGTGCGAAAGTGATAAAGTTTGCGACCATGATACCGCCGTAGATCAGCTAGAACGTATAAGATGGCAATTAGTTGCCAATAGTCGAATAAATTGCCTTTAGGAATAAATGAAATGAAATGACAATAAATAACTAATTCAGAGTATTTACCTTCAACTTTCCCGTCGATATCCATTTTGTCTTTTTCTGGTTTTTCGCCCTTCTCCTCTGCTATTTTGGCTTGTAGCTCTGCAACAATATAATAATATTAATAATATTCACTCATTTAATTTTATTATTCAGTGTTCTTACAATTTGGTTGTCAACTTCAAACGTTTGCATAGATGGCGCCATCATAGCTTGCCCCTTTTTCTATGAGATTTGGCTGAAAGGGCTGGCATCCAGGGCAGTAACCTTTTGAACGCCAAACGGCGCATCCATTTGCCATGCCACTGACGCCACGGGGGTAAAATTTAGTTTTGTGAATAAATAATGCCAACCTAAAAGTGGGGTGTTTTTCAGTAGATTTTTATCAAAAAACGATCGACGTCAAATGCCGTCGTTGTCACGATTTTGCGTTGACGTCAATTGCCGTGTGTGGCGTACAAAATGTTAAAAAAAACAGGGGGTTAATATGTACTGGCACACTTGGCATGACAAGTGGGGAGACACTCCTGACTTCGGGCAAACTCGGCTCCGCTCGGCTCAGCATTGCTCCGAGCAATTATTAGGGTTGGCACCACTTGACTTCCTTTTGCGTGCACGACTACAGATAAGATAATTGCTTTTTTTAGCATTACAAAGAAGGTAAACAATCTTGGCGTGTCTTTTTATAAAAAAATATTGAAATAACGCTTTAAAAAATTAGTTTATATTATTTATGAAAGCAAAAGAATGTAAAAGATCGTATATGATTTATAATTCTAACATATTTACTGTGACTTATTTCTCAATGGTGATTTTTAATAAAAAGACATGTCAAGATCGCTTACCTTAATATAATGCTAAAAAACGAACTATAGCAGAAAGGGATAGTGCCGTGCATTAGAGAGGGATAACATGATTCGTCCCTGAATCGCTGTCGAACTTCGGTTTTGCAGGAAGTGTCCTTTCTGTACGGTAGTACTATTATTTTTTAGTTTATTCTGTGGCATGACCCCCCCCCCCCCCCTCTCCCTGTTGCTGTGACGTGATATGTGGATGAGCTCTTAGAGGGTATAGTGGGGCCGGCCTAGGGGTCCTCAAAAGGGCCTACCTTCCAGCTCCTTCATGGGCTTGGGCTTCTCCCACACGCTCTCGCCCTTGCCGGCGTTGTAGTAGTAGGGCCGCCCGTCCGGCGCCCGGTGCGCGCTCCACTCCGCGGCCGCCGCCACCAGCGCCGCGGGGATCACCTGCACCACATACCTTCCAGCTCCTTCATGGGCTTGGGCTTCTCCCACACGCTCTCGCCCTTGCCGGCGTTGTAGTAGTAGGGCCGCCCGTCCGGCGCCCGGTGCGCGCTCCACTCCGCGGCCGCCGCCGCCAGCGCCGCGGGGATCACCTGCACCACATACCTTCCAGCTCCTTCATGGGCTTGGGCTTCTCCCACACGCTCTCGCCCTTGCCGGCGTTGTAGTAGTAGGGCCGCCCGTCCGGCGCCCGGTGCGCGCTCCACTCCGCGGCCGCCGCCGCCAGCGCCGCGGGGATCACCTGCACCACATACCTTCCAGCTCCTTCATGGGCTTGGGCTTCTCCCACACGCTCTCGCCCTTGCCGGCGTTGTAGTAGTAGGGCCGCCCGTCCGGCGCCCGGTGCGCGCTCCACTCCGCGGCCGCCGCCGCCAGCGCCGCGGGGATCACCTGCACCACATACCTTCCAGCTCCTTCATGGGCTTGGGCTTCTCCCACACGCTCTCGCCCTTGCCGGCGTTGTAGTAGTAGGGCCGCCCGTCCGGCGCCCGGTGCGCGCTCCACTCCGCGGCCGCCGCCGCCAGCGCCGCGGGGATCACCTGCACCACATACCTTCCAGCTCCTTCATGGGCTTGGGCTTCTCCCACACGCTCTCGCCCTTGCCGGCGTTGTAGTAGTAGGGCCGCCCGTCCGGCGCCCGGTGCGCGCTCCACTCCGCGGCCGCCGCCGCCAGCGCCGCGGGGATCACCTGCACCACATACCTTCCAGCTCCTTCATGGGCTTGGGCTTCTCCCACACGCTCTCGCCCTTGCCGGCGTTGTAGTAGTAGGGCCGCCCGTCCGGCGCCCGGTGCGCGCTCCACTCCGCGGCCGCCGCCGCCAGCGCCGCGGGGATCACCTGCACCACATACCTTCCAGCTCCTTCATGGGCTTGGGCTTCTCCCACACGCTCTCGCCCTTGCCGGCGTTGTAGTAGTAGGGCCGCCCGTCCGGCGCCCGGTGCGCGCTCCACTCCGCGGCCGCCGCCGCCAGCGCCGCGGGGATCACCTGCACCACATACCTTCCAGCTCCTTCATGGGCTTGGGCTTCTCCCACACGCTCTCGCCCTTGCCGGCGTTGTAGTAGTAGGGCCGCCCGTCCGGCGCCCGGTGCGCGCTCCACTCCGCGGCCGCCGCCGCCAGCGCCGCGGGGATCACCTGCACCACATACCTTCCAGCTCCTTCATGGGCTTGGGCTTCTCCCACACGCTCTCGCCCTTGCCGGCGTTGTAGTAGTAGGGCCGCCCGTCCGGCGCCCGGTGCGCGCTCCACTCCGCGGCCGCCGCCACCAGCGCCGCGGGGATCACCTGCACCACATACCTTCCAGCTCCTTCATGGGCTTGGGCTTCTCCCACACGCTCTCGCCCTTGCCGGCGTTGTAGTAGTAGGGCCGCCCGTCCGGCGCCCGGTGCGCGCTCCACTCCGCGGCCGCCGCCGCCAGCGCCGCGGGGATCACCTGCACCACATACCTTCCAGCTCCTTCATGGGCTTGGGCTTCTCCCACACGCTCTCGCCCTTGCCGGCGTTGTAGTAGTAGGGCCGCCCGTCCGGCGCCCGGTGCGCGCTCCACTCCGCGGCCGCCGCCGCCAGCGCCGCGGGGATCACCTGCACCACATACCTTCCAGCTCCTTCATGGGCTTGGGCTTCTCCCACACGCTCTCGCCCTTGCCGGCGTTGTAGTAGTAGGGCCGCCCGTCCGGCGCCCGGTGCGCGCTCCACTCCGCGGCCGCCGCCGCCAGCGCCGCGGGGATCACCTGCACCACATACCTTCCAGCTCCTTCATGGGCTTGGGCTTCTCCCACACGCTCTCGCCCTTGCCGGCGTTGTAGTAGTAGGGCCGCCCGTCCGGCGCCCGGTGCGCGCTCCACTCCGCGGCCGCCGCCGCCAGCGCCGCGGGGATCACCTGCACCACATACCTTCCAGCTCCTTCATGGGCTTGGGCTTCTCCCACACGCTCTCGCCCTTGCCGGCGTTGTAGTAGTAGGGCCGCCCGTCCGGCGCCCGGTGCGCGCTCCACTCCGCGGCCGCCGCCGCCAGCGCCGCGGGGATCACCTGCACCACATACCTTCCAGCTCCTTCATGGGCTTGGGCTTCTCCCACACGCTCTCGCCCTTGCCGGCGTTGTAGTAGTAGGGCCGCCCGTCCGGCGCCCGGTGCGCGCTCCACTCCGCGGCCGCCGCCGCCAGCGCCGCGGGGATCACCTGCACCACATACCTTCCAGCTCCTTCATGGGCTTGGGCTTCTCCCACACGCTCTCGCCCTTGCCGGCGTTGTAGTAGTAGGGCCGCCCGTCCGGCGCCCGGTGCGCGCTCCACTCCGCGGCCGCCGCCGCCAGCCCCGGCGGGATCACCTGCCACACATATTACACAAGAGATATAGGCTTGATGACTAATTTTCATTTATGGTATCAATCGATCAGGTTTGTTTTTAGCAATAAATGTCTATATGGGGGCTATCATATATATAAAATTGAAAAACCAGAACGGGATAAAAAACGAGCGAAGAAGAGAGATGGCGCCTTACAAATTTCTAAAAAAGTTTTTGACACGTATCTCGAATACAACGCACGTATGATAAGAAAAAACTGTTTAAATCTATTATCTACATATGAGAATAAAACTAGAACATAAAAACTATCGCTTTCGATGCGTATTTAATTTACAATAAGGAAAAGAAATTTTCATAACAATCTTCATTTTACGACTTCGACCATTTCTCGGCAACTCTCGGTTGCTTTCGTTTGGCGGTGCTACAGATTAGACCAAATAATCCGTAAGTTAAAGTAACCTAAATTATGTTTGTCATGTTGGTACACAGGTATTTCTGAGTTTTTTTACACAAAGTAAAATAAAAAGTGCTGCCAACCTCAACCTTAGTCCATAGCCCATACGAGTGAATTATGGCATTTATGACATATCAATCAAATTAATATTATCGTATGATTATCGTGTTAATAATTTGTATTTTATTGTTTTAAATTTCTTTATGAGTTATTATTATTCAGATTGATTTTCATGGCTTCGGCAAACATTGTCATTCGTCCAGGGAAAGGGCTGCCGAGATGAGCCAAAAATACAAAGTTATAGAATGGGAGACGAGCGTACTTGGGACAACAAAATGGGAGACGCCCAATGGCGAGAGCTATCGCAAGATCGCAAGAAACATGACGTGATCTGGTATCGGAGGCCAGGTGAGTCCTTTGGATCGTTGCGTCACCTTAGCCGTAGTAATGTTAAGATCCAGAAAGGGAAATGGGGACTACCTACGTTTGTATGAAAAGGCGATTTATGGGTGGTGGTCGTCCATATTCGTGGCTTAAAGCGGAAAATAAGTAATCTAATGAACGTTTTTGCAACTAGGCTTACAACAATAAGTAATAATTTTATGTTAAAACAAGTTTTAAATAAATACCTACGTACGTTATAAGAAATTTTCGAATTAAGTTATCCAAATAACGGCTACCTACTTGACAAATAAGAAATCCTTATCACAGTTATAAACCCTGGCAGGGTTGAATACATAATAATGTCGGTATTTAACTAAACATAAGACAAACTCTTTATTTCATTTACGCGAGCGGAGCTGCGGGCCCGTCTAGTACACTATAAAAAGGCAAGACCAAAAAAGAACCAGGCTCGGAATGTCGAAAAAATGGGTCCGAATGGCGTAACGATGGAATGCTCCTAAATGTGTCCGAATGGCGTAACGATGGAATGCTCCTAAATGTGTCCGAATGGCGTAACGATGGAATGCTCCTAAATGTGTCCGAATGGCGTAACGATGGAATGCTCCTAAAGATGTAATCGGGAGTTATTTGAAAAGATAAAATAATTAAAATATTGTGCATATTTGAGAACTTAAAACGAACCTCACGGGATTCAAAGTAATAAAGAAAAGAGAAAGAAGAATAGTGTTGTTACCGTCTCTTCTTTCTTGGGTGGTGGCTGCGCGGCCGGCGGCAGGTCGGCCGGCTCGGCGGCGCCGGGCGCGCCTGTCGCTGCTCCTGTTCACAAATAAATCCTTTTAATATTAACGTTTCAGTATGAGATTCGCAGTTACAAGGCGCTGGTGATTTATAGCACTTAAGAGGGAAGTTCAACACAATAAAAGGAAGACCATGAATATTAACATTTTTAATTCAAATTTAATCAATTTAATTTATCAAATGCTCAAAATGAGTCCCATTCTGTTGAATACAAAGTCGCACTCTTCTGATTATTTCGCTAAATTTCACATCAAATGTTATAACAATGAAGTATACTTCATGGTCTTCCTTTTATTTCTGACACTATGTTATTTAGCAAAAAATAATCCTTATGATGAATCCTTTCGATCGGTATGATAAAACTACAGAATGATTTTTTTTCTCGTGTAGCGGGTTCGATTCCCGGTTCAACCACGTAATTATTTAAAAATGTATGAATGCAGTTTAAATTGTTTTTTTAAATTAAAATAATGTCTTCTTTCAGCAAAATATCCTATCTACGATATTTAAGGTACTTTCCCTTGATGTCCCATAGTCTTGGGTTGGGACACCCTGTATGTATATACTTTCAAACAAAAAAATAATTTTCCAAATCGATTCAACAATGACGGAACTATGAGGTAGCATACATACAAACAAAAATACGGTCGAATTGATAACCTCCTATTTTTTGAAGTCGGTTAAAAAACAATCTGTATACTAACCGGAATTAGGAACGTTAGCGGTAGCCAAGTTAGGCGGCGGCTGCGCGACGAGCGGCGGCGGCCAGCCGCCCCAGCCGCCCCACGCGCCGGACAAGCCGCCCGGACCCGGACCCGGACCGCCCGGCCCCGGACCGCCCGGACCCGGACCGCCCGGCACCGGACCCCCGCCCACACCGGGGACTCCGGGCACGCCCGGCCCACCGGGCACGCCGGCGAAGCCGGGTGGATTGTTGAATCCTGTACAAATTAAAAATTCATATTAAGGGACTTATTTACTTCCTGCTGGTATAACGACCCATAGATTATCTTGGCTTGTGTGTGTGTGTGTGTGTGTGTGTGTGTGTGTGTGTGTGTGCGCGCGTGTGTGTGTGTGTGACAAAACAAACTAAACATACTTGTGTACTTTTACATTCTTGTGTCGTTTTATGCAATCCGGGAATCCCGGAACATATTTATTGAAATAATTTAATTAAGGGCCGATACAGACGGACTGTAACTTGAATGGGAACTGCACGCCGATGTTGCAGTTGGCGTGCAGTTCCCATTCAAGTTGCAGTCGGGTTGCAGTCCGACTGTACCGGCGCTATGAAGCCGCCTCCATAATTACCTAACCTTTGCCGTGTTTTTTACAACTTGACGTCAAGTTTAGGTAAATATCTATCCGAATAAGGACCGTGCGCGTTGTGGAGGTTCTGCCATCTTGTGGCCTGAATCGGAAACATAAACATGTACACTGCCAAAGCAAGTGCTACAATCTACCGTTCTCGTGTACACTAGGATTGTGCTGTTGTTATGTAATACCTGGCGGGGGGTTGTTGGGGAAGCCCTGCGGCGGCGGGGCGCCGGCGCCCGGCGGGAACCCCGAAGACGGCGGGAAGTTCATGTTGCCTACGGACCAACAAAAAATTTAGCGATAACTTTATATTATACAGTGTGGAAAAATAAGTCAGGCCCTGGAGGAAAACTACCTTAGATCCTTAAATTGACTCATTTTACTTAAAGGAGTTATTCCTTTATTTTTAAAAAGTCAAGTCCGACTGGAGCCGTCCGCGTCCGCAAGCAGCCGACCGGTGGTGACGACAAGGTTATATATCTATATTTCGTTCTTTTTAGCATTAGAAAAAGACTACGCGATCTTTTAATTGAAAAACGCTTTAAAAACCTCAGTAACTAATACTTATGAAAGCAAAAGAATGTAACTAATCGTATATGATTCATAAATGTTACATATTTGCCGTGACTTCCAAAAGTGTTTTTCAATAAAAAGACACGTCATAATTGTTTACCTTTTTACACGACTGCCCAAAAAAAAGAGTGTATTGTTTCTGATGCTAAAAAAAGGAAAACTATCTGAGCCACCAGCATCACCTGGCGCCTGGCGGGATTATGGCTGGTGTGTTGGTGTAGAGCAGCGGTCGGCAACCTTTTAGCAGCCAAGGGCCACATAGTAGTTAACGAAGTTGACGCGGGCCGCACTTTGTTAATATTTATTACTTTATCAGACATTGTCGTTTGTCAATATTACATACAAAATAGCCAGGGAGGCTCGCGGGCCGCAAGTGAGAGGTTCGCGGGCCGCATGCCGACCGCTGGTGTAGAGTGGAGGCTGTAGAGCGGGATAGTTACCGTTGGGCGGCTGCAGGGCGGGGGAGCGCTCGCCGGGCGGCGAGTCGTCAGTCTCGCTGGGACTGCGCGCTTCTGGCGCGTTCCTGTTCTCCGGCTTGCCCCCTGTTAACAAGAAGAAGACATTTATTGTAAAAAACCTTCTACATACAGCGCCACTTCAGTTACAAAATAAAACCGGCCAAGTGCGAGTCAGACTCGCAAACGAAGGGTTCCGTACCATTATCTATAAAGGATCTATATCTGAATCCCTAAAATCTTTTCTCCTATCTTTGCATTCCCTAATATTGTTTGTCATAATGATCAGATGTCCTAACGCGCGTATTCCCTAATTTTGGTTTCCCTATTATTGAATGGGCGATTTTTTTTTGTCCTAATATCTTTTTCCCTAATGACACTTTCCATATTGAGTATTTATCCTAATGTTATGTAGCATAATTATTTTTTTGCCTAATTATTGTTAGGCCTAAAAATTATATATCCTAACCATCATGTTACCTAATTTCACTTAGCCTATCGTTGCTTGACCTAACACTCGTATGCCCTAATTTTGATTTCCCTATTGCGTTTCGTTTTTACAATGGTCGCAGTTCTAACCTAACCTAACCCACTTTTGTGACAGCAGTTCGTTTTTGCGAGGATCACAGTTCTAACCTAACCTAACCCACTTTTGTGGCAACATTTCGTTTTTACAATGGTCGCAGTTCTAACCTAACCTAACCCACTTTTGGGGCAGCAGTTCGTTTTTGCGAGGGTCACGGTTCTAACCTAACCTAACCCACTTTTGTGGCAACAGTTCGTTACCATTCATTATGGAAAGTAATTGTTATGATAATTGATCAATAGGAAAAGTAACTGTTATGACGATTGATCATTAGGGTAATAGCCATTAGGTCAAAACAGTTAGAACATGTTATTTTATGCCAAACATTGTTAGGGATTTCGAAGAATATGGTAAATAACATTAGGGATCTTGATAGTTATGGTACAAATGCTTAGGGCAAATGAGTCTTAGGCTAACCATTACATTATGGAAAATAATCGTTATGACAATTGATCGTTAGGGCATGTGCCCATTAGGACAAACCAGTTAGGGCAAGTGACTTTAGGACAAACGTTGTTAGGGATTCAGAATGACACCCATCTATAAAAACGGTCACCCATCCAAGTACTGATCCCGCCCGACGTTGATTAACTTCGGTCAAAAATCACGTTTGTTGTATGGGAGCCCCACTTAAATCTTTATTTTATTGTTTTTAGTATTTGTTGTTATAGCGACAACAGAAATACATCATCTGTGAAAATTTCAACTGTCTAGCTATCACGGTTCGTGAGATACAGCCTGGTGACAGACAGACGGACGGACGGACGGACGGCCAGCGGAGTCTTAGTAATAGGGTCCCGTTTTACCCTTTGGGTACGGAACCCTAAAAAAGAACTTACTAAACACTTAAAGGGTATACAGGGTAAGTTAAAGTAAATGTTACACAAATAGACAAGTCCACCAGCAGAGTGGAAAAGAAAAGAAAAAGGAGTACTTAAGGAAAAGAGTTAACACATCATTGTTCTTCTTCTTTTTAGGGGCTATATAAGGCTCCAAAGCGTAGCTATGTATCACTGCGACCATTCCTGATCTATTGTGATCGCCACCTACTACAACTCTCGATCCAAACCTGCAACTTCAAACAGCTGCAGGATCTTTTTGGTCTCGAGAGACTTTAACTCCTCCGGGCGCAATGTGTCCGCCCAGGATCAGGTCACGAGTACGCATTAGGCAAGGGCACTCTGTGAGGATGTGCAAGGGCGTCTCTGCCTCCATACAGAGTCTGCACCGCAAGTTAGACGCTTAGTTTAAACTCGAAGCGAAGAACAGCGTCCGTCTTCAAATGTAAGACTAGTCCATAGTGAAGAGTAACAGATGAAAGGAGTTAACACATCATTGTTAGTCTTTGACTGCACCAGTGTCAGGGAGAAACTACATTGTTCATGGCTGTGTAAGCTCCTAACTTGTATAATTTATTGACAGACGACCGGTCTGGCCTGGTGGGTAGTGACCCTGCCTGTGAAGCCGATGGTGCCTTTAAAAAACCCGTAGAGGTCGGATCAAAAACTAAGTATAGTCCGACTCACGCTTGATTGCATATTTCATATTTCTAATAGATTTTCCTGGTAAAATTTTAGACCCAGTAGTTTCGGAGATTATTAATTAATTATTAATTCAGCCTATATACGTCCCACTGCTGCGGGCTCAGCACGGTTCCATTTTTATCGACTATCACTATGCGCGTCCCTTTCGCACTTACATACTTGTTAGAACGTGACAGGCATGGTGACAAGGGATAAATACGCGACCGTGCTAAGCCGCCTGGGCACAGGCCTCCTCTCATGTGCGAGAGGGCTTGGGCTATAGTCCCCACGCTAGCCCAATGCGGATTGGGGACTTCACATACACCTTTGAATTTCTTCGCAGATGTATGCAGGTTTCCTTACGATGTTTTCCTTCACCGAAAAGCTAGTGGTAAATATCAAATGATATTTCGTACATAAGTTCCGAAAAACTCATTGGTACGAGCCAGGATTTGAACCCGCGACCTCCGGATTGAAAGTCGGGCGTCATATCCACTCGGCCACCACCGCTTACCACTTACCGCTTACCGCTTACTTAGTTTCGGAGATAATTGGTCATTTTTTGGCGATTTTCTTAAATAACTTCTAAACTATTAATATTAAAATTACAAAAAAATATATTCGAGATTCTCGAAATTAGCTTTTTCATTTGATATGTAACACGATATAGTTTAAAAAACATTATTTTTAAATTTTCTCATTTACCCCCCAAAAGTGGCCTCCATGTTTAAAATTCAATTATTTACGTAAGATGTCCGTCTTTGGCTCACGAATTTACATATGTGCACAAAATTTCAATTTCATTGGTCCAGTACTTTTGGAGAAAATAGGTTGTGACAGACGGACAGACAGACAGAAGCACAAGTGATGCTATAAGGATTCCGTTTTTTCCTTTTGAGGTACGGAACCCTAAAAGGAACATACTATAGTTGGTCAAGCAAATCTAGTCAGTAGAATAAGGTGGCAAATTAAAAAAATGTAGGCGCGAAGGGTTATCGTCCCATAGAAAATTTGAATTTCGCGCCTTTTTCTAGTGACAAGATTTGCTTGACCAACTATATCTTGGAGTTTCTGTTTCTGCATTCTTCATCCAAGGAGGTTAATTGAGGAGTACATCGTACACTAACCAATTTAAGTTATCGTTTTACGAACGAAAAAGCAATTAATATTCTGAAAAAGTAATCCGCGTTTGTAGCAACTTTATTGGTGCCGATTTCATGCAATTAATCAAACCGATAAGACAAGTGTAAAAGTATTATTTCAGATTGAGCTGAAATTTTGCATAGGTACATGTAGATCGGATGACAATGCAATATTATGTCGATCTGTTAACGGAGACAAGAGGTGGCCATGAGAACTCTGTGATAGATCAAACGCAAACTAATTGAGTTTGGGGTTGTTAGAATTGTCTCGTTGAGTAGTAGTTGCTTGTGGATAGAAAAGTAGTCTGCCAATTTTTTATCAAGCATATACGTCTGCGAACAATACTACAATTTTCGGGTAGTTATAGCATTTATGAATGAATGAATGATTTTATTCACTTGAACCCTACTTCCCTTCCTTCCTTCCCTTCTTTTCCTTGTTGTACTTCACTTGATTGATTAACCAACCAAATACAAAACCGCCTGGATCAGTCACTGAACGACCTGACTTTAACCTACATTATTTGATCATGTAATGTTTTCATCTACCCTCAACTGGCTTAAGGAGCCAGTTGAGGGTAGATTTATACATACTATAGTGTCGGAGGCCAAAATCCACTTTGGGTCGCTGAGCCAGCGAAATAATATATCTGGGTTTGAGAACTAATATTAAGAAATTAATATTAGGCGATTTTTTCCCTCATAAATAAAATTATTGATTGATTGATTGATTGATAAATTCCCCACACAAGGGGCAACAGACCAAACTCTCTCACACATTTAGAGGAAGCCGCTGTGCAGCAGTGGGATGTGTGTATTTGTGTATATGATGAGCTTACCGTCTTTAAGCCAGGGCGGGGGCTGCGTCATGAAGGGCGGCAGCGCGCCGGGCGGCTGCATCATGCCGGGCGCCACGCCGCCCATGCCGCCCATGCCGCCCACGCCGCCCATGCCGCCCAGCGGCCCGCTCATGCCCATGCCGGCGGGGTTGGCCAGGCCGCCCGGGGGCATTTGACCTGTCAACGAACGTACATTAATAATATAATAACTAACCGACTGCATACTGCACTGTCATTTTTAACATCTAATTCTAAGGCACATTATACTATTGAAGAATATCTAAAAAAAAAAAAAAAAAAACCGCTCTGACAATGACAGACGTCTCGTAAATTTTATTTGCTATAATTATATTTTTATACGTTTTTATTGTTAAAACTGTTGTGTATTTTGCCATCTAATGTACCTTTGACCTGGCTATGTGGAAACATAAAAATTGACTACAATACGTGTGACTCAAATCCCATACACACACCACTTACATTGACATTTGTTTGACAAAACGGTCAACACAACATTACGGCAAAACGGTAATAACGTATGCAAAGAATGATTACGAGGAGTCAAAGACGTGCAGCGGAGTCGACCAACAACGCACGACCACCACCCCCGCCCGCCCCGTCCAGTTCCTCGTCCACATCGTCGTCAGGCGACGAGTTCGCAACGGCGCCTGACACAGACGGATCCAGTGACGAGGGCGGGCCGCCGCCACGACCACCTGCGCGACGAGGGCGGCCACCGCTGCCGGCACGCTTGGGGCCTGCGGGACATCCTGCCCCGCCCACGGCTCCCGCTGCCGGTGGTATAGTGCGACGCATGAGATGGACTCGAGACATGAACGAGAATGTCATGCGCGCCTATTATGGGGCTACAGAGGGGGGAACACAGCTATCCGCCTATCGTTCGAGAATACTGCCTCTGTTTCAGGCTCTTGAACCTACCATCACCGTGTCGGAGCAGCGATTATCGGATCAGGTGCGCGTCATTCAGCGGCTAAAGCGCTTGGATGACGCGACACTTGATCGGCTTCGCCAGGAGGCTCTCTCTGCTCGCGCGGACTCCACCTCGGTGCGGGATCTGCCCGCCACGTCGCCGGATCCGGTGCCCGCACCCGACCTGGCACCGGCGGCGCCACGGGTTGATTTCTGTACCGACGAGGGGGACTTCGCGAGTCAGAATGTGAGTACAACTGCTAATGAGCAACTGAGGAGGACTTTGGAAGAGGCGATTACGCAGTATCGCGCCACAACCAACTCTAGGCCCCGATTACCACGTCTGCCTATGAATAGACGCAATCTAGCGCTCATGGGAGCCCTAAACGCTTTACTAGACCCACATCTGCGGACTAGTAAAGATTTAGATGATACGCACTCGATCATGTACTGCGGAGCCATCGCGGCGTGCCGTGTTGCTCGCGTCAAGTTCCCGGACGCTGAACGTGCACCTAGGACCGCCGGAGGTGTCCCTGCATGGCAAGTGCGGATCGAGCGACGTATCAGCTCGTTTAGGACTCTCATCGCAAAGCTGATCTGCTTCAGGGAGGGCAACAATCGCCCCCGAGTAATGCGCTTTGTGAACCAGGCGTTCGCGGGGACGGATATCAGGCCCCGCGACTACATGGCCAATGTCACAGAGCGCATCGACTTTCTAAAGCAGAAAGTCTATGCATGGGCAAACCGTATTCGCCGCTACAGAGAGCGTGTGGATCGATTTCAGCAGAATCGCCTTTTTCAAAGTGACCAAAGGAAGGTGTACCGAAAGTGGGAGGAAACCAACCTTCGTACGCCCGACACGCAGCCGCCGGATGTTACTGCCATGACCGACTTCTGGCGTAGCATCTGGTCGGTGCCTGTCGGACACACCGAGGGGGGTTGGATGAGTGTTGTCGAACGTGAGTGCGAGTCCATCGAACCTATGGGGGCAGTCACCATCAGCCCCGATGACGTCAGTTGTGCCATCCGCACGGCCCAGAACTGGAAAAGTCCTGGGCCGGATGGATTGCACAACTTCTGGCTAAAGTGGTTCCGATGCTCGCACTCGCGCTTGGCAGCACAATTTCAACAAGCCCTCGAGCTTGGTTCTCTCCCACCTTCCTTAACAACTGGTGTCACCTTTCTGCTCTATAAGTCCGGTAGTACCACGGAAGCGAAGAACTACAGACCCATTACATGCTTGCCTACACTCTACAAGCTCCTTACATCCATTTTGAGAGCAAAAATCAATGCGCACATTATCGCAAACAATATTCTGGCTTCCGCTCAAAATGGATGTCGGGTTGGGTCCCGTGGTACTAAAGAGCTCCTCCTCATAGACATGACCATTTGCCAACAAATCCGGCGGAACAAGGGGGCCCTCTCAGCCGCTTGGATTGACTACAAGAAGGCCTATGATTCGGTGCCTCACTCATGGTTGGGGAGGGTCTTAGAGCTGTATAAAGTTGATGCAGCTTTGAGAGCCTTCCTAAGCGCGTGTATGAGACAGTGGACCACAGTCCTTCGTCAACCAGGAGGCGGAGATGACCGCCCTGGCCCGCAGGATTTTATAAGGATTAAGCGAGGAATCTTTCAGGGCGACAGTCTGAGTCCCCTGTGGTTCTGCCTAGCTTTGAATCCCCTCAGCACCCTGCTGAAGGATTTGGGACTAGGTTGCCGGCTTCGGAGAGAGGGTGTAGTCATTTCTCACCTTCTGTACATGGATGACCTCAAATTATTTGCACCAAATAGCCAAGACTTGTTGGAGCTACTGAAAACCACGGACGTCTTCAGTAGTGCCATCCACATGGAGTTTGGTGTCGATAAATGTGCGGTTATGCATGTACAGCGGGGGAAGGTTGTAAATTCAACAAATTTACAACTCTCTGAGACAATGTCTTTCAGATCTATCTCTGAATCAGAAACCTATAAATACCTTGGTATGTCACAGTCGTTGGGTATTGAGGACGAGGGTATTAGACGGTCGGTGAAGGAGCGCTTTTTCAGTCGGCTCACAAAAGTCCTTAACAGTCTTTTGTCAGGAGGCAACAAAGTGCGCGCCTTCAACGCCTGGGTAATGCCCCTACTCACATACTCCTTTGGCATACTAAGGTGGACTCAGACCGAGCTGGACGCCCTGGATCGGAGGGTCCGGTCACTGCTCACCACACATCGCATGCTACACCCACGCTCGTCAGTTATGAGATTGTACATCCCACGGAAGTGTGGAGGCCGAGGCTTCCTAAACGCCAAGGATCTCCACAACCGCGAGGTGTACAATCTCAGGAATTATTTCCTTAACAACGAGTGTGGGATGCATCGTGATGTGGTGGCAGTAGACAGGAACCTCACGCCGCTCTCCTTGGCAAACGAGAACTGGCGCAAACCTGTGGTACTAAGTACTGCGGATCGCAAGGCGGCATGGGAGAGTAAGGTGCTACACGGGCGGTTCTACAAGGCCCTCACGGGACCCGATGTGGACCTGCTCGCGTCGGTGAACTGGTTACGATTCGGGGACCTCTTCGGAGAAACCGAGGGTTTTGCCTGTGCAATTGCGGACGAAGTGATGATGACGAACAACTATCGGAAATATATCCTGAAGGACGGTACGGTCGACATTTGTCGGGCATGCCGCCGTCCCGGAGAGTCACTCAGGCATATCATTTCCGGTTGTTCTCATCTTGCTAACGGCGAGTACTTGCACAGACATAATCTCGTAGCCAGAATTATTCACCAGCAACTTGCTCTTCTATATGGCCTTGTGGACCGCGAAGTACCGTACTACAAGTACTTACCTGCGCCTGTTCTCGAGAATGGTCATGCCACGCTCTATTGGGATCGATCTATCATCACAGACAGGACTATTGTAGCCAATAAGCCTGACATTGTGATAATAGATCGATCGCAACGTCGGGCCGTGCTCGTTGACATCACCATCCCCCATGATGAGAATCTCGTGAAGGCCGAGAAGGACAAGTCCAGTAAGTACCTAGACTTGGCTCACGAGATAACCGCCATGTGGGATGTTGATTCGACGATCATTGTCCCGATAGTCGTTTCAGTGAACGGTCTAATAGCGAAGAGTCTCGACCAACATCTTGAGAGACTCTCGCTAGGTGGTTGGATCAAGGGTCAGATGCAGAAGGCGGTGATCTTGGACACGGCGCGGATAGTCCGCCGGTTCCTCTCTCTGCAGCCCTGACCACCGGTAGCTTGGGCCTTGCCCCGCTGCTGGCGGTACCCTAGGTTAGGTTTTTTATAATGTGTTTATATGTTTTTTTTTTATCGTTTTGTAAGTGTTTTTATATTTTACTTTTATATTCATATTATAAAAACCCTAACTTAAGACGAAAAATAAATAAAGAGAATAATAACTAACCGACTGCATACTGCACTGTCATTTTTAACATCTAATTCTAAGGCACATTATACTATTGAAGAATATCTCAATGACATACATTTGTAATAGAGTAGGTATAAAGGGGCCCACTGATTAACAGTCCGCCGGACGGTATCGGCCTGTCAGTTAGAACAAAACTTTGACAGTTCCGAACAACTGACAGGCCGCTACCGTCCGGCGGACTGTTAATCAGTGGGCCCCTTTAGTAATTTAATTATGCGATACAAATGACATTTTAAATATTTGCATGTCTTTGTGATAAAACATGTAGTTCTTTTTTAAATATGCATGACCTTTTGTACCATCACTCACTGTTAACTGTACATCGGTGGACCTTATGATTTTTAGATTTAGATATTTATTCTCATAATATGAAATTACATTATAAATTATGCTAGACTAATCTAGGTACATGAATTTATATTATGATCGTCATTCATTTTTACATAATATTATTTAATAAATACAAATTAAAAAATTACGTAAAAATAATTAATCTTATGTCAACAGTTTTCTCCATTCATGTCAAAACAAAATACGGGAATAACTAAGTAGGTATGAGTATCTCTTATTGATCTTCATGTTTTAAATAAAAACTAGGTACACATTACATTATACATAAATCAATAAATGAGAGCATGTCAAATGTACACGATTCAATTTATAATTTCAAATGTCTATGGCTTTTGTAATAACTAATAAGGTCCACCGATGTACAGTTAGGAGTGTTGCTGTTTGTATGTACCATGTTATAGCAAATAAATATCTGATTATGATTCTGACTTTACCAAGATACGTTACCTAAGGTGTTTGTATACAGATAGGCATTTTCCTTTACTTTTTCAACACACTTGCTCGAAAAATACCTCATTACATGCAGGTACGAGTACTGAAGGACAAAGGCGGCGTTGTTCCCGCGAGAGTTATGGATTGTGAAAAAAAACCGGCCAAGTGCGAGTCGGACTCGCGTTTCAAGGGCGCCGTACATTAAGTCCGACTCACGCTTGACTAATAGGTTTTCCTGTCATCTATAGGTTAAGAACTATTTTGTGTATGTTTGAAATGTCACCGTATTTAAGAATGATTTCGCTTAAAAATTTAGTTTTTTCTTCGCAAGTGTGATGAAAAACATTGTGTGTAACTCTGGGGGTAAGAATATTGTTACTCGAGTCTTTTAAAATATAATAGACTCTCGTACAGTATTCCACTTACGCCCCACGTTGCACAATGTACTTTTGTATGTCCATGTTCTTATATTTACAGTAATTTTAGGTATCCTACTCAAAATCACAAGTAGCATATATTTTACAATGAGAAACACTTCACTTCATTTATGAACCGACCTGCGGCAGCCATGGCTTCCATCTCCGCTTGTGTGATGACCTTGCACGTCGGGGACTCCTGCGGCCTCGTCCAGGTTGTCTCGCGTGTGCGCGCGTGGTAGTAGTATGACTTGCCTTCTTCGGACTTCGTCTCTACCCACAGTTCTGGTGCTGGCTGTTCGTAATACAAAAATAATTAGAATAATTTTGGAAAAAAGTAGAGATGCAACGGATAGTTGTTTGGCCGGATACCGGATATTCGGCCTGACCATCGGCCGCCGGGTCAGGTCGGCCGGCGGTATCCGGCCGCCGAAAATTCAGCCGTCGGAACTATACCTAAATTTCGGTTTTCAGGTGCGCATTATGCAGGTTTTGACCTGTTTCGTAGTGAACGTAAGCGCGGACTCATTTCTAAGTTCGAAACGAGTGCGTGCAAGTGAGTGGAATGTATAAATTGTTGTAAAATAATAAACCTGTGCGATTATAACCGTGACTGTTTCTTATTCCAATTGTGTTTACTCCGAAATCAAGCAATGTTACTATCCGGTATCCGGCCGGATGTTAAAATCATGGCCGGATAGGCCGGATACCGGATAGTAACCGAATATCCGGTGCATCTCTAGAAAAAAGCACTTACGTAGGGCAGATGCTCCGGGTTTGGCAACCTTAGCACCATTTTTGACCTAATTAATAATTATCTAATTAAATATGTGTACCAAATTTCAACTTAATTGGTCTAATTCTAGCAGTTTTGGAGAAAATTGGCTGTGACAGACGGACGGACAGACAGACGCACGAGTGATCCTATAAGGCGTCCTTACGAGCAATTCTTGTATATAATATAATAATAATATATAATAAATATTATAGGGGCATTCTTACACAAATTGACTAAGCCCCACGGTAAGCTCAAGAAGGCTTGTGTTGTGGGTACTCAGACAACGATATATATAATATATAAATACATAGAGAAAACAACCATGACTCAGGAACAAATATCTGTATCATCATACAAATAAATGCCCTTACCAGGATTCGAACCCGGGACCATCGGCTTCATAGGCAGGGCACTACCAACTAGGCCAGACCGGTCGTCATGACACCGTAAGATTGTGAACCCGTTAGTTTACAATCTAACGTAGGTTAGGTTAGGTTTGTTTATAATCTCCCTACCGTCAGTTTATAATTTAACTAGCGATATTATAAACTGACGAGTGTTTACAATTTTATGGTGACATATATTTATTTATTTATATACATATATTTAGGAGATCTCGGAAACAGCTCTAACGATTTCGATGAAATTTCGTATATGGGGGTTTTCAGGTCCGAAAAATTTATCTAGCTAGGTCTTATCTCTGGGAAACGCGCATTTTTGAGTTTTTTAATATATTTTCCGAGCAAAGCTCGGTCTCCTAGACAAGTCTGCAAATTTATGTGTTTGAAGCTTGTTCTTTAAGAACCCCATACTAAAGTCTTTTGAGTAAATATCAGCACATTCAAGTTTCATCCTTTCTGCTGAACAGGACCATATTTAACTATAATTTGTCTAAGCAAGCTCCCTTGCTTGGCAGTTGGCTGCTAGAACTCACCATATTAGGCGGCGGCATATTCGGCGGTGGCCCAAAGGGCGGCTGCCCCATCATGTTCGGCGGCGGGCCCATCGGCCCCGGCCCCATCATGCCGTGCGGCGGGGGGCCGAACGGCCCGCCCATCATGGGCGGCGGCATGGGCCCCCAGTTGTTGTCGTAGTTGTTGTTGAAGCGAGGCCGCCCGCGGAAGAAGCCGCGGCCGCGCATGGGCGGCCCGCCGGGCCCGTAGCCGCGCCCGCGGAACCGCATCGGCGGCGGCCCGTTCATCCAGCCGGGGGGCGGCCCGCGGCCCCGCCCTCTGTACAACAAAATTACGATTGTAATATGTGGCTTGCCATCACAGGCATTGACGTATATATCGCAGGACTGGCCTTACGGGCAATAAGAATGGGACATGAATGGGGCCAGTACAACGGTGTGACATCGCTACAACGCGATTGGTTGATGAGTTCGCATCACGCTCGCGATTGGTCGCAACTAGTTGCGTTTGGCTGCACAATTGGCTCGAATTCGTAAGTGACACCGCTGAACTAGGACCATTTTTATTGCCCGTAGGGCAGTTCTTAGATATAATACGTCAATGATCACCGGGGTCCTTATGTTTTAAGTGCAATAAGGACAAATTACGGGCAAGTCGATTTATCACCACTCGTTGCGAAAATTAAATAACTATTTTCATTTTCAATGAAAAAAAAACTAAGTAGGTACTTAGCATTTTATTTAAACAGATGCTTTCAAGTCAATTCAGTAAATACCTACGTACCACTAACCATAACCATACTGACTATATACACACACATTACATGAAAAGTTTGCATATTAGATAAGAAATTAATTGCATTGCTATCTATCATGTTATGCACATTTATAAATTAGACATAATTTGCAGTAGGTAAGGAATAGACCAAAGATAACCTAAATACTATAGTAATAAGCATAGATATCTTATACCTTTAAACAAGCAATTCTTGTATATTTATTTATTTATATGTATATATATTTCAGGGATCTCGGAAACGGTTCTAATGATTTCGATGAAATTTGCTATATGGGGGTTTTCGGGGGCGAAAAATCGATCTAGCAGGTCTTATCTCTGGGAAAACGCGCATTTTTAGAGTTTTTATATGTTTTCCGAGCAAAGCTCGGTCTCCCAGATATTATTACTTATACATAGTATCATACTATCATATAAATAGATAGCTCTCAGCATAGAAGGCAGAGTTACTAACAACTAAGCCCAGATGTCATGTTTAGCTTGCCCTCTTTTGGCCCACAGAAAGCAAGTGAGAGCCAGTCTACAAAATCAGACCTGTGAAAAGGATGCCCTTGGGTTAAAAAGTATCAAGACTCCCTGAACTGGGCTATGTGGCCATTGCATTTGAACCAGGGATGTTGCGAATATTCGCATCCGCAACCGCGGAATTTCTGCATTATTTTCTAAATCCGGATACACATCCGCATAAAATTGATGCGGAACTTAATGCGGATGCAGATGAATAAGTTGGTACACGAACATCTTAGCGGCGGTTTAATTGCTAGGTAATTTCGTCATTACCTATAATGAAATTGTCTAATCTTGACATCCGCAGAAGCGCCATGTGAGCCATTAAATATCCGCATCTGCGGATGTCAATAAATCTGCATCTGCAATAGTGATGTGCCGTTACCGGTAAAATACCCAAGGTGGTAAAATACCCAGTAATGTTACCGGTAATATTACCCAGAATCAGTAATTTACGGTAATATTCATATTAAGTAAATGTCAACATAAGTTGTTTTACATTAAATCATTACTTGTCAACAAATGCATCATACGAAGTGCAAAAAATCAACATAGGTTTACTTTTCTAGTAAATTCCCAAAACTACTGGTAATTTTCCCAATGTTACTCGGTATTTTACCAATATTACTAGGAAGTATTCCCCTTGTCTGGGCAAGTGGGCATAGTCAAAACCAGTTCCAGTCAAAACCACTCAATGAATAATACTAGAATTTTAGTAAAACTAAAACGAAAATGTAAAAATCACATTGATTTAATAATAATCATCACATTTTTATGAGTAGGTAAGGTGTAGTTCAATGACATTGTTTTTATACGTTATTTATTCATTAATTTTTTATAGCTTAATTTCGCCAATTTGTTCTATCAAAATAATTAATTTTCAGATAATTCCAGTAAATACTAAGTAAATTTTATTGGATACAATAATACATTATAAATTCGCTATCCTAAATATTATCAAATTAATAAATTACATTAAAATTAACTTAAACTAAACTAGATATTACTAGAATTAAAAATTAAATAAATAAATTAGTACTAATTTAAACTACCTATAAATACAGTATAAAAAAAAAACCTATAAAGGACCCAATCATAAAAGAAATGCCCCGTCTAAAAGTTCGGCCTGCGGCATGGACCCCATTACACTGGCGGCGTTACCTCTCTGTACCGCTAGGGCGATACGCTGAGAGAGGTACGCGCCAGCCCTACGGTCCCCTGTGGATTCGACCAGCCGCGCCGACAAAGCCTTCATGAATGCCTTCATGTCGGATGACCAAGGTCCCAGAGTCTCAACTGCGAGCGCCGCAAACTCATAGTCGTTAACTAAGGTCGAGTATTTGCGGCGCTTGAGAATCTGGGCCTGGTCAGCCGCAGCGCCAGCCTGGATGCGAGTCGCCCCGATGTGGGACTGTGCAAGGGTGTCAACGCACGTCGCGTCCCACACCAGGGCTCTTCCTAATTTCCACGGCACTAACGTTGCTCCGTCGGGACGCTTGCCGTCATCTCTAGCCATGCCCACTGGTTCTAAAACTGCAGGCACAGAGACGGTGGCAAGCGCGCGACGGACCAAATCGTTGATAGTGCCGTGGCGATACATGCGGCCGGCGCTTTTTGCGCAAGAGAGGCCATGCCGGCCCAGCTGGTCCACACTTTTGCCGCAGGCACATGTGTGGGAAACACATATTCTGGACCCAAGCCTCAAGCCTATTGCTATTCTTAGGCTACTTGGGTCCAGAACCGTGCCTATTGCCTTGGAAGGGAGAGTCTGTAACCAGTGCCCCGACTCGGGGGCCGAAACTGCCAGAATTCGAGCGTGATCAAAGTCGTCCGGGCTGTTGTCTATAAGTGTGGCATGGACTGCCTCTAGGCGAGGGGAGTCCCAAGCCCGTTGAATGTGCCTGGCGTCTGGGATGTCCGCACTCGGGCATGACTGACACCATGCCTCTCTGGCCTCCCTGAGGCTCGCTACCTCATCATCGAGTATCTGTGGAAGGTTTAGAATGACACCGATGAGAGACAGCGAGCCGTACACGGAAGACAGAAAAGCAGGTAAGGCCGAGCTGGCCGAAGTGCGAACTCCGAGCCCCCCAAACCTAATTGGGAGAACTGCCTGGGTCCACGACCTAGTATCAAACTGTATATTTAAAATTTTGGATAGCGTGGCCTGAAGGGAGGTATCAATGGAAGAAAGAATAGAGGGAAACTTCCAGATTGGGCAGCTGCGTAGCAAATACATGAATTTTGGGGTGAATAGACAGAAACGGATGATGAAGAGAGCTATATGTGGGTTTATTTTGAAAAGTAACTCTGATGTACTGTTAAAAAGATTTAGTTTACAGTTAATAACAGGTGCGATAGCTTCGCCAAAGATCGGTGAGCCCAAAAGAGTGAGGGATGATTTTGATTGAACTGAAATATTTGGTAAAACTTCGTTAAAATTAGTCAAATAGTCGTTTTTTATGTCCGAAGGAAGGTGTTCAGGGAAAAAAATTTCGCATTTGGTATAATTTAGTGAGAGTCCGATTTCAGAGAACTTTTCTTCGATACATATTAAATCATCTAAAACAGTTGCAGCGTCTCCTCCAAGGGATCCGTCGTCTAAATACCATATGTTGAATTTGGACTTTAAACCTGATATAATGGGGTGGATGACTAGACTAAAGATGGCTGGCCCAAGCGGGTCCCCTTGTTGGCAGCCCATGCTCGATGAAATAATGTTATCTCCAAATAACAATTTTGACGGTGCTCCGTAACATTGCCAAATGTATTTGTAGAGGTCTGGCAGTTCTTTTTTCACCGCTGCTAGCAGAGCACCGCGATCGATCGAATTAAAAGCATTTTTTACATCTATTTTCACAAAAATTTCGAAATCAGGACCACTTAAAAACGTGCGTGCAGCGTGCACTGCCGCCTCACATCCCCCTTTTACACCAAAACCTAGCTGCTTAGGCTTAAAGAGATGTGTAAGTTTATCATTAAATTTCTTACAACACAGCTTTGAGGCCAAACGTCTGTACGTGCATCCCACAGCAATCGGACGAATACCGCCATCCTTTTTTGCGAGAGCTACTAGGTTGGCGCCGTACAAAAGTGGGGCTATCTCGGTGTGCACGAGTCCTGCAAGCATTAAATTGATAAGTCCTGTTATTTCTTTTACCAGGGCAGAACTCGTGTCACCTAATGGTGTATTGATTAGGTCCTTAAGGTGCTGGGGAGATAGCCCGTCCATCCCGCCGGCAGATCCGTTGGGAAATGACCATATTGCCGACTGAACTGCGTCCTCTGACACGATAATTGTGGGATCGTCGGTAGCGGGGGGATCTAGAAGGCTCGAGGTGGCAGCTGGGACTGGGTGTTTTTCCCTCAGGGCGGCATAAGTCTCGGGAGAGTGCGTAGCTAAGTCGTCGCACGAGAAAAGAAGCCGGGCAGCTCCCCCCACGTCTCCCTCCGAAAGTTTATTTTCGATGGACCTAACTTTAAAAGCTAGTGAACTCACAGGAGTGCGAGTGTTGATGTCACGACCTTGTGAGATGATAGGCGAGTCGGAAATAGAAAACGTATTACTTTTTATTTGAGAGGTGAGTGACGATTTGTTGGATCTGTCTACATGTAAAACTTTGTACGGAAACGTGAGTAGACGCTCCCAAGCTTGAAAAGAATTTTCAACAACAACCTTAGCTACGCACTCGGTGAGGCTTCGTGCTACGGTAATGCGTGCACCACGAGGTATCCTCTTTATGACTGGGTTGTTAGTTTTCAAAAGCCCTAATTTTTTGGCAAGAGATGTTGCATCTGTGGGTGACGATGATACTGTTGTTGCTGTAGGGCCCCTAGCAAAGTTTGATGGTGCGGGTTGAGACGCGCTGGGCAGCGGGGTATCAACGACCATACGAGTGCCATGACGGCGAGACGTATGGATGGCGAGCCCCCGCGGTCCTTTGTATTGTTTATTATCATCACAAATGGGGCAATACAGCAAATCCCACCTGTTGATGCATGGTTGTGAGGACATAAACTCGGGATATAAAATAAAAACTACTTAACTATAAACTTAAAAATTACATACGAACACAAGCGACGAATTATAAAATATGTAGATCACAAAAACACAACAACAATTCACCAAAAGTTTGACACATGACATATTTCTTTCATATTTATTATTCTGGATAATTGTATTTATTTAGTGTTTATTTTTCATCAAGCAAGTACTTGAGCAGTAGCAGGATTTGCTTTGGAGTAGCGAAATCAATGGTAGATAGGCTATACGCTCCAGTCAGCAACGCAGTATCGCGGCCGCCGCTTTCTGCTGTCGCCCTCCTACCGCCACGGCCGGCGCCGCCTGGTGCACGGAGCTCTGCATGCACTAGCGCACCCGTTACCACGCTACACGGAGCAATGGTTGCTGCGCTGTTGCTGTATCCCGGGCTTGAAGCCGTCCTCGCTTAGATCGCTACTCCTAGGCGGCCAACTAACGGCCGCGACTTCAGTCCAACTTCAGTCATTTGTGGATACGATTAATCTTCAACCACTACAGGAAATTTAGAAACCTTTTGAACCCTGAAATCTTAAAATTTAAGCGAGAAATTTTTTTGTCAACCGCTTGACGTGACAGTTCGTGACATATAGCTTAATTGATATAATTATATTCTTATTTTGAGCGTGTATATTTGTTTCTATTTTAATTTTTATTTTATATATGTTATTTTATATATTTTATTTATTTTATTTATTTTTATTTATTTTATTTATTTTTATTCATTTTATTTATTTTTATTTATTTTTATTCATTTTTATTCATTTTATTCATTTTATTCATTTTATTCATTTTATTCATTTTATTCATTTTATTCATTTTATTCATTTTATTCATTTTATTCATTTTATTCATTTTATTCATTTTATTCATTTTATTCATTTTATTCATTTTATTCATTTTATTCATTTTATTCATTTTATTCATTTTATTCATTTTATTCATTTTATTCATTTTATTCATTTTATTCATTTTATTCATTTTATTCATTTTATTCATTTTATTCATTTTATTCATTTTATTCATTTTATTCATTTTATTCATTTTATTCATTTTATTCATTTTATTCATTTTATTCATTTTATTCATTTTATTCATTTTATTCATTTTATTCATTTTATTCATTTTATTCATTTTATTCATTTTATTCATTTTATTCATTTTATTCATTTTATTCATTTTATTCATTTTATTCATTTTATTTTATTTATTTTATTTATTTTATTTATTTTATTTATTTTATTTATTTTATTTATTTTATTTATTTTATTTATTTTATTTATTTTATTTATTTTATTTATTTTATTTATTTTATTTATTTTATTTATTTTATTTATTTTATTTATTTTATTTATTTTATTTATTTTATTTATTTTATTTATTTTATTTATTTTATTTATTTTATTTATTTTATTTATTTTATTTATTTTATTTATTTTATTTATTTTATTTATTTTATTTATTTTATTTATTTTATTTATTTTATTTATTTTATTTATTTTATTTATTTTATTTATTTTATTTATTTTATTTATTTTATTTATTTTATTTATTTTATTTATTTTATTTATTTTATTTATTTTATTTATTTTATTTATTTTATTTATTTTATTTATTTTATTTATTTTATTTATTGTGTATATAGTGACATCATTAAGCCATTTCTACATGTTTTAAATTAAATTAATTCATTTATAACGTAAGCGTACGTACGTACGAGTATATTACCCGCTTTTGGGAATATTACCGGGAAGAATGGTAATTTACTGGTAATATTCCCAAATGGTAAAATACCGGTAATGGTATTTTACTCTCGGCACATCACTAATCTGCAACATCCCCGATTTGAACCCACAACCTCCAAATTCATAGCAAGCATATCGCATAGTGGTTAATTCTAAATATAGGTAATCTCTAATAATATTATAAATGCAAATTAACTCAATCTGTTACCTCTTAATGCTTTAACTCCTGAACTAATGACAATGATATTCATTATGGAAATAGTTTGAGTGTTCATAACATATAAAATCAAATATTTAAAAGAACTTGGCCGTTTTACATTTGTGTGCATGAACGGTGAAGGTGAATGACAGACTTGACATGACACATTACCTGCTACTACCTGGGCGTCCCTACTCAACATTAGGGAATGCTCCCGGTACTGAGTTTGTATGGCGAGAACCGGAAATTCCCAGTTCCGGTACTGTATTTGTATAGAAAACCAGTACCGGGAGCACTCCCTACTCAACATCAACATGCTTTACATTTAAAGCTAGATGCCTACTAATCTTCTTCTTCTTTCCATCCTGTTACCCCCTGCTGGGGTGTAGGGCTCGAATCTTTTTCTTCCACTGACTCCGGTCCTGGGCAGCTTGGGTAGCCTCCTCCCAACCCCCTACCCTACTACCCTACCCCTACCCCTTGGTAGCCTACTAATATGTCTTATAAATTCGTAACTCTCTCATTTTAGATGAAATTTGGTATGGAGATAGTTTGACCCTCGAGGCAGGACATACAATAGTTGTTATCAATCATCGTCAGCCCATGCAGACAAAATCGCAGACAGAAGTTAGTATTTTATATAAAGGCTAACTACTTAGGCCTTCATCGGGGTTCACTCACATTTAGAGAAATAATGATGCAACTAGACCTCTAGAAATAATGATGCATCTAGTAAATCTCTGAACTTCAGTACGTACTATAATTTAATTAGCTCAATAATCAGCTTATTATTATTAAAATTTAGCTCGGGTAGACACATTGATTCATTGAATTCATGCATAGAAATATAAACATATATATATATATATATATATATTTTTCTAAGCTTTAGCATGGTAATATGAATTTTCATGTTATAATCAATTGCAGTTATGGAAAACAAGGAACAAGTAACAATGCAAAATTTTTAGGTTATTTTATTATATTTTCAACCAGTGAAATTAACATACGAGTATCATTCTACTATAATTAATATGTCCATATGCATGAAATATAAGTACAAGTACATGCTATAGAACCAACGGGAGTTGATCGGAGAGCCGGGAAAAATCGCGCCAAATGCAGCCGTAAGTGTAGTAAAAAACCAAATATTCACCTAAAATTGCCACGCCCGCGGCCACCCCGGAATCCGTTGCCTCCGTCGTCATCTTCGTAGCTATCATCATAGTTCATATCACCGAAATCCTTCGAGCCATCACCAATATTGTCGTTACCATCACTACCACGGTTCACCGCTTCGTTCATTCCAGAGTCCTGCGCGTCAACATATTCCTCCTCCATTATGATTATTGGTGTTAGATATTCACTAAACACATGTCCTCATGCCGAATACATTTATTTTCGGCGACTTATCCTATATTTCCCACTCGCGATACAACAATAACTTAATTCGCCCTATCTAAGATGGCGGACAATATGGCGAGACACGGGTACGGCTTGCTCAGTGTTGCCAACTCGGATTTTGAAAAAATGATAGACTAATGTTTAAAATACGCCAAAAATATACTTGGTCAAGCAGATCTTGTCAGTAGAATAAGGCTTTTTTTACTGACAAGATTTGCTTGACCGTCTATATGCTAAAATTTTTTGAAATGTAGTTTGTCAAAGGAATGTCTCATTTCAATCATAGACAGAGAAAATCATACTATCTTTGTCTTACACTAGTACTAGCACCCAAAAGAAAATGATGAGTATAGTTTTCCTGGTTCTTACTGACTGACAAATTGGTTTGACCAACTATATGTTATAAAAAATGCTAATAAAATAATAATATGGTGTCTAAAATATGCAGTAAAATGCACCTTACTTCGTCAGCCGAATAAGGAGTGAAATTCATATTTTCTATGGGACGCTTCGAGCAACACGGAAGGGAGGCGGCATTCGCACTATTTCCCCTCTGCCGAGGTACAAGATTAGCGCGTCAATCTAATCTAGCGCGGGTAATAAAACTAGTTGCACTTGGATTTTTCACTAGACCGAGTCCAGACGCGCGCGTGAACACTGCTGCACAAAAATGCCTGTTTGCTCGGTTTTTTGTTATAAAAAGAGGTCGGGGACATCAAATTTACTAAAAGAAAGTGTTAAATTTTACATGTATTATTTTTTTTTACATATCATACGTTCAAACACAATTATTATATTTTAGTCTCATGTAATGGGGTTGGCCGGTGGAAGTTTTTAACAGATGGCGCCATCATAGCTTGCCCTGTCAATCCCTAGAATTGTGTCAAATTTTTGTTTTTTTAAAACCTTGGATGCCAGCCCTTTAAGCCAAATTTCATAGAAAAAGGGGCAATCTATGATGGCGCCATCTATGCAAACCTTTGACAGTTGCCAACCCCATTGTTGGATTTATCGATTTTGCTCGCTCAGTACAAATTGCGGATCGGTCGGGCGACAAATCCGACTTCTCATCTCTCAGAATACAATAACATACTTCAACGAAAATGTGTTAGTGTGCGTGTTGTGACACTTGTCACTCGTCCGCACACAAAAAGAGATCGAGGTTTGCAAGATTTGTCTTTGACGTGTGTCATTTTCTATGTATTTGTGTCGTCATTACAGATTGGATTTTGTATGTAAGTGTGTGAGAAGTGCGACTGTGTGCACCTTTCCCCCCGCGAAAAATGGCAGAAAGATTTGTACGGTGAGATATCGCTTGGGCCCCTCCCTTCCGATGTGTCGGAAGCCGGTGTTGCTCGAAGATGGGACGATAACCCTTTGCACCTACACTTTTTAAATTTGCCGCTTTTTTCTACTAACGGAAATGGCTTGACAGACTATAGTTACGACTGTTACGAGTTGGTTACGAGTTACCGTTGTTTGGCAATTTATTATTGACCAAGTGAGCACAAACGCGAGAAACGAAGAATCGTTTCAGGCGTATAACCGCGAACATCACGCATGATATTATGTAAATAGTTTGTAAATAATGTATTACAATACAATAATATATAGATGGTTTTAAATTATTATTTATAACGTCCATCCGCCCATCCATCACCACAAAAGTCAAAATTCATATGAAAATATTGACCACATAAGGCGATGATGCATATTGTTGCTGCCAATAAGTTGTTGCAAACTTGGCTTAGACCAAAAATATGCAAAAAAAAATCGGGCAAGTGCGAGTCGGACTCGCGCACGAAGGGTTCCGTACCATATAAAAAAAAAACAAAAAAAAAAGCAAAAAAAAAAAACGGTCACCCATCCAAGTACTGACCACTCCCGACGTTGCTTAACTTTGGTCAAAAATCACGTTTGTTGTATGGGAGCCCCATTTAAATCTTTATTTTATTCTGTTTTTAGTATTTGTTGTTATAGCGGCAACAGAAATACATCATCTGTGAAAATTTCAACTGTCTAGCTATCACGGTTCGTGAGATACAGCCTGGTGACAGACGGACGGACGGACGGACGGACGGACGGACGGACGGACAGCGAAGTCTTAGTAATAGGGTCCCGTTTTACCCTTTGGGTACGGAACCCTAAAAATATGTCAGATGCTAAATGGAGAATTTTGTGATACAAAGCGAGTGAATAAAATATGCCAGATCTGGCATATTTTATGCCAAGTTGGCAACACTGGGCTTGCTTGCGTAGAGTGGGATGTAAATTGTAATAACGGTAAATAACGATACGGTATTCGTTAACGATTATTATCGATTCTCAAAGCGCATTTGGTTATTAATAATTAACTAAAATGATGTACATTGTACAGTCACCTGCAATAATATATTACACTTCTAAGGCTGAAAAAATATTGTACAGTCAGCTGCTGAGGGGCTACCGCGAAAACATAAAATCTAAATTTTGTTATCTGCCTCTCTATCGCTCTTGCATATTCGAGCGAAAGCGAGTCAGGGCCCAGTTTTATAAAGTTACAAGTTACAAGTGTACAGGCGTTTACTGGCAACACTTGCTACGTTTTTAATTTGCGTTTTATAAAAGTACTGTGTTAGGCCCCATTCGCACGACAGCTTAAAAAGCGTTGCGTTAAAACCCGACGTTGGCGCTTTTTTACCGTTTCCAATATTTGTGTTCATATGAACGCTTAAAAATCACTTGTGAGTCGTACTGCCACGTACGCATGATCTCAGCAAAGCCATACTTTATTTGCTATTACGACGTATTATTTTAATATAGCTTGAATATTTCAGGAATTTGTAAGCATAAGTTGACATTTTAAGGCGAAACGAATAATAATCTTGACGATTGACACCAAAAATTGACACTTGACAGCCAACTGACAGCAGCGCCGGCGCTTTTTCAACGCTTGTGAGAACAGATACACGGATTTCCGTATGGTCTATTCAATTTGACGCCAACGCTCAACGCCGAAAATCGAACAGTGCTCGATAAAAAAGCGTCGCGCTTAAAAACCGCCTTCGTGTGAATACATACATGGTTATCCATTTGTGTCATTCAAACGCTTTTTTAACGCGCGTTGAAAAAGCTGCCGTGCGAACGGGGCCTTACAATTTTACAGGTTACAGTAGGGCTACCGCCAATACCGAAAATCGTCAATTGCGGGCATTTTTCTCTGTCACTCTAATTATGCCTTCATTGGAGTAAAAGAGTAAGATCCCCGCAATTTGCGAATTTCGGTTTTCGCGGTAGCCCCTCAGGTACAAGTGCCTGTAGCTCAACCATAGACGAAAATATGGGAGTTTAATAGTTTTCAACTCATAATCGAACAAGCGTTTTATAAAAATATTGTAAATTACAAGTGTAGATTGGTACACTTGTAACAAAAACTGACATACGTCTTGAGTCCTGTAATTCTTAATTTTTAATTAAAATTATTCGTTTTCTGAGCGATTTTAAACTTTACTCTTTATTGTTAGGCACCAACGCGAACGATTTTGCCAGGGCATGCATACTTTTCCATGCACTGACCTTATCAGTTTTTGTTAATGTATCTGAAGCATATAGTAAATAGGAAATAAAGTGACAATATGTTTGATATTGATTTTATTGATGATATCGTTTTATTTTATCTACTAGGAAACGGAAAGGGATTGGTGCCGATATTTGTCGTTGATTTATTAGCATTCGTCTCTTTATTTAAGTAGGTATAGTGCATTCACAATTCACATTATGGTAAAGTGTACTATTCATAATTTTCGATACACAGCGTACTTATCTTTGAGCCGCTACCGAAACGATACATTTTATAATGTAAGTAATGTGTTTCACAGTATTTATTTACTTATTAGGTAAATATTTCATGAAGTGTCTAACTTAATCTGAATCTGAAAACGGCCCGAAAAGTATATCCTTGGCATCGAACACCGCTCTCAACCACTCGATTTTTCCTTCATTTCTGGGCTTTCGAGCAACACGGAAGGGAGGCGGCATTCGCACTATTTCCCCTCTGCCGAGGTACAAGATTAGCGCGTCAATCTAATCTAGCGCGGGTAATAAAACTAGTTGCACTTGGATTTTTCACTAGACCGAGTCCAGACGCGCGCGTGAACACTGCTGCACAAAAATGCCTGTTTGCTCGGTTTTTTGTTATAAAAAGAGGTCGGGGACATCAAATTTACAAAAAGAAAGTGTTACATTTCACTTGTAATATTTTTTTTACATATCATACGTTTAATTACATTCAAACACAATTATTATATTTTAGTCTCATGTAATTGTTGGATTTATCGATTTTGCTCGCTCAGTACAAATTGCGGATCGGTCGAGCGACAAATCCGACTTCTCATCTCTCAGAATACAATAACATACTTCAACGAAAATGTGTTAGTGTGCGTGTTGTGACACTTGTCACTCGTCCGTACACAAAAAGAGATCGAGGTTTGCAAGATTTGTCTTTGACGTGTGTCATTTTCTATGTATTTGTGTCGTCATTACAGATTGGATTTTGTATGTAAGTGTGTGAGAAGTGCGACTGTGTGCACCTTTCCCCCCCGCGAAAAATGGCAGAAAGATTTGTACGGTGAGATATCGCTTGGGCCCCTCCCTTCCGATGTGTCGGAAGCCGGTGTTGCTCGAAGTTTCTGGGCATTTTTCCAATAATTAATATTTTACAACAAACAATAACACAGCATTTAGTAGAGCGTGAGTAGAGCACAGAGTATCTATGACAGACGTTTTTTTTAAAATAGTGATGTCCTTCACACCTGTAGATTTCACATGTAATCGAGATTGACCGTGGTTCTTTACAACTGTAATTATCTATGTGTATTTATAAAACACCTGTAGCCGTTCACAGTGCATTACAGGTGCCTGTAGCCTGTACTCTTGTAACCTGTAACTTGTAACTTTATAAAACTGGGCCCAGGAGGCAGATATTAATTTCGATTTTAGTTATTCACTGCCCTTTGGTAGGGCCTTTGAGATAACCGTAGTATCTTCTTAGTAGTTTGTGGCGCTGGCCCATTGTGTACTGGGGCCTTAAGTTCGAATATGGCTGTCATGTACGTGTGCAGTCCACTTGGCACTGACAATAGGGAGTATTACTGCAATGTTCTGCCGCCAGAGTGCAGCACTAAACATAGAGTAAAGGCATAGAGTAACTTATACATACTAGGCCTTAAACAGTTTTTGACAAGGTTTCACTATAACATACCGCGAAACGCGAAAATCGAAATTTCGTTATCTGCCTCTCTGTCGATCGAATAAGCAAGAGTGATAGAGAGGCAGAAACCGAATTTTCGATTTTCGTGTTTTAGCGGTAGGGCCTGTGAGTATGCGAGTGACGCCCTCTACGCAGAATTTTGCGTAATATTCCCTATTCATACTTTTCCTATATAGAAGCACCATACTTGAGCACTTGGCGTAAAAACTTGTCGTGGCCTGACCAAAGGGTCTGACTCACGGAAAATATACTACCTACCTCCCAGTTCAATATTGTTGTAATCCACATTTCTTCTCCGCTCATCTGGATTACAAGTACTCATCATCATCATTGGCCACAGCATCGTTGCAGCGACTAAACTAGGTATTTTGAGGAGGTTACATCGACTGCGATGACTGTATATGTTACTGTAAAAGCCCGAAGTACGGCAAAACCTAGGATTTACCGGCAAAACCTAGGTTTTACCAGTAAAACCTAGATTTTACCGATGCCGATCGGTAAAAGCCCGAAATGTTAAATCTTACTAGTTTACTTCAGGCTTTTACCAACACCGATATGGTAAATCCTAGGTCTTACCACAGCGACCGGTAAAGTTTGAATCATGCACTGATTCTCAACCCCTCCCGCTCAATCCCCCGTACACCGCACCGCATGCGCCGTTAAGTGGGTTAGGTTAGGTTTGAACTGCGATCCTCACAGAACCGAACAAAATTGGGTTAGGTTAGGTTAGAACTGCGACCCTTACAGAAACGAAATGCTACTAGAAAAGTGGGTGGTTTTTACCTCCTTTTCTACATAGTGCACCATCTACCATAATCTTTCATCGGGCCCCATAGAAGTCGGTTTTTTTTTCTTAAAAATTATCATCTAATATATTAGATGATATTATATTATAATCTCAAGAATCAGTGCATGATTCAAACTTTACCGGTTGCCGTGGTAAGACCTAGGATTTACCATATCGGTGTTGGTAAAAGCCTGAAGTAAACTAGTAAGATTTAACATTTCGGGCTTTTACCGATAGGCATCGGTAAAAATTAGGATTTACCGGTAAAACCTAGGTTTTGCCGTACTTCGGGCATTTACAGTAACATATAGACCAGTGGTTCCCAACCTGGGGGTAATTAACCCCGCGGGGGTAAAACTGGTATTTTATGGGGGTAATAAGCTAACCTAATATAACAATACAACAAACGTACACGTTTTATTTTTTATTACCATTGGGAGGAGGGGTAAAATCAGGTTCCCTAGTTAGTCATAAGGGTGACCGGACTGAAAAGGTTAAGAACCACTGATATAGACCAATGGCCGATCGGCATTTCTTACCGTATCGATCACAGACATGTCTTGACTCCTGGAGTGGTCCAGCAGCTCTGCGAATACAAGTATTACAGCCAATAATAAATGAAAAATATCTTAATATGACATACTTTATTGCTATTAGGCCTAAGCTTGATTCTAGACTAAAAAATAATAAATATCATTTGGCGTGCTTACAGACTATAAAATTTCACTTCAAATTTGTTGTAAGTCCTAGTATGTCCTAGTCAACCTTTCAATACCTGTAAATCATCGTTTGTGTTTGGGCTTCATTAACATTTCACAATAATTCCGGCGTTCCCTGAACGCGATAGGTTTCTTTGGGTACTTTTGTTTCGCAGAAGCTCTCAGAACCAAGTTGGCATTGATACCGCGGCGGGATAATAGTTTCGCATCAGTTTCGGGGTATACTTTGGATTCCTTCGGTTTGCTGAGGAAATTGACCGCTTTGCTTGCTTGACATACGGCGCATTGACATGGTGCGTCGTTATCAACCCATTTTGGGGTTTTCGGGCTATCGAGTTTTGTAGTCTGACTGGCTTGGGATGTATAAAGATGGCCTCTGTTCTGCTTTTTTGGAGAGGAGAATTCAGTATTAGGCGTGCCGGGTAGTAAACATGCGCCTAGAGGAAAAGCTGAGCCAGCTGCTCCAGAGGACGCTCTATATCCATATCTCGAAAACTCTTGTGTACTTGTTCCACTGGTGCCAGGAGGCAAGCACGCGGTACAACCAAGGACACCGCAACAGGCCCCGCATGGACTGCAAGGGCACTGACCACAGAATGCGTTTGGGTTAGGCGGTGCGATGCCGCACGAGGTCCCAGGGCAGACGGGGCCCGGGGTCGGAACGCCGCCGGTGCACACATGGTACGGCCCGCAGAACCACGTGCCGTAAGGGTAGTAGTAATAACCTTGCATGTATTGGATACATCGGGGCGGAGTATTGCATGGAGGAGGAAGCAGACGTCCGCAGTTGCAGTCAGCCATGTTGCCGCAGCATGGACCGCAGGGACTGCAGCATGGACCACAGGGACTGCAGCATGGACCGCAGGGACTGCAGCATGGACCGCAGGGACTGCAGCATGGACCGCAGGGGCAGGGGCAGGGGCAAGCCGCGCTCGCAAGGCTCTCCAGGATTGGAATGCTATCTGATAGGCTTTTCGACTTTTTCGATAACCCACGATCAAGTCGTTTTAAGTTTATCTCTGACCGTGTCTTTCGCCAGGTATCTATAGTTATTATACGTGAGTTTGTCGGTACTATTTCTAATGTAGGACAAGAGGCGCTCTTGAAGATAGGGCAGGCCATAGATTTCCAGACTTTTGTTAGGGAGGGCCTCTTCAGAGTGGCCGGCAGGTTAGCTGTAGTCTTCGAGAGCTTTCGCCAGCCGTTCTTAATACTGACGGCAGCCGCTGAAAGGACGAGTTCTGTTTGAGTCATCAACCTAAAACCTTTATTTATCCCTATTACTTTTTATCCACTTACTGAATCGTGGTTTGTGTAATACCGGCGAAGTATGCGCATTGTTCGATTCAGATGTGGAAGTTAAGTTCTGTTTTCAATCATTCTTACTTATAGTCTGTATCTTTAGGTAGGTATTTAAATAAAAGTAAAACAATTTGTAAATTTTCGGATAGTTATAACATTTATTGGTTAACTGACCAAATACAAAACCGCCTGGAACAGTCACTGAACAACCCGTATTTAACCTACATTATTTGATCATGTAATGTTGTCATCTACCCTCAACTGGCTTAAGGAGCCATTTGGTATCGTCTTGGGTCGTCCCATTCGTTTTTCGTCACGTTCTTCAATTAGTCCTCGTCTGCTTTCGTCACTCATTCTACATTCGTCACAATCGTCGCGTCGGTGGCTTTCAATGTAGAATGAGTGACGAAAGCAGAATAGGACTAATTTAAGAACTTGACGAAAAACGAATGGGACGACCCAAGACGATACCAGCCATTTGAGGGTAGATTTTGTTTACCTACTTTTATTTAAATACCTATATAAAGATACAGAGTATAGTTACCTAATATAAGGGGTTCTGCTCGAAAAATCTCGAGAAATTTGTCCTAAGTCGAGACGGAAAAAAATACTCAATGCCTCGAGAAATCGAGAAATAAATCACTTGTGATAAGTAAAAAGAAAACACTCTTATAACACGTGATGTGTCTATAGTGTATTTCTTTAGGTAGGTAAATTAATGTAAGCAATGTTTTATTTTTTTTCATTTTCAGGTACAGTCACCTGCACTAATATGTTACACAATGAAGGCCGCAAAAATATCTGACACGATCTTATTTGTAGAGCCATAAGAGCGTGTCAGATATTTTTGCGGCGTTCGAAGAGTAACATATTATTGCAGGTGACTGTACCTACTTAAAAAAATATTTATTAGGTAGTTAACCAACCAAATAAAAAACTACCTTGATCCGTCCCCTATCGTTCTGGCTTCAACCGATTTTAATGTTTTGAAACTTTTAAACTATCATGACATTTATGACATGTCTTTTTATTGAAAAAACGCTTTTAATATTTTTTTTTACTTTTTCAAGTGTTTTTCAATAAAAAGACACGCCAAGATCACGTATCTTCTTTCTAATGCAAAAGAAAACTAATTATAGGAGTGACTCCTATTTCGTTTAATAGGGCCATGTGATAACAATATTTCAAAAGTAAATTACTATTGATAAATCAAATCGTCTCGATATATTTCTATTAGCAAAATATCACAATTTTAGCAGCTTCATTGTTAATACCTAAGTATTAATAGATATATTACGTAGTAAAACGTCTGTAAATTTGTCACATCGAGTTAAATTTATTGAACTGTATATTCTTGCCTAATAAAATACCATACAGGATGACTTCAAATTGGTAATACAAAGCGTTTTACACACGTCTTCCCTAAACTGAGCCCCTCAAATTCTCATGCTTTTAAAATAATGGAAAGTATTTTTTTTTGTTTTAATTCATCCCATTATTTTAGGTTTCACATGGTTATCCTAACATAATGATTAACAAAGAAGTTGAAATTATTTTAAATGACCTTCGTCATTGGTTATCTTATCAATCGCCTGCCACAGTATTTAATGAAGTAAACGTGTTTTGATTAGTAATTGTCACTTGTCAAAGAAAATAAGACTGACACATCGGGACTTTATTTTTTTTATTAGAAATTAGCGATTTAAATACGTCTAATTTTAACAACCGAGTTAATGTAGTCTACTATTACTATTTGGCATTAACTGAGCCACAATCAAGTGTTTTGTATTACCAATTTGAAGTCGCCCTGTATATTGTGGTTTGTTTATTTTGTTAATTTACATTTTGTTATATATTATAATGGCACCTAACTAAATATTTACCATATGTTTGATTATTGATCTCACCTACGATTCGTATGATTGATTTGTAATAATATTAAAGCAAAAAAAAATAGCATGGTGTTTTTTACGGTATCGTCTTGGGTCGTCCCATTCGTTTTTCGTCAAGTTCTTAAATTAATCCTATTCTGCTTTCATCACTCATTCTACATTGAAAGCCACCGACGATTGTGACGAATGTAAAATGAGTGACTAAAGCAGAGTAGGACTAATTTAAGAACTTGACGAAAAACTAATGGGACGACCCAAGACGATACTTTTTTACAACTTTCAAAACTTCTCGAGATACTCGAGAATCTCGAGAAATCCTGGTCGGGAAATCCCGTGCCTCGAGAAATTAAAAAGGTCGAGAAACTAGAAACTACCTAGTATGTATTTACTTAATATATATTCAACATTAATTGTGTAAGTGAAAATAAAACCAAATTTCATTACTAGATTTTTATTAGTTCTATTACCTTTGTGTTTAGCTACATGCATAGGTATACTTACAAAGCTACGTGTTACAAACATCTGCAAAGTAATTGACCGTGATTTTGTGACTGAATAAGAATTTCCCAAGTTACCATTCAACCATAGCCAGTAGATAAGCTGGCTTAATTGGCAATATTTTTTTTAATAGACAGTTCAACGATTTCAGGCTTCGCGCACGCACTAAAATTCTCGAATGGATATCTTTTAGCTATATCTGAGCTCATACCTCGTGAACTAACATTATCCCAGTATTTAGTCGAGTCAATTGATTTAACAGAGAGTCGGTTCTTTGCGCACGCATTATTCTTGAATGGATATCTTTTGGCTACATCTGAGCTCATACTTCGTGAACTAACTTTATCCCAGTCTTTAGTCGAGTTATTTGATTTAACAGAGAGTCGGTTCTTTGCGCACGCATTATTCTTGAATGGATATCTTTTGGCTACATCTGAGCTCATAATACCTCGTGAACTAACAATAACCCAGTCTTTAGTTGAGTTAGTCGATTTAACAGAGAGTCGGTTCTTTGCGCACGCACTATTCTTGAATGGATATCTTTTGGCTACACCTGAGCTCATACCTCGTGAACTAACATTATCCCAGTCTTTAGTCGAGTCAATTGATTTAACAGAGAGTCGGTTCTTTGCGCACGCATTATTCTTGAATGGATATCTTTTGGCTACATCTGAGCTCATACTTCGTGAACTAACTTTATCCCAGTCTTTAGTCGAGTTATTTGATTTAACAGAGAGTCGGTTCTTTGCGCACGCATTATTCTTGAATGGATATCTTTTGGCTACATCTGAGCTCATAATACCTCGTGAACTAACAATAACCCAGTCTTTAGTTGAGTTAGTCGATTTAACAGAGAGTCGGTTCTTTGCGCACGCACTATTCTTGAATGGATATCTTTTGGCTACACCTGAGCTCATACCTCGTGAACTAACATTATCCCAGTCTTTAGTCGAGTCAATTGATTTAACAGAGAGTGGGTTCTTTGCGCACGCACTATTCTTGAATGGATATCTTTTGGCTACATCTGAGCTCATACTTCGTGAACTAACTTTATCCCAGTCTTTAATCGAGTTAGTCGATTTAACACAGAGTCGGTTGTTTCCAGATTTGGCACTTTCAGGTGCTTTCGGGTAATTGCTCCGGCTGGTTTTAATAGAGGCATCGGCGGGGTAAGGCATGCAGAAATATGACTGTAAGCCTCCAGATAAAGCACAGGATTCATGATTACTGTTGGATTGATTATCGTCGGACTTCATTCCCCACGATTTGGGAGGATTACACAGAGTGCACTCAAGTAGTCCGCAGGAGCACGAGCCGCAAGGGCCACAGCTCGGGCCGCAAGGGCCACAGCACGGGCCGCACGAGCCCCCAGGGCAGACAGGAACGCCGCCGGTGCACACATGGTATGGCCCGCAGAACCACGTGCCGTAAGGGTAGTAGTAATATCCTTGTATGTATTGGATACATCTGGGCGGAGTATTGCACGGCGGGGGCAGCAAACGGCCGCAGTTCCAGTCAGCCATGTTGCCGCGGCACACCCCGCAACACGATCCGCATGGCCCGCAACTCGGCCCGCATGGCCCGGAACACCCTCCGCAAGGCCCGCAACACGGCCCGCATGGCCCGCAACACGGCCCGCATGGCCCGCAAGGTCCACATGGGCCGCAAGGTCCACATGGGCCGCAAGGTCCACATGGGCATGCGAACATGGTGTTCATAAGACCAAGTGTTGGATTGACATCTGCTCCTGATTTTTCAGGTTCTGGAAGGGGTGGTAGTAAGTTGGACATAGAACGTGCCTTCAACCAGTTCTTTTTATTCTTGCGCCGACCTGACAGGGCCACACATGATTTACTTTTGATGACCATTGCACGATTTCCTCTCTTCGGGAGGATATTGGTTGTAATAGATGGCTTAACTTTATAGAACGAAGTTTGAAATCCCCTTTTCGCGTTGGCATTTCGCATGCTGTTTGGCACTTTCTCCAGTTCGCAGGCAGCCGCTGAAAGGACGAGTTCTGTTTGAGACATTAACCTAACACCTAGGGTTTAGATAGAGTATGCAAATGGGTTGGCACATATTGTATGACGGATGCATTCACTCAGATGCCGCATGATGAAGATTATAAACGACCAATGATGTTCCATTTAGGTATTACTTGCACAAATAGTTTCACAAAGCCTGGCGTTCCTAAATGAAATAAATTAAACGAGTTTTGCACACAAATGTAGTTACGCTCTCATTTTAAAACAACTAGCTAGATTACTCTGAAACTTTGTACTTAGAATAGGATAAGGTATATCTATGCCTGTAATTAGTTTATGTAGTTTCAGATACCATTGTTAAAAATACAGAGAACTTAAGTTTCTCATACAAAATTTTGTTTGTTTTATTAGCTGGAGCTATATACCTAATATAAACCAATTACAGTCATAGATATACATACCTATACAGGGTGATTCAGGAGACGTGAGCAGGACTAACACTGCGCATTTCGTAAATTATAAGCAACTGTTTCGTATCAGTATTAGCGAGGTTAACGTTAATTTCTTAGTCGTGTTGAAAAAAAAGTTATTTATTTACGACATACATGGTCACCCTAAAATTAGAATACTAAACTACCGATTTTCTGTGTCAAATTGAATGTCATCAACTCTTCACTGTCATCAGGTCATCACGGTCTGGTTACTTTTGAAAACTCGTATCTCACTCAAGTTTTACAGTTTATTTTCTTCGTAATCAAAATGCTGTCATTATGGTTAAAGAGGTTTTATGTTTATTAATTAGGTCTTATAGGGTGACCGGGTTATCCGCCTCTGGTCAAAGGTGTAATTGGTCAAAATACGCTTTTTGTCAAAGGCTCGTTTGGTCAAAGGTGGGCTTTGCCAAAGACGCATTTCGTCAAAAAGTTTTAGTCAAAGGCTCGTTTGGTCAAAGGTGGGCTTTGCCAAAGACGCGATTTGTCAAAGGTGTTTTTGGTCAAAGGTAGGCTTTGCCAAACTATTGTCTAAGTCGCGATTCATTAGATAATGCTTTCGCTTATGAATGGTACAGTCAACCTCATAAGTAGATTCATAAAAGATTATTGCGATGGGAAGATAGGCGTAATAAAATATTTGAAAAAAATTGTCACGTTAAGATGGATCCAATATAATAAGTATGATCAATAGCAAACAGAAACACGTACTTATAGTGTAGTAAATGAAGCAAGTTGTTGTATGGAGACCCATGCATTAATTTCTCAGTCGATGAAATTTTGCTTGGTTATTGTATAGTATGAGCCGAAACTAACATATAAATATCAAAAAAAAAAAAACACTCCTAAGTTAGGTATTTATACGTAAAAATACAAATCTGTTTATATATTGAACCAAGTAATTCCTCCGTCCAAAATTATTTTACCAAATAAGTTATTTGTATCAGTATGTAATACTAGAAAAAAAATCTAAAACTTTTGTCAAACATGAGAATATTTTTTTTATGATAACTCCTTTTTTGACGCTCATTTTCATCGGAAAATTGCTCTGCCATTTTTTCCTTAAGAGTATAATTTGGCGTAGTGGGTAAGAAAATCCAATAAAAAATGCATACCCAAGTTTATGTATTTTAGAACTATTAAAAGCTGAGAGTGGAAAATTTCTCAGCCTGATTTCTTTTTAAATACATACTAAGTAGTCACGTATATAAACTTAAATCCAAAATATCCAAAAGAAATATCATCCCTTGTACACCCCGCTCCATACACTGCTCCCGATATGTTTAGTTATAACGCTCGTTATTTTTTTGGATGTTTTTATAGTTGAATGGAAAGAAAACTGAACTTAATTCAATAAATAAAATTGATACAGAAATTTTCCACAGCGAGTAAAAGGCAATTTCTGAAAAAAGTATAGTTACATGGTAACTTTTTTAGATTTTCAATTTGTAGGTATAAATCGGCAATAAAATGGCATTCCAGTGAAAAAATTAGACTGAGCAATTTTCCGTTCCATGACACGCCAAAAATTATATTTTGTTAATATTGGTATATTGTTTCATATATTGTTGCAATACGTTACATGAATATGTCCGGAGAAGAAAGTTTAAACGGAGCATTTTTCCGTAAAAAGATATTCACGATTTAAGACTTTAGGTATTTACTTAAATCCTATTATTATTATTCTTTGGAAATTTATACAATACTTTTTATTTATTGATACTTTATCATACTGTAAAGTTTTTTCTGGCTGAGGAATTACTGCGGGGTCCACTACCTTTATTTACTACACTACTTAGTACCTACATAAATATAAGAATGTAACCAATTGGTGAGCCTTATTTTATTTCTCTCTAAAATGGCATGTATTTATTTGTACAGTCAGATAAATATTGTCATCACATAGACATATATCACATGGTATAGTGAGCATCATATAGTTGGTAGCATCCAAAGTAGCCAAATAATTCGGTACACCATAGATTTTATATGTTGTAACGAACTATTTGACTACTTTGAATGCTACGTACTATATGACGCTGACTGTACATCAGATAGATATTGTTATCAAGAGTAGCCGAATATATCTTAACACGACCTTATCCCGATAGCACCAAAGGCGTGTTAAGATAAATTTGGCTACTTTGGGCGGCAATATCTATCTGATTCTGTAGGGCTACCGCCAATACCGAAAATCGTCAATTGCGGGCATGTAAGATCCCCGCAATTTGCGAATTTCGGTATTGGCGGTAGCCCTACTGACTGTGCAAATAAATACACGAAACTGATGGCAAAGAAATATTTGACGAATCGCACCTTTGACAAAACCATGTTTGACCAGACGAGCCTTTGACAAAAAGCGTATTTTGACGAATCGCACTTTTGACAAAACCATGTTTGACCAAACGAGCCTTTGACAAAAAGCGTATTTTGACGTATCACACCTTTGACCAGAGGCGGATAACCCGGGTGACCATGATTGTAGAGAATTAAATTTGCCCTCACCAAAAAGTTAAAAAATAGGAAAAGTGTGGTTGTTGATGACAAATAACTATTGTTCGGGTTCTTGCTCGGGTATCAATATTAGCACGAGCGGTTAAACAACAACTTGGCCCCCTTGTAAAACAAATAACTATAGTTTTACAAGGGGGCAAAGTGCAAAGCTTCTAACTTCTAACTCTACAAGCCCTAACTTCACTAACTCTGCACAGGGCCGGATTAAGCATGTCGGGGCCCCTAGGCAGTGCGAGGCTCGGGGCCCCCTACAGTCAATTCTGCACACAGCATGTTCACTACAGGGAAATAAGTTTGCGTTTTTAATTTCAATCTTCAGGCGTCGGCCTAGCCGATCCAAATCGAACGATTTATTTTTCGCTCTTATGCGTGGACATAAAGCTTTATTCTATCGGTTTTAGCCGATTCCGCGTCGCGTCAAGTGTGGGGAGAGCCCTTTAGGTTTAAGGCCAATTCCCAGTGGAATACCAAAGATGTGAGCTTCAGCGTCACTTTCCTATCTACCTCTAATGCCAAATTTTAAGCGAGGCTAAAGGCTAAGCTCAACTAGTGCCGCAAAGTAGATTTTCTCAATAGTTCATATTTTGCGAGGCTGAACAGCGATTGTCCGACCATAAGACCAAACGCCGCCGAGCCACATGATCAGACTCAACCTAATAATAAAGAATTTCCATATGTTAAAATTACTTAAATTAATAGAGTTAGAGCAAGATAAGCCTGCAACAATTTTGATAGCACTCGCAATGCAAGTGTTATTTTAAACGTCAAAACTTCTATGATATTATGACGTATTAATAACACTTACACCGCGTAAGCTACTGTCAAGAACTAAAAAAAAACGCGAGCGCAGCGAGCGCGAAATTTTTGTTAACAATATCGCAAATTGTGAAAGGGTGTTGAAAGGCCGGGTATCGATCTTCATCTGGGTCTAAAAGTCCGAAGTGCCCCAGTGAGGCGAGCTTTCATGCGAAGTCAAAGCCGTTCATCAGGCTTCAGGATAAATAATTGAGCACAGACACGAACCAATGTACATTGTATTAAAAAGCGAGACCGCGGGCCGAGCTTGGCGCAGCGAGGCCAAAGGCTAAGCTGAAGTAGAGGACATGTGGAACACAAACCAATGGTAAATTGAGGTAAAAAGTGAAGCTGAAGGACGAGCATTCCTATGAAAAACTGGGAACACATTCGTCTTCTTTGTTTTTCTTTGTTTTTAATCAATAGTCCTCGTGATTCTGAGTCGAAATAACCCAAAAGTTGTTGGTTGTTCGAAAAAAAGTGAACCATTTTTCCTGAAAACCCCTATTATTACAACTTTACAACAGGTAGGCAGAATACGCCCCGTAAACTGTAACTTATTGCATCAATTTTATTACGGTATTTCATTAATTTAAATAATGGATCGAAAAAAAAACAATAAAGCATACTCATTATTATAAGAATAAAAAATTTACTCATGAATTTTGACCCTATGGAACAAAATTTTATTTGGTGCGCGCTGAGCCGCGGGGGCCCCCTAGCCGAGGCGGGGCCCCTAGGCAGTTGCCTACTTTGACTTAGGGTTAATCCGGCCCTGACTCTGCACCTTAGTCAAAATATGTGGCTTGGCCGTTCCGCTACCGTCACGTGGTGTGGTAGGTACTATACCGCACGACCATTAATGATATTATTTTTTTTTTGCGGTACATATTCACGAAATAAAAGTACTTTTATGTACTTATCTTTTAAAAAAATGTACTCGCACGGTTTCGGCATTGTGACATAGAGGTCGTGGTCGTGCTGGGTAGATGCTCCCTGGCACCACCAAACTATATTTATGGTTAATTTAATGGTCAAATGAATACAAAACAAATGTACTCAAATTGTACTATCTAGTGGTTTTTGCAGTACCACTGTCACATTTGATGTGCTTGTAGATAGTACAATTTGAGTACATTGATCGTTTTGTATTCATTTGACCATTAAATTAACCATAAATATAGTGTGTACCCAGCACGATCACGACCTCTATGTCGCAATGCCGAAACCGTGCGAGTACATTTTTTTAAAAGATAAGTACATAAAAGTACATTTTTTCGTGAATGTGTACCGCAAAAAAATTATAATATCCGTGGTCGTGCTGTATTGTATAGTAGTATATATAGTACCACATGAATTTGCCCTAGGTACCTAAATATTATGCACACTGGACCAAGAAATTGGGACAGGTGGAATAACACCCTAAGAGAAACACAATTAGAGTCAGACCAAGAAAAGTCTGCGGCGGATTTGATAGCCCACGCAGTGCAAGTGTCATTTATACGTCATAATTTCATAGAAGTTTGACGTTTACAATTGCACGTGGGCTATCAAATCCGCTGCAGAGTTATCATGGACTGACTAAATATTTGTAAACTGAATATTAAATTTCGTCTTTGTCATCAAATAGTTAAATTTATTATTGGTGGTACAAAAATATTATCAACAGAATGAAACTAATCAACTAGAGTACAAATTGGAATTTTATTTCTAGAGTTACAAAAATATATTTAATCAAATAATCATTACAGATTTATATCACCAAGGGAATGTCGCTTTCACTTTCGGGTCTTCCGGTATTTTAGTAGATTTTTTGCAGTTTTCAGGCTTATTTATGGGTGGTTTCGAAGAGGTAAATACTTTCGAAAATGGTTCGATGATGCTTTGCATGATTGCTGGTGTATTGCACTCCGCGGGGCTTTTAGTTCCAGGCTCGTTTCTCTTCGCCACACAGCCCGAACATTCACAGGGCGCATGCTGCGTGGCCCATTGTGGGGCCGTCGGAGAACTTAGCGAATTGGGCATTATTTGGTGAGGGCTTATTTGTACTGGAGGGAAGGTGATATTGAAGCCTGACCCATCAGGCGTAGCGGTTTGAGTTGTGCTTCCGGGCACACCGAAAGGTATAGGCAGGCTCGATTGTCCCATAGGTTGAGGTTGACCCCAAGACTGCTGTGTGCAGGGTGCGAACATTCCTTGTGTGCTCATGGCAGGAGACCCCTGTGAGCCCAGTCCAGGAACTCCGTAGCAAGATGTAATATTAAGAGGATTTGCCCATGGTGCTGGAACTGCTCCTGCAGGGCCTGAACCGAAAGGTGGAGGGTTGCAGATGCTGCACGAAAGGAGCCCACAGCAGCAAGGTCCGCACTTACAAAGCAGGTTAGGGTTGGGGGGCGCGATGCCGCAGGCGGTGCCGGGGCAGACGGGGCCGCACACTGGCACAGCGCCAGTACTCACGTGGTACGGGCCGCAGAACCACGTGCCGTACGGGTAGTAGTAGTAACCTTGCATGTATTGGATACATTTAGGCGGCGTATTGCATGGAGGGGGCAGTAAGCGGCCGCAGTTGCAGTCCGCCATGTTGCCGCAGCAGGGGCCGCAAGGGCTGCAACAGGGTCCACACGGGCCACACGGGCACGGGCACGGGCAGACTGCGTTCGCAATGCTCTCAAACATGGTAGGGACGAGGATATCCAAGCAAGCCCGATCCTTTTTGAATTTAGTAGACACATTGGCGGGCACAGGTTCGATCACAATCGGTTTCGCGAAGTTGGTAGCCGATCGGGCCTTCAGCCAGCTGTCGTTGATGAATTGTATTCTGTCGTCGGTCCGATACCCATCGGCTAGTTCGGAGCAGGACACGCTTTTGTACAGCGGGGCCGCTGCGGTGTGCGCGTCCCTCTTCAGCGTCGTCATTTGGTTCACCTTGAACAACGGGAATTTGAACTTGGCCTTGAAGATGTGTCGCAACGTTGGCTTCTTCGACACAGCCGCTGCTGAAAGGACGAGTTCCATTTGAGACACAGCGAACCTAACACCTACTTAAAGTGCAGTCGAATGAAATTAATGAATCAAAACAGGACATTATCACATCATTGGGTGTTCTTAGTAAATAGTTTGAATGAGTTTTTAGATTAATTAGGTATAGGGTATAAAAATACTGCAGCTGCATAGAAATAGTTTAATACCTAATATAATAATATGTAAATACTAGTATTTCGACTAAAGCTTTTGTATTTGACGATTCTAAAAGAAAACGTAAACGTTATTTCTAACATGTCCAAGCTTTATCGTCAACTACAAAGGATTTTCTCGATCGGGATAAAACATTTGAAAAATCACCCTCTATGCCGTCGACACCCGAGGCACAAACGAATATTCCCGTTTCTCCAACATCCACTTATCTCGACCTACAGGGCATGTCCACAAGAGATTTTCTTTCTTCTTTAAGCGACCATTTCTTTGATTCCATGAGAGGAGGGAAATTGGAGCCAGTTTTAGGCCTGGGACGTTTCCTTCGTTGTTTCACATCTTTATTTTCCTCTTTCTTTGGGTCTACCTGAAGCGCCATCTAATCGTTCTCATAGATAAATTAACTGCGTAATATTATCTGTCCATCTTGCTCCTTATTTATTGTGATGGATAGCTAATATTTCGCCAAATTGTGACCACATCAGAGTAACGAGTTATTTAGCAAAGCAGTCTGACAGCCGATGTAAGGGCATTTCTATTTATAGTTGTACTCCCAACTTGCATTTTAATTTTATATTTTTTCCGCTCAGAATCACGAGCTCTTTCGATCATACAAGAAAAAAAGTGTCCCCAAAATTTCATACAATTTTTTTGTCCGTTTTGTTACGGTTGTAGAAGGTTTGTACTTATTGAAAACCGTAACCAAATGGACCAAAAATTTTGGGGATACGTTTTTTCTCAGTAAAAATGTAAACAGCTCGTGATAAAAGTAGAAATAGTGTAAAAATTATCAATTCTAACAAAACATTTTGGTACAATTTTAAATAGAATTTAACGTATCGTTAACCTCGGTATCATCGTGTTTCGCCCCGTTCCTTTGATCGTAATTTTTCGTGCCATAATACTCATCCCACGTTATGATATGGTGGGCATGGGAGTGGGGGCACTACATATTTGTAATATTTTTTCGTTAACAAAATGGAAATAGTTCTATGTATTCTGTACTTACATGTATTTGTAGGTATATAGGTATATCCTTGTATCGGTTGTTTTTGTCTCTTTACGTATAAACTGATATGATGAGATTGAAAAGAAATGAAGTCACGAATATCATATTTTGACGAATGGGACGAAAGATGATGATACCCTCTACATCTGTTCCTGTTCGTTTCAAGGAAACGGGTAAAACTGGCTGAATGGAGGCTTTACAGGTGAATCAGATTTTGGCGGCGTCTTTTTCTCTTTCTTGGCTGGTTTAGCTGCACTGGTTAGCTCCACAGGTACAGCTTCCGCTTTCTGCACGTTCTCGTTGGTTTGAGCAGCTTCAGCTTGAACAGTTTTCGCTTGGGGCGAGGCAACTTGGTCCACAGTGGTAGCTAGGACAGTCTCAACTCGGGCCGGGGCAGCTTGGGCCGCGGCAGCTTGAGCCGGGGCAGCTTGGCCCACAGCGGTAGCTAGGACAGTCTCAACTCGGGCCGGGGCAGCTTGGGCCGGGGCAGCTTGGGCCGGGGCAGCTTGGGCCGGGGCAGCTTGAGCCGGGGCAGCTTGAGCCGGGGCAGCTTGAGCCGGGGCAGCTTGGCCCACAGCGTTAGCTAGGACAGTCTCAACTCGGGCGGGGGCAGCTTGGGCCGCAGCGGTAGCTTGAGCGGCGGACGCATGATTCCTAGCTACATTGCTAGCCATCTGCGCGGCCTGGTTGCTCCACGTCGTAGCAGCTTGGGAATAATTCAAACTAGTCATAGCACATTCCGTAGTGGCCCTCATAGCATCACTTAAACCCTGGCCAGCAACAGTCAAGCCCTGGCTAGCAACAGTCACGCCTTGAGCAGCAAGGCAAGCAGCACAGCAGCAAGCTCCTTTCGAGATCGCACAGCATTGAGCAACATGGTACGGCCCGCAGAACCAAGTGCCGTAAGGATAGTGGTAGTATCCATTCATGAATTGTAGACACCTCGGCGGTGTGTTACAAGGTGGCGGGAGGCAGGAGGCGCAGCATGTTGGATTGCATGAATAGCTACGCTTAGACACTGTCAAGGACGTAGTAAGGAAGTCTGTGGCTCGTAGGATTGTAAGTAGAGTTGGGATATAAGCGCCGGATAGTCTCGGGCATGATGAAGACCTCTGTAGACTTCCTCGCCTGCTTGCCGATGGCTTCACCTGCAGGGTCTTTAATTCCAACGACTTCCCTCCATCCATTATGCTTGCTTCAGCCGTGACTGCAAAAAATTGGACGCTTTTGATCTTGATTATTTTTCCAAAATACACTGGGATCGGTTCGCGACGCGGTTTGCCTGAGTTTGTGTGAGGCAATTTGTGTAGGTACAGTAGGAAAATAATGTAATCTAAATAGTTTTAGTTTTAGTTCAATTGTTTAAGGTCAGGTCACACCGGATGAGTGTGCGTAATAGTTGTGCAAGTAAACGTACGCGTTCCGCTGCGTTGTAAAATATGAATTCTCATGACCTGTGGCACACCGCTTGCGTGACGTGACGCACGCAATGCAGCCTTTACTTTACGAGACAAGCCGTGCATGCGTATACAGAGCGGAGCGGCAACGCTGACGTGCCCGTAAGGCCAGTCCTGAGATATAGGTTCGTCAATGTCCTACTGCCTTTGTCCTACCAATCGGACCACATGAACTTTTAGGGTTCCGTACCTCAAAAGACAAAACGGAACCCTTATAGGATCACTCGTGTGTCTGGCTGTCCGTCTGTCACAGCCTATTTTCTCTGAAACTACTGAACCAATTAAGTGGAAATTTGGTACACATATGCAAGTCTGTGCCTGAAGACGGACATGTAACGTAAATAAATGAATTTTAAACATAGGAGGCACTTTTGGGGGGTAAATTAGACGATTAAAAAACAAAGTTTTGCAAACTATATCGTGTTATATATCAAATGAAAGAGCTCATTGTGAGAATCTAAAATATATATTTTTTATAATTTTAAGATAAATAATTTAGAGGTAATTTAAGAAAATAGGCATAAAATTACCATTCCCGCCCCTTTATCTCCGAAACTACTGGGTCTAAGCTTCGCGCACTGTTTTGGTCACAGTTCAGAGTTCACCTAACACACTCTTCCTCGCTTCGCTCATCGTCGCACCTATCTAGGCTCTGTGCAGTATGCAGGTCGCGTTACTCATGTCTAGAACGCATGACCCGATTAGAAAACAACAATCAGGACCAACAGGGAATCAAAAGTTCACGTACTCCTACTAGTAGGACCACGTGGCCTAAGAAAATGATAGTTTCAATAGTCCGATTGGTTAATCGGACCAGTCGGAAAAAAGTTCACGTGGTCCGTTTGGTAGGACAAAGGCAGTAGGACCACGTGGCCAGAACGGCAGTGTTGTGGATAACGCTTATTTTTAGGCTTAAAGACTCGAGCCCTCAAGACTCGGTCTTGAAGACTCGACCTTATTTGAGAATTGTATTTATTTATTTTACGCGTATGGATGTAAGAAATCGTCTTTGCCGCCTTCGAGTCTTTAAGCCTCGAAGTGAGCGTTATTCACAACATTGCAGAGGGGTTTTCATCTATACGTATATATGAAGTGAGCACTAAGCTTATTTATTTCCCACGCTTATTTACTTTTTGAGGGGCCTTGTGGCCATCCAGGGGTATCCACTAACTCTGGGTTGACCGGTTAAACCCGGAGTTACCACTACAATTTAACCCTGTGTTAACGGTTAACTCCGAGATAGTCAACCCTGGCCCTAAGATCGTAGTAAGAATAAGATAAAAAATTACAGTATACCTAGCTTATGCCGGCTCTGCATGCCTGATGTTTGCTACTAGCACCATACACATCATACCAAACACCATCACCCAACACAAACACGGCATCGCCAGGCTTGGCGAACGTGCCAGCTTGGCGAACGTGCCAGTTTGTCGAACACCCTTTCGATTCAATCAACTTTGTGCAATAAACCGACACCGATGCGGATCACTAGCAAACACAAAACAGACAAACATCTAGGTATCCACACGATCGTGTTTGTTATATGGTGGTAGCTGTTTGCCAAGCATGTGGAGCCTTTCTCAAGTACGAATCCCACCGAATTTTCTCACAATTTGCCGCCCCTAATATCTTGCCGCCCTAGGCCCGGGTCTACTTGGCCTTAGGTCAAATCCGCCACTGCCACCGAACGGGCGCGGGCAGAGTCGGTGGAGCATTCCACGGGCTGTCCCGTACAAACGCATTTTATTTCCTGTGTTGCGACTTTGTTTTGGCATTTAAAGCAAGCGTTTATTTTTCTGTACATATTTTAGACCATTTGTCATAGAAAAGGAAACTCTTATACCTGCAAATCTTCAGAAAATTCGCGTTTGTACGGGACAAACGGTAGACAATTTCATGGAATGGTCCCGGTGCGCATTTCACATTTGTAGGTGACTGGTGACTACAATAACATATTACTCTTCGAAGGCCGCAAAAATATCTGACACGGACTTATTTGTAGCGCAATAAGATCGTGTCACATATTTTGCGGCTTTCGTTGTGTAACATATTATTGCAGGCGACTGTACGGCCGCAAGTCGGTCGGCTGCACGCAGACGCATCCAGCTCCGGACGGACTCCATCGCTTCTGCCATACACATTGAAAAGGCGCTCCGGCGCGGCCCGAATCCAGCCGGCCGGTGGGATTCGTATATCAAAAATACAAATAAGTAGTAGTTCCGTTTGTACACAACATAAAAAGGTCAAATACGGCTTTCTCTGAACCAAATGTTTCCTTTGGCAGAATTCATCTTTGGGCTCCTAAGATGTGTTAAGAAGTGGAGCCATCCAGATTTTTTACGCATGTGGGGGATTCAGCCTTGGCGACGTCTGAGGTTAGGTTAATAACTGTTTAACCCTTAAACCATTTGACATTCCTTTCTAGTCATTCGATTTCAAACCGTAATTTTTATAGTAGCGATGCGTTTTTGTTTTAGGTAAGTATGATAGGTATGTTGCCGATAGGATCTAAAGGATCCAGTTTAGATAGGTATTAAGTAACCTTTTCGACGCCGTGTCAAACACAAAAGCTGTCACTCGAACGCCACGTCACCGAAGTGTCAAAACTGAAATTGAACTTTATGCATATATGCACGTAGGTCTATGTTGCTCTGTGATCTGTGACCGATTAATCCGTCTTTGGCGTTGGACCTGCGGTGCGGATATATAAGTAATTGGCGTCCTAAATGTTCAAATAATAAATGTACCATTAATGTGATGTATGTGATGTTAAATAAAAATTAGGTAATAGGCAAAAGGTTAATAAGGCACGGTACACTGTGATCCATCAATGTGGTAAATATAGGTAGAGTTAGACCAAGAGCAAGTGTTATTTTACACGTCATAATTTCATAGAAGTTTGACGTTAAAATAACACTTGCACTGCGTGTGCTATCAAAATCGTTGCAGACTTTTCTTGGCCTGACTCTACTGACATATCGCAGTATTTACTGTACGTGTAGACGGATTAATTATATGTCTATTGATCATAAAATATTGTGATCCGTCAATATACTAGACTAGACGATCAGTAGTCTACATATCACGATATTTGATAAATATCAGAAAATCACAGTATTTATTTATGGTACCTACGTCTAGCATTCGCCTAAGGGTTCATCCCGTCCATCCAATCTGAGATAAAAACTATCCTATGTCCTAGCTTCTACGGGATAAGACTTAACCAAAAATGCGCATATAATAGGAATTGTAAAAGACTTCGATAAAACGTGAAAACAGAAATAGCAATTTTATATATATGATAATTTATTTTTATACAAAAAGTGACAAATTCATTCATTCATTCATTGTTACAATTACTTAAAACGACAAGTCTCACTGATAATTTGACGAGTAGGTTGCAAGTTCATTTACTAAATAAAATGATTAAATAAATCGAACAAAAAATTTATTCATAGGCTACAAAAAATCATGTATAAAGGTCAAAGGAGCAAGTAAATAAATTTAATTCCTAATCAATCTTGATTCCACAAGCTTGCGCCGCGGCATGGCCCGCACGGCAGGTCTGTGCCTTCGCTTCTTTCTGAGTCTTCGCGCCCGCAAGTGGTTCGTCAGAAGCTTCGCATTTTTTCGGCGGACATTTAGGAGGGCAGGGGCAGGGGCAAGGACAACATGGTCCGCAAGGACCGCACGGTCCGCAAGGCCCACACGGCCCGCAAGGTCCGCAAGGCCCGCAGGGTCCGCAAGGCCCGCAGGGTCCACATGGGCAAGGGCAGCGGCACGGCCCACAAGGTCCGCAAGGTCCGCAGGGTCCACAAGGCCCGCAGGGTCCGCAAGGTCCGCATGGTCCGCAAGGTCCGCAAGGTCCACAGGGGCAAGGCCCGCACGGTCCGCAAGGTCCGCAAGGTCCGCATGGTCCGCAAGGTCCGCAAGGTCCGCAAGGCCCGCAAGGCCCGCACGGACCGCAAGGGCAAGGGCAGCCGCATGTCGGGCAAGGGCAATCTTTGCCATCTTTGCCATCCTTTTTCTCAGCATAGCACCGCACCCACACCAAGGGCCACGTCACTCCGCGGGGCAAGGCCGCTACGTCCGCCGCCCGAGTCGCCACTGCAAAGGACATCCATGCTATATACTCGTCAGTCAAAGCCGGCTGGCATGCTATTTGAGAAGAACGCACGATGTATATAGCGTGGAAGTCCTTCGGCGGCCACCGTTCTCCGAAATAACATACCAGCGGCGCGGTCGGAAGACAAACGTCAGGTTGACAACGTCAAAACAGAAAAGATATCGAACGTTCGCTTTTTAAAAAGGATAGAGAATAGGAGCCTAATGAATATCGTAAACAACAAACATTGGAGTCTATAATAAAGAACATTTGTATCAGATAAAGTACAAATCACACAAGACTACATTTACTTACCTTTAAAAAGACTGTTAGAACTGCTGATATAATCCTGCAGTACCTACCAATAACTAATTTACTTTAAGTGGGTGATAGACGTGCGAGTAAGTCCGCATGGCATGGCGATATTTTTCTCTCGTGTGTCACCCTAAGTACGCGTACTTTAAAACCGCCGAGTAAGTTCGTTGGTGATCTGACATGTTTGAAATCTTGCTCATAGCCCGCCTCCGCTTAAACGTCGCGCGAGTCGCCATTTCCTCCATACAAAATTTCGCCGGTGAAATGCGTGAAGCTAAATGGAGCAAGCTTCAACGTGTGTCACCGACGTCGTGCAGAGTATGTTCGCGAACTTAAAGTTCGTACGTCTATCACTTTACGTCACACTGCTCATACTACAGTTTCTAAGTATCGAAACTACTTATTAATGTGGTACTGTAAATGCTGAGATGTAATGAAGCTACTTAAAACCAATTTGGCTACATGTTTTCCCCAATTTCGAAAGTTCCCTTCGTTAGTCAGGCGTCGTCTAAAAACAGCGCTTATGGCGTGATTTTCCTCGAGCGCTAGAGCTCCTAGGTCTTGACACGCTATATATGTATATGTTTTTAATGAAAATTACGGTTGCTACATGAACTAGGCTACAAGGCGGACAAGTGTACTTACATAATGGCGCCTGGTTGTTATTTTTATTCGCCGTTGTAACTATTGTTCGCGTTTTGATACATTTCAACAGCGATACTTGTTTCTGGAGAGCGGCGTTTCGCAAAACTAGAGCCATTTTTACTAGAATAAGGTTTGCAATTAATTTAACTGGCTATTTTTAAATGGTACTTGAGAATTTTGAATAATCCGGGTTATTTCACTTGAAAACTATGGCCATGACAGCGTGTGTACGGAAGCCAAACGTTGTTAGGTGTGATTCAAATGAGGAATGTTCGAATGGAATTCTTCTTTTTTCTTCTTAATTCAAATTCAAATTAATGTCATTGCCAGTGAGTTTAGAGTTAGATACAAGAACCTTCTATTAAGTAAGGGGCATTTCTCAGGAGGGCCATTTTTACGTGTCCGGGGCAATAAATGATTGAATTTACTGTTCAATAAATCTGAATTAATTTAGGTATGATCTTCAGCCTATATTCTGTCTGGGACACTATAAAATTATTTATTTATTATTTATATAATACAAGAAAAAAAAATTCAAATGCCAAAAATGATGTTCGGTGGGAGTGTCCCGCACCCAGATTTCATGAAACAAAAAATTATTACTCAAGATGGGGCATTAGATCGGAGTTATTATGGGTATTCACGCATAAGGTATTAGTTAACTTATCATATTCTTTATATCACAATAATGTGTTTGCTCAGCTCATTGAATAAAACCAAATTTACGATGTGTCCCGGGCTAGTGCCTGATTTCGGTGTAATTTGCAAAACATGTCGGTACTCCTTCAAAGTTGTAAACCAGGAACTCAGTGTCTCAAACATAGTATGCTTTAGTTGTGCCTTAACCGTTGAATAGAGTAGAGGTACAGTCACAGTATAATAAAGTGATTTTTTAAAGGTTTCTCCGTCCTTCGGTGGGTTTGGTTCTATGTTTTTTTGAGATCGGTGGTGCAATTTACTCCGAAAGTTTTAGTGCATTTATCGTTATGCAAGTGATAAAGAAATCCTCGAAAGTACGTAAATCCAACATTATTACATCTCCTCTGTATCACTCATGCTATTTCTGTAATTGCTAAAAAGCGATTAATTTTGACATCGCTGGTGTTGATTTCCTTGGATTCGGTGGATTTTTTGACCACCGATATCAAAAAAGTGATCACTGAATTCAAATCCTGCTCTGTAAACTAGTTTGTTGTACTAATTTATCACACGTAAACATTGCAATTACGTTGTATAAACGTAAAATTATGTTTGTAAGTAAATTAAGTCATAATAGGTACAAAAATCACTAGTTTACTATGAGTAGTTTTTTAAACCAGACGTGTGTTGAAACTTGTAGACCCAATGTTTCTTTCTCTGTCTTGATATTCTATTCAAACCAATGAAGTAAATTATGTTAATTGTCCTCTGTATCACCTGAGGCCCTACACCTCGATACCTTATTAAACGTGTCAGTCATGTTAAATGAATGCAGTCAATTAGATCCCACTTATTTTAAAATAACTTGTGTACTATGCAAGGTGCACCCAAGGGACAGGATGTTCAGAACAAGGGATTAAAAATAAAGTGGCCTTCTAATGTCGAGATCGCTTCAAAGGCACTACTACTACTACTACTGAGCGTACCTTACTGATCGATATTTCTAAAGGATAGCGATAGACACAAATTGAACATAGCAAATGTTTTAACAATCCTCAATGTCTTATGTCTTTATGTCTAAATATAGGAGTTACAAATCAGCTCAAGTGTTTGAGGGTGCTGGAGATCTCCAGCACCCTCAAATAATTAATAGGTAATTAGATCTTCAAGCATTAGTCGACCACTTCAAATAGTTTTAAATTCATGGAGTTCACGCTTTAAAACTCTGTTATTCAAAAATACTTGTTTTCCGTATTGCATCACATTGCTTTATAAGTGCATTAAATATTTTTTGAGCATTGAACACCACTCAAAAGTTTCTTGTTTATCGGGTGTAGGTAACATAAGTTTATTTTTGATGCATGTGCGGTCGGATTCTGTGAAACAAACATCTTCTCCTTTATGGCACTAATGTGCGAATTTGTGGTCGACATGTCTGAAACTCGTTCCAGGACCATACATCACCCATCACCCTATTATATGACGACAGTCAAATAGTGTGGGATATCTTTTAGAGATGTTGTTTTATAAGCCGTAATTAGGTTATTTTAAAGTCTTGGGTCTTTATCTATTAAATTTATGTAAGCTTTTGAGATCATTAGCCTTGTTACATCGCTTATAATCAAATAAGAATGAAGAATATGATTAAAATGTAATATGATTGAGATATAAAATTGAAATGTGATTTTTGTGTATGCATTATTGAATTCGGTGACGCCAATTGATTTCAGTGCCTGCACATGATTTCGGTGTTTTTTTAAATCTCAAATATCTTAAAAACTATAAGGTTCTAATGGAGGCCTCCACTACCAATATTTTTTATATTAAGGCTAGATTTTAGGAAATAAATTCGCATATCAAATAAGTTAAAAAAAAATTTCACACCGAAGTCAGGCACCGAAGGTCATCTCTGAGAAACGCCCTAAGGCAACATATTCACGAGGGGATCAAAATGTTCTTGACACGACTTTATTTTTAAGAGAATAAAAGCATGTCAAAGTAATTTAGAACATCTCGCCCGTTTAGCAACTTCTGCTGCTGACAACCACACCGCATCTGAAGACTTACCACCAACATCGAGAAATTGAAAAACATTTGCCTCTCTATCGCTCTTGCCCATTATCTGATATGTGTGACATAGAGTTTGTGCGGAAAGGTAAGAGTCGTGGATGAAAAGGGAACTAAAGTTTGTCAAAGGACTGTCTCATTTCAATCATAGACAGAGAGAATCATACTATCTTTGTCTTACACTAGTACTAGCACCCAAAAGAAAAAGATGAGTATAGTTTTCCTGGTTCTTACTGACTGATAAATTGGTTTGACCAACTATAACATTATCAATTTTATATGGCAATCAAACCTCTGACACCTGTCTTGTAAAAAGTAAACAAACTTCTGTCATTGTGTATTTTTATTTCAAAAACTGCAGGTTTTATTTATGAAATACTTTCAAAACAGGATAAAACCTTACATAAAACTACAAGGGAAATCATATTTGACATTGTTCAGTTTTTCCACCGAGAAAAAAAATCAGCTAAAAGCCGACTCGATATATCTTATAAATCTTGTCATTATCGCGCTTATCGCGTGATAAGCATGATCATAATATTCATAAAGTTGGTCAAGCAGATCTTGTCAGTAGAAAAAGGCGGTAAATTTTAAAAATGTAGGCGTGAATGGTTATCGGCCCATAGAAAACTTGAATTTCGCGCCTTTTTCTACTGACAAGATTTGCTTGACCAAGTATAATATCAAAATAATTGGTACTGAAGTAGAGATCAGGGGTCTTTTTCCGCCCAACTTTTGGCATGTGAAAAGCAAGCGACAGGGGGCCTACCTTAACCACGTTCGACGTGTTGCCTCTCTGTCGCACTTGTAAATACGTACCTAAGTATGACTGTGAGGCAACACGTCGAACGCGGTTCGCGGTAGGCCCTCAGAGCCAAAGTCCATCTATAGGTACTGTCCGCTCCGCAAAAGGGTCTGAATGTACCTATCAGGCTATCATCTATTGTCAACTATAGTTGGTCAAGCAGATCTTGTCAGTAGAAAAAGGCGCGAAATTCAAATTTTCTATGAGACGATATCCCTTCGCGGAGCTTCGCGCCTACATTTTTAAAATTTGCCGCCTTTTTCTACTGACAAGATCTGCTTGACCAACTATAAGTACTGATAAATTCCGCTACTTGACGCTAGATGTCGACTACGGAATAACTCGCGTTTTGGTAAAACTGATGTATGGAATTACCACGTCTCTTTCCTCAGGTAGGTACTTATATTTCTCTATGATGGAAACTAAGTTTACCACCATGTAGATAAGCCATTAAGTGCACGCTCTCAATATTTTCCAATACAAACACTTCAATACAATATTTACTTTATTTCCACTTGACAAATACAATAACCATAATACGCACAGTAAGCTGCAGAGATAACTAAACCCCACAGTTTCTATGCTTTGGGATCAGTTACATAATTCTCTTTGCTGCAGCTTCTGTGCTGTAGGTGAGCTGCCATCATACAGGTACAGAAGGTTCACTCTCTAACAAAACGCGTCTATTAAGAGTATTATTTTTATTTACGACAGAATATGACCGCCAGGTGGCGCAAGCGCGAGCAGGCGTCCGTTCCGTAGCGGTGCGCATGCATGTACACATGTACTCACATGTACTTGTAGCGGCGCGACGCGTGCCATCATACAATTTATTATAAAGTTACCTCCCCGTTATTAGGGCTATATTTTGATTTCTTGTCTTTCTTGTATTACTAAGACTCCGCTGTCCATCCGTCTGTCCGTCTGTCTTTCTGTCTGTCTGTCTGTCACCAGGCTGTAACTCACAAACCGTGATAGCTAGACAGTCGAAATTTTCACAGATATTGTATTTCTGTTGTCGCTATAACAACAAATACTAAAAACAACATATTAAAATATTTAAGTGGGGTTCCCATAGAAAAAACGTGATTTTTGCCGTTTTTTGCGTAATGGTACGGAACCCTTTTCGTGCAATAAAAACACAATTTCGCCGCTTTTCTTACAAAATCTACACCGTACCCCATCTGTGAAAATTTCAACTGCCTAGCTATCACGGTTTCTTGAGTTACAGCCTGGTGACAGACAGACGGACGGACAGACGACGGACAGATGGACAGCGGAGTCTTAGTAATAGGGTCCTGTTTTTACACTTTGGGTACGGAACCCTAAAAAGCGTCCCATTAAACGTTACTATTAGCTCTTATTTACTTATTCATGCGTTTCATGACATACTTTCACGTGCGCTTGGGCCTGATAGTACTTTTAAACTTTTAAACTACATTACATATATCAAAAAATGTGATAAACGCCACCGTGATGTTTACCAGCATACACTCTTCAGTTTTGTTAAAAATAGGTAAGTAACTGTTTCCGCTGCTGTCGACTATGATACAAAATATCTAACTCCATGGAAATTACTAGCGACCGGCCCCGGCTTCGGACGGGTTACACAAAACCTTAACCAATTTATACACCTAATCTATCTCAAGAATCTATTGATAGGTGAAAACCGCGTGAAAATCCGTTCAGTAGTTTTTGAGTTTATCGCGAATATACGAGTACATACACCCAAACAGACAGACGCGGCGGGGGACTTTGTTTTATAAGCTGTTTGTACTTTGTACTCCATATAAAATTGAACTGTCATTGGGACCATCATTTGACCCGAGAGGTGTATAAAATTAAAAAGGTAATATTAAATTAAACTTCAATCTTCTCTTCGTCGGAGAGCCACCTAAAATGTAATGCCGCTTAAAAATTAGCTTCTAAGAAGTCCTTAGGTTTCGTCGCGAAATGAGCTATCATCATCTGAAACAGAAGCATAATGCGTAAGTTTTTATTTGACCCAGAGAAGCGGAGCGTCTCTGTTTCAGCGTGTATAAATAAGAGTAAGAATAAGAAGATTAATAATGATGTACTGCCACACACATAGAAGAATACAAAGACGATAAAAGCAAAACAAACAAAAAGACATGTTGAACTAGAACTAACCTATTAGAAAATTTAAGAAATCTGCGGAAATAATTCGTGTGTTTTGAAAACCGTTCCAGTCACACTCTGTGGTGCCCAGATAAACACACCAAAATGAATGCTGTCGTATATCCTACTGGTCATCTCTAAAGGTCGCATGTATGTCTCAACTCAATCCTAACTTGACATACCACAGTATAGTTTGGCAAGCTAATAACATAGAAAAAGGCGCTATTAAAAAAAAATCGCGGCTACATTTTTCAAACTATTCCGCAGCAAACAAAGAAAGTTGTTTCAGTCAAATCTTACGGAATTTTAGTAACATGTACCTACCTAGATTCAAGGCTCCCGATTATTTTTGTATAAGGTCACAACTCTCTCAGAAGTATAATTTCAGAAAGATTTAAAAAAAAAACAGCTTTGCGCGAGGCCTACAGCTCACACAGCCAGTAGTTTATTCTATTCTATTCTAATCTTGTATTTATGTTATGTAGAACTAATAGTATATATCTGACGACCGGTCTGGCCTAGTGGGTAGTGACCCTGCCTGTGAAGCCGATGGTCCTGGGTTCGAATCCCGGTAAGGGCATTTATTTGTGTGATGAACACAGTATTTGTTCCTGAGTCATGGGTGTTTTCTATGTATTTAAGTATTATTATAAATATGTATATATTATATATATCGTTGTCTAAGTACCCACAACACAAGCCTTATTGAGCTTACTGTGGGACATTGTCAAAATTTAAATATTAAAAAAATCCCGGGTAAGTGCGAGTCGGACTCGCACACGATGGGTTCCGTACCATAATGCAAAAAAAAAACGGAAAAAAATGCAAAAAGAAAACGGTCACCCATCCAAGTACTGACCACGCCCGACGTTGCTTAACTTTGGTCAAAAATCACGTTTGCTGTATGGGAGCCCCACTTAAATCTTTATTTTATTCTGTTATTAGTATTTGTTGTTATAGCGGCAACAGAAATACATCATCTGTGAAAATTTCAACTGTCTAGCTCACGGTTCACGGCTATCACGGTTCGTGAGATACAGCCTGGTGACAGACGGACGGACGGACGGACAGCGAAGTCTTAGTAATAGGGTCCCGTTTTACCCTTTGGGTACGGAACCCTAAAAAGAATACCATAATGGCTCTGACCCGATGAGTGTTGTGTTTGCTGCGGTGTGTTCCACGGTTGGTCCATCGGCGAGCTAGCCCCTGGTGCTGCCGCCCCCGTTCCTTGCCACGGTTGATCCATCGGTGTCCCGGTCCCTGGCACTCCTGGTGCGGGCGCCCCTGTTCCACCCAATCCTGGGCCTGGTGCTCCTGAATATCAATATGATAATTGATAATATTAATTTAGGGATGTTACGTTATATCATTACATTTAGCACTGTCTGCAATTGACATTACATTTCGGATGGAACTCATGATATTATAAATTTTTCATAAACAATACACCTATTTAATTTTTTCAAAAGATTGATGTGGGCTAATTTTTATATTGTAAACGATTTATTTGCCGTTAGATTTGGATGACATTTGGCTGATTTTGAAGAGCTTAATCTTATTTTGGGCGGAAACGAGTAAATACGAAATAGCACAGACCTATAATATCGATATAAGAATGTCGTTAATGTCAACATTTGATTTGTAAAAAAATAGTTGAATGGCAAATGTCGTTAGGTAACGATATTCTTATATTACGTGAAACGGAAAACGACGCTTGCAAGAGTTATCGGGCCCGGCGTCGGAATCGACGTCGGCTTCGAACGCAAGGCCCGGTGGCAGGATGGATGTACTCAGTAATATTTAGGCCCCATTCGCACTATCCGCACTCTAAATACGTCGTATCGTATCGTATCGTAACCAGCAAGGCTTAAAGTCGATAATTCAACAACGCTTGATAAAAAGCGCCACCACCATCGTGTGAATGAACACACTGAACACACATGTATCCATTTGTGTCATTTAAACCTTTTCAAACGGGTGTTGAAACAGCGCTCGTCCGAATGAGGCCTTAAGCCCTATAGGATTCTTTCTGTATTCACGAAAATTGACCCATGTGCAATATTAATGATGTAAATCCGTACTATAGCGTGTCTGCTCTGTGCATTGTATTTCTTTTTCATGCAGTTATTTCAGGAGACATCATACCTGGCATCGTCCCCGGCGCATTATAGCCAGGATCAGCCGGATGTCCGCTCCCGGGCGAACCGTACCCGCCACCGTCGCCCCCAGAGCAAAGACCGAGCAGGCAAGTGGCGCAGCACGAGCATACCGTCGCCGCCAGGCAGCCTAAACAGCCCGCCAGGCAGCCGCCTGCGACTGATTGCGACTCGTTCTGCTGGCCTGAAAATAAGCAACAGATCTACAACGACGCTCAACGCCCAGTGAGCGTGAGCGAGATGGATGTGCATGCTCGGGCTCGGGACCGCGGATAACATATTTTTGAATTTTTATTTGAAGTGTACGTACTTTAAAAATAAAAAAGTAATCGCTGATGGTTATTCTACTGTAAAGCCAGGTCCAGGCGGCTGTAATGTAACATGAATTCTGCGTGTGGACGGCACTATACGAGCGTTACATGTACCCATTGATGTATTATATCTGAGAACTATTATTATTACGCTGCACAAACTTCTTCAATGATATACTTGTAGTAGGCGTATAATCATACAGCCTCTGGCCATGTTAAGTATTCAGAGTAAAAAGTTAAAATTTCTCAACGAGAATTCAAAATTTTGTATCAGATTTCTGAACGCATAGTCGCGCCCCCGCGCGCGCGCCGCTTCTGTCGCCCTCATTGACGTTTTTCATCAGCCGCGGCCATTACGTCCTATTAAAATAAAAAAGTGTTTTTATTAAAATAAAGGACGAAATATGTAAAGAAGAAAATAAAATAGTATACCTAAATGATCTATGTTGCGGAATAGAAGAAAAAATAAGAAGATTGGAGAAGATTCAAGAGCATACGCGTTCAAATCCAAATGCGGCATCCTTCCATTGGTATAGGCCCAGACGCGTTACATACCGATCGATGGGACCATGATCATGAACCTATTCTATGTCTGCAATTCCGCATCATCTAGATTCCTATCTCCGCCAACGGCGTCGAGAAGTAGATATCGCTCGGTATCCAGATGTAAGCCTCGCTCTCCAATAGTGGCAGCATTCGGTTAATTATTTAATACACATAATATTCCGAAAAGGAATATTAATTATAATCAGGTAAAAAATATGATTTGTTTATGTTATTTCTATCTGGTGTTAGTGCTGTGCGTTGGAGTGTTATAACTAGCCAACTGGTTGCTAACCTGTACTTGGTTATGCTGTGCATATGCTTCTGGAGCGCTATTCTCTGTTTCTAACTGCATAAAATGGCTGTGCTAATCATTTTGGAGTGTTAATCTAGACATCTCTGTTTGATATTCGCACTTGGCAACCTTGGCGTACTACACTAGGTGCGTTCACTGCCAGTAGCCAGGGGATATTGTCACATATTCCTTGCCAACAGCACTGAGACATTGCTCATGTCCTACCTGATAATAGGGTGCATTATAAACCACCTACAAGTCTTGCTAGATAAACTTACCTACTGGGTTTTGTGGCGTGTTCGACTAGACACCGCTCTTAACCAAATGAGTTAATCATGTGGTATGCCGGATTAGGCCGTCTCTTGATATATACTCATCTTCAAGTAGGTGAAATGAAGTAGGTACTTATTCTAATGTCAGCAAGCGAAGAATTAAGCGAGCAAACCTTGACATTGTCGGAGGGAGGCACCAGAATTTTGGATATTATAGGAAAAATCCGGATAGGATAGTGTTGTTGTTTGATTACAGATAAATAATTAAGAACATTATAAAAGAAGTATGACCCAGACAAGATTACAAAAGAATACTCTGCGCTGTAACAAATTATTGGTCCTCCGAAGATGTCCAGAGACTTAAGCTGCAGCTGGCGAGATTCTTGCCAGTGGGGAACGAGGCTAAGTATTGAAATGATACAAAATAAAGTTTCCTGTTCTCTAACTGTGATGATTTAGCTCTCAAAAAATTGTGTACTGTACCAGCTATAAGAAGGTATTGTCACTTTTAAGTGATTCTGTTCATTTTTTTAAATTAAATACTGAATAATAATAAATGGCATAAGAGGTTTATTAAATCTTTTAAACATGCTGTTGACAAGTGATGTTTTAGGAAAATCTAGCAGAAAAACTTTAATCTCCAGCAGCCCAGCCCGTAAGCCTGGCATTTTAAACTTCAAAGGCTCAACTACCAATCATATTTTGTAACGTATGATTTGCTGTTGTATTTGTTTCATACAAAAAAGTCTTTATTAAACATAATAATTTACAAAAACCCCTGGTCAAAAGCAAGGAAGAGGAAGCGGAGCAAGACTTTCCTCTCTGCATTCACAATGTGGTCGCACACAGCGCCACCACAACAGCCTGTGTTCATTTAGAACAAATTCTTAAAAGCTGTGGTTTACTTTTTTCTCATACAAGTATTTTGTCCGGGCTATCTCATACAAAGTTCCTTTTTTATCTGTGCCAACACCTACAAGTATTCCGAAATATGATCACTTCTGTGAAATTGATAGTCGAATACTAGAAAAATATGTGACTGTGGTATATACTGTATGTACAAATATATGCCTATGATGACCTTATAAAATAATGTTCACTTTATATGTACAGCAAGGCAAGATCCATATATTAACATAAGCACATTTAGGTAGTGCAACTGAGCGGTTTTAAGTTAACAAGATATTAGAATTGCCAGAAACTAAGAACACAAAATTGTTAAATGAGCACTAGCACCAAGATGTTTTTACTTGATTTCTTGAATGTAAAAAACATATCTGTTTCATGTGGAAAGATGAGATTTCAGTTTTTAGTCCTAACATACCTAGACTATTAAACTAGATATCTCTCTAGCTAGATATATGTGCCAGACCTTTCATGAAGTGTTTAAGATCATATACACACACACTGGTAATATTGGAGGAGAGATTAGAAGACAACCTGAGAATGAACACTAACAAAATGATTGAGATAAAAAACGTTCCTCTCGAAAATAAAGTCTCCCAAGAAACTTTAATTGGCATGGTAAATGCATTATCCAGTAACTTGAACGTTCAATTACCAGACTCTGACATTTGCGACATCTTTAGTGTCAAAGGAAAAACAGATAAATGGTCGATAATTGTTGAATTTAAGTCGACAATTATGAAGGACAAGATACTAAAAGCTGCCAAAACCTTTAACACGCGGAGTGGAAATGGAAGACTTCAGGCTCTTCACCTTGACCTTGAAAAAAATCGGGATACACCTATTTATATTTCCGAGCGACTAACACCAAAAGCTTCGAGACTTTATTTCTTGGCAAGAGACCTTAGAAGATCAAAAGATTATAAGTATTGCTGGACTTCGTTTGGCCGAGTTTATGTGCGCAAAACCGACACTTCGCCAATAATATGCATCAATAACGAAATTCAAGTGCAAAGTCTTTTTAATTCGTGACTATGTCTTACCGTCATCAGCTGTGCCTATTTTATGTCGATTATTTTTGATTCAAATCAAAACGTTGCAACTGAATACTTGCATGTACGATTATACAACATTGCTGTTTACCTGTTTTTTGTGTACTCTGTGCTCGCTAAAAATAGTAAGTACTCTTATCCGTTAAATATACTGTCTCATCAAAATGAATTCGTGACAACTTTCTATTCGATTGTTCAGTACCTAATGTCTAAAGTTAATAGTTTAGAAAAATATATTAATTGCCGAAATGTGATACAAAAGCCTAAACCCTACCAGTTTATTAATACCATGTTACTAGCCCCACCAATTAACGACTTTGCAAACAATATGGACATTTTAATATTTTTTAATGTTAGAGATTGATATTTTAAACGAACTGGACGACTTGGACAATAATAGCAGCTTTTTTTGTAAGATCACGGATCTACCCACTTTAATGCCTAAAAAAAAACCTACATATTCAATTATAACTCAGAATATAAGAAGCATTTATAAAAACATGGATGACCTAGAAGTAAACTTAACCTTATTCCAACAGATTCCGGACGTTTTGGTACTCACGGAGTGTCGGTTTAATCACGACAAACCTCTTCCAATAAAATGTAATTACTCATGCTATAATACTACAAAACAGACAACGCAAAATGATGGGGTAGCAGTTTATATAAAAAATTCTATACAACATCAGATAAAAGAAGTTATGTTACCCGAGGCTTCTTGTATACAAATTACTATATCATGTTTTACCATACTCTGTATTTACCGTTCTCCATCGATAACGAACACTACTAACTTCGTTACGTCTCTCGATTTGTATTTAAAAAACAACCATTTGGGGAATAATGTCATTATTACCGGGGACATCAATATTAATATTATGATACAAAATAACTCGACTATAAATTACCTCAATATGTTAGCATCGCACGGCTTGTTGACAACACATAAACTAAACACTCGAATAAATAGTTGTCTGGACCACATAATCACAAATCTAAACCCCAATATATACTTTTCCAGAACAGCTATACTTGACACTACGATAACAGACCACCACATGACTTTGCTAAATATCTACTCTAAATCTAAAAACATGCCTAATAAAGCTCACAAAACCATAACTGACTACCAACAAGCACTTAATTTATTTAAAAACAATGATCTCAACGAGTTATTAAAAATAAACGACCCCAATATTTTGACAAACAAATTGATTTATTACCTCAATAATGCAATCGTAACAAGTTCTAGGATAGTTAGAATTCCATGCAATAAAAGGACGTTAAGACCCTGGATTACTACAGGTGTACTGAATTGTATTCGGCATAGAAATAAATTGCAGAGGACACTTAGACATGACCCTACTAACGAGATACTTCAAATTACTTATCGCCGATATAGGAATTACTGCAATAATCTAGTGAAAAAATTAAAACAAAAAAATATGAACGTGATCTTCTAAATGAGGCCAAAAATAACAACAAACTATTATGGAAGTCAATAAAAAATATTACAAATTTAAATAAACCCAGAAGTAAAAACAATGAACTTGCAAACCTATCTGACTCCCCTATCTCTTCAGCTAATTTTATAAACAAACATTTTACTTTTGTCGGACAACATCTAGCTGAAAAAATTGCACCAACTTTGAGCTACGATCATAACCTCACAACATATTTAAACTCCTTATACTCTCATGCGTCATCAATTGGCATAATAGAGCCAGATCTGGGAGAAATTGAATCCACAATCCTAAATCTTAAAAATAAATCTGCATCTGGTTGGGACAACATACCAACAACTTTTATTAAACTGGCAAAATCTGAATTAATTCCCATTCTAGGCCATTTGACTTCACTGTGTTTCTCCAAAGGAATATTTCCTGACGCTCTTAAGCGAGCAATTATCCACCCAATCCACAAGGACGGGGACAGAACAGATATCAACAATTATAGGCCCATTTCAGTCCTTTCCACAATTTCTAAAATCATAGAAAAGATAATAAATCGTAGATTGATAAATTATTTTAATAAATACGATCTTCTGTCAGACCGACAATATGGTTTTCGTGAAGGTAAGAGTACGGAAGAAGCGATACTTGAACTAACTAACTCTGTCTCAAAGCACTTGGAGAGTAAAAAAAAGACGTTATGTATTTTTCTAGATTTACAAAAAGCTTTTGATACTGTGTCTGTCCCCGTCCTAATTCGAAAGCTAGAATCTATGGGTGTTCGCGGAAACTTCTCAAAACTAATCTCATGTTATTTAAACAATAGAACACAGCGTGTTAAAATAAGTAATGAGGTATATAGCTCCGATGAACAATCAACGCAGTTTGGCGTGCCCCAGGGCAGTGTCTTAGGTCCTACTCTTTTTCTGGCCTACATAAACGACCTTACTAACATCCAACTTACAAACGGGCTAGTTATTTCATATGCAGATGATACAGCTTTACTATTCCATGGGGAAAATTGGGATGAGGTATATGCTCATGCTGAGGCTGGTCTTTCAAAAGTGATGATATGGTTACAAACCAACTTACTTTCATTAAATATTAAAAAAACCAATTACATAACTTTTTCAATTCTAAACAGTACACAACCGGATAGGATAAAACATAATTTAATTGCTCACAATTGCATTAATCAACAAAATGATACTTGCTCATGCCCCAATATCAATCATGTTACCTGTACTAGATATTTAGGTGTCCATATAGATCAACTACTTTCTTGGAATCAGCAAAACGAAGTAACTGCTAATCGAATAAGAAAGCTGAACTGGTTATTTAGATATCTTAGGCATGTCTCAGATAAGGAACTATTAATATACATATATAAAACGCTAGTACAATCAATTATTCTCTATTGCTTACCTGTTTGGGGTGGTACTCATAAAACTAAACTCATAGCACTTGAGCGGGCGCAACGATCTATCTTAAAGACACTTCTGGGTAAAAAAATAAGATACAGCACTGTCGACGTTTACCGTGACGCGGACGTGCTTACAGTGCGACAGCTTTACATACTAAATAGTGTTCTCAAGGTACACAAAACATTAAAAATTGATAATAACTTAATAAAAAAACGTAATCCACATTCGGTAGTTAATCAACTTCATACAGCTAAGACTTCTTTTGCACGAAGACAATTTTATGTATTATCAATCAATCTATACAACAAAGTGAACAGGCTAACGAGCATTTACACAAAAAGTTATGGAGAGTGTAAAAAACTTTTATCAACTTGGTTAAAAAATAAAAACTATGATGAGACTGAATCACTCATAGAATAGATAGGATAGGTAAATAAATTATGTAACTGTATAACGGATGGTACGGAACAAGGGACGTTTATGCAAACGGGTAATTGTTTAGGATATGTACTTTATTTCTTACTTATTAATCACGCTAATGTTTGAATTCGGTTGTGAGATACAGTTTGTTAAACATTAGTGTAAAAATATGCATGTTTCAACCCTAGCTAGTAGATACTTAACTGTTTTGTAGACCACTTGGGTAACCTACTGTTATGTCTTTTTCTTATATAATATAATACTTATGTAATTAGTTAACAATAGTATTTAAGATTACCTTAAGTTATAGGTTATTTTATTTTATTTTTAGCGCTGAACCCTGTATGAAAGAGCGAATACCTCCTAACACAAGTTTTTAACTTAAAAGGAGGATTCGGCACCTATGTCTTTAAACGTGTGTTAAAAATAAATAATTTTGAATTTTTTTTTTTTTTGAACACTGTTTAGATGATAGATATATCTATTGTTGATACTCCTTATAACAAATGTTATACTATGTAGGTACTTATACGGGATACACTTAATTATAGTCTTGGTACCATTACCTATGTGGAGTTATAATCAAATGGAACTAGCTCCTTAGTACCTCAGAAAGCTGGCTACTATATATATTTATTTCTTTACGTTAATCAAAAGATAAAGCCCTTTATAAAGTGGTACATTGCTAATACAAATTGGTTGTTTGTATAGTTATAGTATAAGTTTGGCTAATGAATATGGCTATGTGTATGTTTACACAAAAGCTTTAAGGGTTAAAGAGCTGAAAAGACAAAAATACATACTTATACTAAATTAAATATATTTTAAGGAAACCTAGTGTGACATTTTTTGGTGGCTCATTAAAATAAAGATTTATAAATATACTTTCTGCAGATATTTACTTACTTACAGTAACAGTTTATTGACACGCTGGGGCGGCCGATTAGAAATGAGTTAGCTGTTGGATTATGGAAGGAGTCAAAAAGAATATATATTACATTAAATTTGTTCAGCTTATGTCTTTTATGTTTAAAGACTTTCTTTCCGGTTTACCAGATTATGGGATGCTTCTGAGAGAAGACAACACAGCTATCGCAATTATTTATATACCGAATAGTTGAAATTAAATCCTGTATTTTTGATGTCTAGGAACATTTTGCAGTGGTGCGAAAAAAGACATTACAATATTCTACTTAAATGATATATTTGTGCTATAAATGTTATAAGCTGATTAAGTGATAACTTGGGATTTTAGAGTTTTAATACAAATTAAATTTGAAATGTCTTGCAACATTTTGGAACTTCATATACCTACCGAGTTATTGGTAGCCGTTCAGATGAAATATGTGAACGCTATACATATAGCCTGGTGAAGTAACCCAGATGTTTTTTCTACATAAGTAGATGCTTTCACATTTTCATGAATATAAAAAATATTTTATCTATGCTTTCCTTTCATTTGAAATGAAATCTAAGGTATTAAAGTTATAGGAAAACCAGAAGGCACGGTCACTGAAACTACTCAGTTTTACAAAATATTTATGAGTATATGTTACATATAATTGTAAAGATTAGAGCCCCAGCTCTCAATTAAATAAACTTTCTATTAACCAGTTTCAAGTTTCAACAGCGTCTTATTCTGGTTACCCCAGCGTTATCCGGGGAGTGCACTGGGGTTCAGCCATCTCTGAACGAGCAGGGAAGAGGACCAGGCCGCGTAGCCAATATGCTAATCGCTTACGCTCCGTAGCGATCGAAACGCAACTGTCACTGTCACACTAATATGGAAGAGTGATAGAGAGACATAATGCTTTTCGTTGTCGAAGCGATAGCGATTGTAACCTTGGCTAGGCCGGCAGGAGACAGGAGGAACTTCTGATTGGTGAGGCCAACAGTATGGTGCAATCCCTTGCGCCCAACACCGTCAAATAGCATGATGCCTAAACACTTGAAATACTGGTGTATGTTTTGTGAAAATAATTACATTAATTATTTTATGGTATCTGTTCCAGAAGTGCTTGCCGTTTTAATAGCATTACTTATGCTAGGTATAGAAGTGTAATTTTCTGTAAATCTGTTCTTGGGTTTTTATTGGGGAATAGGCTCTCCTCAAATGATACAATTGAACATTTTAGGAAGAACGTTTTTTAGATTACACCCACCTCAACATTAAAGTGTGAGCTGATACCTTAATCAGTCTTAAATTACTTATCAACAATGTCACCAACTAATGAAAATCTTTCATTAGGTACAGACAGAAAAAGTAATAAATTACTTTATTTCTTTTATTAGCCATTGTGATTGTACACAACGTGCAAACCCTGTAATTGATAAAATATGAAACTTTATTCTGATTTTTGATAAAGACCTTTATGGCTTTATAAATTACAGTAACCTTTGCTACCTTCAAAATTAATTTTTCAGGATAAAACTAAATTGAAATTGAGTAAGGTTGCTTAAGCCAAACATTGGTTATCTATATATAAATGAATGATAATATTCGTGATGGTAGATTGTTAAATTGTTAGTGATTACATTTTATTGCCTTCAAAAACCTCATGCAAAATTGCATGTTAACTTCTAAATTATATACCTACTACATCTCAAGCAGTAGATTCCATGTCTATTTCATAGAAAAAACTCTTCCCAAACAATTTGTAAATGGACTAAGTCCTACTCTTAAAAAGTAGTGGTGTTGATATTTTTTAATCTCACCACTCATTTAACCCATTGTGCGCAGCCTGACAAGGCTGCTCAGGCTGACAAAGCAAAATCCTTTAGCAGTTAATATTGATGGAAGAAAACATTACACTTCTAATAATTTTGCTCAATTTCATAATCATAGTTCCATCTAATTCTAATACTTATATAAAGATATATCCTTACTATCTAGTTAATGAGAAAATAAGCGTTACTAAAGGTTATAAGCAGCAACACACTGTCAAGAGTTGCTTATAGTTGTTGAATTCGTTAAAAATTGCATCTCATGCTAACATTTGATTTCTTTGATAGTCCTATAATAATTGAGTTTTAAGTGGTACTTGGTGGTACTAATGAAATACCTATTAATAAGAAACAAATTCATTTTGATTCAATTATCATATGACAGGCAGTTTGATGAAATATTGATCTCTATATCTATAATGATCACTAGATCTCTAAATAATGTTGTTAACTAAATATACATATTGAAAATAGTTGATGATAACTAAAAGGTACCTATTTTAAAAATGAAATCATAAATCATTGTTAATCATTGATTTCATTATTGTAATACAAAGCCAAAACAAACTTTGAATACTTATCTCTAAACATCTACAAGTATATCATTGAAGAAGTTTGTGCAGCGTAATAATAATTGGAAATTAAACGAACTTACCTGTAAGTGAAGTTCTATTTCAATTATATTAGCTGCACAAACTTCGAAATGATAATCCCTCCCGCCCAGTACCCGCGTTGTCCTGAGACAACCAGGGATTTTAATAGTGAAAAATCCCTGTCAAAGTTTAAGATAATATTGGCTTTGCTGAATTGCGGGCCAAGCTGTCATATCAGTTGGCATATTCACTGCCAGCGCGAGCTACGAGCGAAGCTGACAATATGCGTTTTCCGCTTTGTAGCGACAAGCGCCTATAAGACGAGAACCTGCCTAGGTAGCGGGTCACTGGCAGTGAAAGTATTATGTCTTGGCTTGTTACTCTAAACTAAATGAGGGCGACAGAAGCGGCGCGCGCGCGGGGGCGCGACTATGCGTTCAGAAATCTGATACAAAATTTTGAATTCTCGTTGAGAAATTTTAACTTTTTACTCTGAATACTTAACATGGCCAGAGGCTGTATGATTATACGCCTACTACAAGTATATCATTTCGAAGTTTGTGCAGCTAATATAATTGAAATAGAACTTCACTTACAGGTAAGTTCGTTTAATTTCCAATTATATTTAATGCCTGTTAAAATTTATAATTCTTGAGACATATCTTGTAAATATTAATATGTAATTTAATTACCCAATCCTGACATGTAAAATTGCTTTTACCAATAAATATTCTGATTCTGGACCTTACGGGCACTAAAAATGGTACTAGTTCAGCGGTGTCACTCACGAATTCGAGCCAGTCGTGCATCCTAACGCAACTAGTTGCGACCAATCGCGCGCGTGATGCGAACTCATCAACCAATCGCGTTGTAGCGATGTCACACCGCTGTACTGGCCCCATTCATGCCCCACTCTTATTGCCCGTAAGGCCAGTATTACCTAACACTCGTGTCGGATCCATCGCCTGTCGGTTCTTAGCGCGCGTCCACACGTTGACGCTATATTTCCTAAACGTAATCTTACATTATACGTTACACCCGTCTGGATCCGGCTTCAGTGACAATAATTGTACTAGCCCCCGCACTAATACTAAACAATTTTTTTCCTTTAATTTAAAAAATTGTAGTATCGTTTGCAGACATATCTGCGTGATAAAATTTTGTTTACCTTGAGGCGGGTAGGCGTGGGCACCTGGGGGGTAGCCGGGTGGAGGCGGGTAGGCGCCTGGAGCCGGGTACTCTGTCTGCGGGTAGTTTTGCGGGTAGTTTTGCGGGTAGCCTGGCTGGTAGGGGCCCCCGCCCCAGCCGCCAGGTTGGGGGGGATAACCCCCTTGTGGTGGGAAACCTTGAGATGGGTAGCCTGGTTGTGGGTAACCTAAAATTAAAGTTAGTTTTCGATCAACTTTTTAGGCCACCAAACGGAGGAATTACAGAGGAAATAATTCGTGTATAACCACTCACATGCTTGATATTTTTCAGTGACCTCTATTATTATAATAAATAAGGGTGACAGCTGGTAGCTACCAAAAGCAAGTGAGTGGATAAGCAAATTTTGGCATAGTTGTAGAGAATTGGTGTATTTAACAAGGTACTAAAAGTAATCAATTAAAATCAAACCCAGTCAAATCCAAATGAATGTTATTAAATATTTATCATCCAAAATCATCATTTAATAGTACATTATTGTCGAGGCTCGGAAGTAGCTACTTGCAGGCTGAGGATTTGTCTTAAGGCGACGGTAGCGGTGGGTAAAATTTCAGATTCTGTCAATTTACCCCATTTCACACACAAGCGCACTTCACGCACACTACCCCACTTTACTGGGACAGGTCAGTGACCCATCATGTTTTTTTAAGATTGGACTTTCAGTTTAGTATTGACCACTAGCCTCCTTTGAGGGTAAAAGCGTTTCATTGAAAGATGAAAGAGAAACAATGCATTTAATCTTGCTTTCCTTGTCTGTTCATGTCACACGTGACGTACTTACCTATTTAATTAATTTGATTGTTGACTGTTTTACTACCTAATATTGCTTTGTCGAGATACGCGTTTTGTACAATTAAAGCGAATAAAACAAGATGTCATTAAGTCAGATGTAAAATGTTATTTACTACTCTATACGGTTTTTCATAAGGTGCAAAATCCATTCAATAGGAATTTAAATAAATAAAGTTTCAGCAGGGTGGCAATTCCATTTTGGCGGATAAAGCGAAACAGGATAGTTCTATTGAACCTGCTTACAAATTTTCACGAGAATCAGTTGAGAAATGTGATCTGCAAAGGAGAACATACAAAAGCATTTTTGCCCAAGCTGAAACGGAGGCCTTTGCTAACGTTCGGCCAATGATGGTTTAGGTACACCTATAAAAAATGGTTGTCCCTGCTGTAATTTTAATATCTTTATATTTCAACGGTATAGTTTTGCCTTCAAAAATAATCGGTATCGCTAAACAATAGCGGTACCTTACTACTTATACGTTCACGAAATCGGTATCTGCATAACTTGATTGTTAGTAAACTAACCTGGAAAATAATCTCAAAATCACCGAAACATTTATGTACAGTCACCTGCAATAATATGTTACGTCATTAGCGCCAACTTTGCCTCCAGGGAAACTTTGCCCAAAACGACAATTTTAAACAAATTCGTTAATGTAGAAAAAAATATAATAGTTATGGCCACCCTGCTATTTTTAGTAGAAAATAGGTTATATTTCTGACAAAACTATATACCAAACTTGTGCATAACTTGACTTGGGAATTTAGAGTTTGAGCGAGTTGTCTAATATAGGGTATATTTCGGCGGGCAAAAAATTTATAAATAATGAATGCAAGTAGAAAAAATTGAGAACCCTTTGACAAATATTTCCGGGTTTGAGTTATAACACATGAAGCATAGATTATGTCTATTGAGATTTAAACTAAAAAGGCCTAAATACACAAAAGTTTTAGCGGTGGGCAAAGTAATCCGGTAATTTGGCATCTATACCAACATTGCCCACCACCAAAAACGGATTAGGGTTGTCACTTTCATCTAATTTACCCAACTTCGCAAGTAAAAGAAGGTTATGTTTGTACACTAAAATAAATTTATAAATATATACTGTATTTAATTTGTCTTATTATCCTTTATTTAGATGTTTTATCCCGTTAACGAATGAAAAACACAACAAAAATCATATTTTTGGCCATTAAACTATTGTAACAGATTTTCTCAGAAGTGACAACCCTAGCCTTTGTAAAATGCTTAGGCGAGCCTTATTTGGAAATGGGCAAAAACGGGTAGGCAACATTGCCCAGCAAATTTATTTTAAAGTTTTTACACTTATCGCTAAGTTATTAACAGGGAATGGTAGGATTGCCCAAAACCTTTAAGTGATCCTTAGACATCATCATCATACGAGCTGTATTTGAATACCAAATTGACGTGGGCAATGTTGGCGAAAACCCCGGATATCTTTGCCCGCCCTCTAAAACGCAAAAAAAATAGTAAAAACACGATAAAAAATATTTTTTTTTTTCAAATAATCTGATGCGTTTGATCACAATGGACGTGCTGAGCAAAAAAAGTCATATAATGTGATGTTTTTTGAGAAATTCGTTTTAAAAAATAAGCGGGCAAAGTTGGTGATAATGACGGTACCTACTCTTCGAAGGCCGCAAAAATATGTGACATGGTCTTATGGTTCTACAAATAAGATCGTGTCAGATATTTTTGCGGCCTTCGTTGTGTAACATAAATTGCAGGCGACTGTACATTTGGAATAATTATTTTATTTAGTTTTAACGAAAGTTTCAAGTTTAGTACGAAAATACTTCAGATATGCAATATGCACAAAATGTAGACCTAATCGAAATAAAACATTGCTTTTTATAGGTAATTTATAAAACATTCGATACATAGGTATACATAACAATAACTAGAGCGCTATTGGCCTGTAAGCTTCATCTCGGTCTCCAAAGCCGCAAAAACTCGCTAGTACTTAGTGCTGGTCTAGCCGTTATTTTTTCTTGAAGATTTTCAGAGAACAGCACGTACACGCATTATACATATAGACGGAACGAACCGCATAATCATTATCATTTATTCGTCGCAATCCATGGTATTACAGATCTAGGTACAAGACAGTATTACTTATACGAATTACATAACTCTTCCTGTTAATAGGCATTATTTTAAGATAAAAGTTCTATAATATAATACAAGATTACAATGAGATCCGTTGGGTCCTCTGGTATTTTGTCTTGCGATACAGAATTGTATAACGACCTTGCAGTCACCATTGAACGTGTGGTACCTGGATGATGGCACTATTGGAGGAAGCCCTAATGTAGTCCTGGATGATGTAAGTAGGCTCTTACCTTACTTACAATCAATTGGGCTAGAGGTAAATTCCACAAAATGTGAGCTGTATCCATGTGGTACCTCAGCATTAGATTCCGTGCCTAACTTCCAGTCGGTTTTTCCAGGTCTCCGGCTGCTGAACAAAACTTCATTTTCCTTATTAGGAGCACCCATTGTTCCAGAGGGGGTGAGCTCGGCGGTCCGGGCTAAGACTCAGGCACTGGAGTCTGCTTTTGTACATTTCAAACACTTGTCGGCGCACGTTTCACTCATCCTTCTTCGAAACTGCTTTGCAATGCCTCGTGTGACATATATCTTGAGAACTGCACCGATTTGGAGGTTTGATCAGGATGTACAGGTGTTTGATCGTGTACTTCGACAGGGCTTAGAGGGTGTTTTGAATGTCAGCTTCGATGAACCACAGTGGCGCCAGGCATCACTTCCTGTTCGGTATGGGGGTCTGGGGGTACGTTGCATGCGTGACGTCGGGTTGGTGGCTTTCCTAGCATCATCTCATGCGGCATCAGGTCTTGCCACTAGAATTCTCTCCTTAAATGGTGGCAATATCTGTATTACATTTCTCACGGAGGCTCTTTCCGAGTGGTCGTGCCGCTTTGCAGGAGTTGAACGACCAGAAAACCCCTCTTCACAAAGACTTTGGGATGATATTCTGTGCCGTGAGTGGCATAAGGGCCTATTGGAGAGTGCTGTAGGGAAGGACGTTGCCAGGCTAAAGGCTGTTAGGGAACCTGAGTCCGGGGCATGGTTGCATGCCTTGCCGTCACCACACTTGGGAACCTTACTTGATAATGACACGTTACGGATGGCGGTAGCACTGAGAATTGGGGGCAAGGTGTGCGAGCCACATCAGTGTAAGTGCGGGGCAATGGTGGAGGCGGATGGTCACCACGGGCTAAGCTGCTTGCGGTGTGTGGGTAGGATACCTAGGCACTGTGCCATTAATGAATTAATAAGGCGAGCTTTGGTGTCGGCGAACGTCCCATGTATCATGGAGCCCCAGGGCCTAAGTCGTTTGGACGGCAAGAGACCGGATGGTCTTACACTTGTTCCTTGGGCGAAGGGCCGCAGCTTGCTTTGGGATGCCACGTGTGTGAGTACTTTTGCTCCCACTCATCTCACGCGCACGGTAAACAAGGCAGGTGCAGCGGCTGAAACTGCTGCTAGGTTGAAGCACAGCAAGTACGCGAACCTTGAACAGGTGTACGATTTTGTCCCGGTTGCCGTCGAGACGGCGGGGCCTTGGTGTGCCGAGGCCAAAGCCTTTATTAAGGATATAGGGCGACGCTTAAGGGATAGGGGCTGCGACCCTCGCTCTGGTTCTTTCCTTATCCAACAAATATCACTGGCCATTCAGCGGGGTAATGCCGCCAGTATTTTTGGCACATTTGATCCGGGAGACAACCAGAGTGGGGGGCAATATTTTATTTGTTAAGTTCGTTTTACTCATTCTTAGGTTTATTTTAGTTTATAATTTGTATGTTTAATCTATTGTAATCTAAATGTTTTTAATAATTAAAATTATTATTACTCTAAGATTACAATTGTCATCAAAATTCATTGACGTACAGAAGTCAAATACGTTTTTAAACTGACGCAAAATGATACCAGCATAATAAAAATTGATCCCAATCAGTAAAGATGAGTCTTTAAACTTTTTTCATTTTAAGCGAGTTTTGAAGGAACATAATACTTAAATTCGATGTAATCGTATTGTTTTAAGATAGTTTACATATTATATTATAACAGCAAATCAAATTTAAATGAGACGCGAGCTAATATTTATGTACCCTATTTTATGAAATACAAATTATCTACTGGTATACTTTCTCGTGTGCGTATATGATTTAATGTCAATATAATTGTCAAAAGCAAGAAAATCAAGCTGTCAGTTTCATTTGAAGAAGTACACGTGTGCTCCGGTGTAGCCCCAACGGGCATCTGACTTGAAGAAGAATTTTGAGTGATGTCGTCAATGTATGGAAATTGTTCGAAAGTTTACATTTGAGATTGAATTTCTGTGTTGCCTTTGTGAGTAAAAATATAAATCGATAATAAATTGGTAGCTGAATTATCTAGCTTTCAGAATCATACAATAATTCAATTACTGTCAAAGACAAATTTGTTTTGCTTCCGTCTCAAACGGAACTCCATATTTTGATTTTTTGATACTTTTAGTGTCGATTTGTAGAGAATAACAGCAAATTAAAAATACAATGGCATGAAGAGTCGGTACACGGTTTCTTCGTGAACAAATTTACGTGTAATTTTATGCAATTATTAAACATTTATTGAACAAATTATGGTTACAAAGTGAGGTCTAAATCGAAAACGTCATATACCGGCCCCTTAAACGGACGACCTTGGGAGTCCGTTTAATTGAATCCGAAGCCAGCAAGTAGCCTTACAGCCGAGTCATATATAGTGCTTTTCTCAAAAATGGTGCAAGAAATATAAATATCATAGAAATATTTTACAAAAGCAACTTTCTTACGTATATATTTTCACAGAAAAAAGTAGAAACAATTGAAAAAATTAACTTTGCCGCGTTTTTATTTTTTTAATAAAAAAATAGAAGTGTATTTTTCTGCCGAAAATACGTCAACCTATTTGAGACAGCTAAATAGTCGCGGTACTAATCATCTGTTTGGCTGTTTAATGGCCATTTCAACTTTTAAAAAGTTTGGAACTCGACAAATAATGGAATTTGCAGCAACATTGCAGTCCCAAAATCGAAACTGCAATGTTTTTAACTTTTTAATTTTTGACTGACCATAAACTACGCGCTTCGCAACCTATTTTTTAAACGGCAAAGTCGACTTTGCCGTCCATTTTTGAGAAAAAGTCTATTCTACCAGCAATGATAAGAAAACAACTCAAAATTTGCATTTGATTAGGTACTTTGCCTCACATGCAAATAAAATGCAACTTTACTATCAGTTTTTAAGTGCAAAGTAAGCCTTTCCGAGCTGGTGTGGTGAAAAATATATTGTTTATCTTGTTTAAAACACCATTCCCTACAACCATGCCAAAATTGGCTTATACACGAATTATTTCCCCCGATTGGCAATGTTTGGTGTTCGTTTCTGAGCAACAAACGTTAGGAGGACGAAGATCTGTACCCGATAGAAGGACTTATGTAGCTTGATGATGAGAATCATGGGATACAACAACATTAAAGTGGATGTCAATTCTAATTAATATTGTTAAGTGAACCCGCGAAATTTTTGGCATAAATATTTACGAAACATACCTATAGTTCGTTTTTTTTAGCATTAGAAATAAGGTAAACAATCTTGATGTGTCTTTTAATTGAAAAACACATTTTAAAAATAAGTTACGGCAAATATGTAACAATTATGAATATAATACGATCATTTATATTCTTCTGCTTTCATAAGTATTAAATTTTGATTTTTAAAAAGCGTTTTTCAATTAAAAGACTTGTCAAAATCGCTTACCTTCTTGCAAGTTCTTTCTAATGCTAAAAAAAACAAACTATAATCTACGAATATCTCTGATACTGGTTTTCGATGCTAAAAATTCTGAAGATCAATGCGGGTAGGACCGTCTACGAGCTCTTTCGTCGTTTCTAGCCCTTGTTGTTCACCTCTTAGCCCCCATTCCCACGGGCGCTTTTATAACGCGCGTTAAAAAAGCGTTTGAATGACACAAATGGATACATGTGTATTTATTCACACGACAGCGGTGGCGCTTTTTATCAAGCGTTGTTGGATTTTCGACTTTAAGCCTTGGTCGTTAAATCGAATTTAGAGTGCGGACAGATTCAAGCGCTTTTTTAACGCGCGTTAAAAAAGCTCCCGTGCTAATGGGGGCTAAGGTACTCGACTTACAGAAAGTCGGCAGAGCAGGAGCGGTTTCTTTTTTCTGGCTGTGTCTGAGCGACGTACGTACGTAATCACGGAATAAATAAGAGTACTAGGTACAGAAGACTCACTCTCTAACAAAATGCGTCTGTTACGATCAGCACAGATATGGCCGCTAGGTGGCGACAGCGCCACGCGCGGCTTATGGCTTTCCCCAAAATTGGGGCGGAACGGATGTACTTTTAGCTACCTGTAGCAAAGCGACGAAATTGCGGAGTGAGCCACGACTGACGTAATATACAAATTCGGGAGTTCTTGCACTAATATGACGGCCTTCCCCATCGAAAGGTTTTTTTGCCGGTCTTGCCCACATTGACCTGAAAATAGAGCGGGTCAAATTTTGAATGTAAAACTTATGCCCGCTTTATTTTCTAAAATATAAAAACGTTTTTTGTTTCACTAATTTCTTTAAAGACATTTATGACAAAGTGTTTTGAAATGTTGATAACAGTTTTGACTGTCTGGGGCCCGTTTCACAAAAGCTTGTAACTTGTAATACATGCGGTTGTCACTTTTTGACAGCTTTTATTAGAAAGGGACTTCCACTTGTATTACAAGTTACAAGCTTTTGAGAAATGGCCCCTGGTCTGGTAGGGGTCTCATACTACTAAGTACCTAACAACCATAAATATCATCAAAATGCAAAGACACTTTGACAAAAATGTGTTCAAAGCAATTAGGCGTTCGAAGCGCTCGCGATTTTGATCTACCAATATGGACGATGTCATCGTACCTCGCGGATCATAGTCTTGAGGAGGAGAATTTTTTGCGACCGGATCTCCCTTCACAGGCACAACCACAGTACTCCAATTCAGACTTGGCCTGTCACTTTCGACATTAAGGGTTATAAGAGAATGGTGCTTTTCAATGTTTTCTTTTGATGTATCGGGAATAATCTTTAGAGATTGGCAAATGTTAGTGCAAGCTGGTTGCGTTACAATTATTGATTCTTCTCGTTCTTCTATTCTGGGACCCTTTGGAGAAACTTTTTCTTTGACGGGTTGTTCTGTTCTTGCTTTAGAAAGAACATTGCTCATAACATGAAAACTGGTTTGATTTATTTGCTCGCTCAATTTCATCTCTTCAAAAGTCTTACTTAATGTTGTTTCTGTGCATTTTAAATTGCTTATTAGCTTTGGGAGTACATTCGTTTGTATTGCGACTATTTTCTCTTCATCGTTAAGAGTTTGATATTGTGGATTTTCTAACTCAATTGTTTTACGAGACTTTATATTGGCTTCGTCAAGGTGTTTCGTTCCTTCAATAAGCTTTTCTTCAGGAATAATATGTAAGTTATCTTCTATCACACTTTTATGGACTAGTAGTGCATAAAGTTCTTCTTCAGTTATAATACTGTGTGTAATTGCTACTGATTCTGACGATTTTGCATCGACATCTACATCATCAGTAACACTTTCATGTGTTATAATAACCTCAGAATCCTTTTCTAAATTTGACATAGATTCTGCTGAAGTTACTAATTCAATTATTTGTTTTGGTGACCCTTCATCATGTTTCCAGTTTTCTTGTGTTTTCTGAAGTTTGCCAAGCTCTTCTGTTTTTATTTTATGTATAATTGGGTTTGCTTCTATTAAAATATCTAAATCAGCGGATTTATTTATTGTTTGTTCTGTTGAATTAGAATTTAGTTCCACTGCTTGTCCTGCAATATTATTTAGGATAATGTCCGGAAATAACTGGTTATGCTGGATAACTTCTTGTATTTGTTTTGTTTCTTCAACAGTAGCATTGACAGCTGTTCTAACATTAGGTTGTATTGTTTTTTCTTCCATCGCTGTTAGATCTAAAGATTGACTATATTTTTCTGATATATTTCCAGTTATTTTTTCATTTTTATCGTTATCTTTAGAAAAACTTTGATGTTGTGTATCCTCTAACAGTAATTCTTCGAAGTTTTTATTTGTTATAGGACCTTTAGCTGTGCTTTGTTGATTCAAGAACAATTGTCCACACAATTGTTTATTGCCAGTAGTTTCTAGCTTCATAGCAACAGGTTGAACTGGGAGATCCAATTGTTCTTGAGAATCGATACCTGGATTCGGATTATTACTAGCCATTTGTAGATTCTCATTTGCATCTCCATGTGATTTTTGTTCAACTACAATATTAATTATTGTAAATTCACTAACAGACATTTCAGCGTCAGTTGCATTAATCGTTGACGTTTCTTCTGTGTTACTAATTGTTGAATAAATAGTCGATTGACTTTCTTCTTCGATATCGAATGTTTGACTTAGAACATTGGAAAAGCTAGTCTGTTCTAGTTGGTCCTTTGAATTTTCAAAATTGCTTACATTATTTTCATTCGCTGTGTTTTCTACATCTTCATTGCTTTTATTTGTTATGTCTTCTACGTTTCTCTGATATATTACGGTTTCTTCTTCTAAATTTGCTTGATTGGATGCGTCTTCTTCTCCTAAATAAATGTCGTTTGTTTCGTCTTCTATGTCTCCTGCGTTTCGTTCATTTGATGTGTCTTCTATTTCCCTGATATCTCTTTGATCCGTTGTACTTTCTACATTTTCTACTCTACTTTTATTTAAGACAGTTTTTGACCTCTGATCGCTTGGTTTTAGCAACGTCCTACCACTTGCATCTTTAACTAATTCCACGATTCCGGCCGAAACTGGTCTGGGATCCTGTGTTTGGCTTACGTCTGTATTGCCATTGTCACAACCTGTGTTAAATAGTGATTGCACTACAATAATGTTAGGTTGTACTGGAGATTCTTGTTCTTGATCTGCAATGATAAAAAAAATATGGTCAGTATTTGTATTGCCCAATCATCCTGGTTTCCTACCAAATTTTGGAATAAAATGAAGAATGGGATGGACAATTGGGGCTACAGATCTATCATATAGGTATCATATTATTAAAATTGATACAGATTGGTCGTTTGGTCGTATCCAATAAAATTAAACTTTAAATTTTTAACATCGGCCATGATATCAAATTTACAGAAACATCTACGTAAATAGTAACAAATCGTTTTGATGTTTTAAGGAATAGCTATGATTGATAAAAAACCGGCCAAGTGCGAGTCGGATTCGCACACGAAGGGTTCCGTACCATTATCTATAAAAACGGTCACCAATCCAAGTAATGACACCCCCCCCCCGACGTTGCTTAACTTCGGTCAAAAATCACGTTTGTTGTATGGGGGCCCCACTTCAATCTTTATTTTATTCTGTTTTTAGTATTTGTTGTTATAGCGGCAACAGAAATACATCATCTGTGAAAATTTCAGCTGTCTAGCTATCACAGATCACGAGATACAGCCTGGTGACAGACGGACGGACGGACGGACAGCGGAGTCTTAGTAATAGGGTCCCGTTTTACCCTTTGGGTAGGGAACCCTAGTAGGTAATTATAAAGCAAAAAAATATCTACTGAACTACTAAGGCTGATATTAGTGTCCGACTGAAATCGTTTTTTTTTTAAATCATCATTTTTATGGCGAAACCTGCTAAAACTAAAACCGAAAATACAGTTTCGGCGTCCTAAAAAGGTTCGGGTTCGGCATTTTTTTGGCTGAAACCGAACCTTCGGCCGGACCCTATCCAGCATCATTCGTCCGGTGACCGCCGTGAGCATATTTTTGTTTGATTGGTACATATTATTAAAATTGTAATTTATGATACTTACCCACTGATGTTGTTAGTTTTAAGTTGGTTTTAAGCATCAATCACAACTTTGTCGCATGTAGAGTTTCTTTAAATTATTATTACATTTATTACACCACTCGATAAGGATACATCATACATTATACATTATGCATGTAATTTTATGTTAAGCATTGATGTTAATTATTGGTAAACCTTAATTAATTAAATAAGTTACTAAATAAATAAAATATAAGACGATAAGACCGCCTGTTGTCTGCCTCTGCATTTAATCAATTGTTCTTTTCTTTTGTATGTATATTTTTACTGAGGTGTGCCAATAAAGAGTATTCTATCAAAATATTCGAACCTTTACAAGGGTAATTACTAATTACGATTTCACCAGCTGGCCAGACTGTAAACATGGCTCAACTGACCGATGTCTGGGCTGGAGCTATCTGGCAGACTCTCCACGTTAACATTAAACGTCTCGCAGCTTAGCAAACTCAGCACTGGAACTGTGCCTGTCCAATGAGGGTTACAGGTGACATTCTACCGACGCGAGGCGTCCACTGGACTTACAGGGGTTAAAGAGGAAAAAGTGCATTTACCATTCCACCCGCTGGCCAGCCTGTAAACACCGCTGATCTGACTGTCATCTCGGCTCGAGCTATCTGGCAGGCTGTCCACGCTGAAGTCATACGTCTCGCAGCTCAAGAAGCTTAGCACTGGAAACACATTGCCGCTGGACGGAGTCTGGGCTTCTTCTAAATCAGACTGATCGGGGGTTGACTTTTGATTCTAGAAAATTAAATAATGTTAATACTGGTGATTCTGCCTGCGCACTGCGAAACGATGCCATACTTGGACAGGAGAATTTTCGCACTTTCGTCGATAACTTTTTATTGTCTTAACAAAAATGGATGAAATTAAGTAGGTAAGGATCGTGGGAATCTGTTCAGGACTAAAACTGCCAAATTTTACGATTCATGATAAACAGAAAATTCTCATGTCCAACTACAAGTAGGTAGGTTTAGGTACCTACACAGTGTTAGGTACGGGATAAGACTGCATTTTCATGAGGGATATTTTTATTAAGAACAAATAGAAAATTGCCGACTATATACAGCTGCGCCGAGCGAGGATAGGTAACTGAAGTGATTTTATTGCTTCTTAACAAATATATCCCTCGCTACGCATCCTCGCACATCTCATGTGGAAATGCAGCCTGCATTTCCTTCGCATAGGAGCCTGTTTAATACACATTGGTTAGTATTTATAGCGAGTTCATACACTTGTTACTTGTGTTTAGTGGCAAATATTCCGAATATACGAACTCGCACTAAACACTATAATCAATGAGTAAGTAGGCCCCGGGTGAAGGCCAGGCCGCGTAGCCAACATGCCAATCGCTTACGCTCCGTAGCGATCGAAACGCAACTGCCACTGTCGCACTAATATGGAAGAGTGATAGAGAGATATAAAGCGTTTCGTTGTCGTAGCGATAGCGAGTGTCACCTTGGCTAGGCCAGCAGTTACACCAGTTTACACCCGCAGCCACACTTATTCGTATTGAGAATACTTAGAGATAGAGATCTTTATTTGCAAGTTTTGCAACTAAGGTACATTACTTAAATTTATATACCTAAAAGTATTTTTAGATACTCTTAGGTACACATGTAGATCGTGCGACAGTACATACAGGCAACCAATTTGATTCCTAATATTTGATTTCAAATTAGGCAATGTATTGTAGCAGTTGACGATAGATAAATACCTACTTTAGCCCTGCTTTTAAATGAATTGCAACATTGATAACGTGTTTCCTAATTTTAGGACCATAAATGCCATAATTCCGTGTTCTGTAGTCTCACTCCGAGACAAAGAGGTCCACCCTTGGACGAGGAGAGTTAAGAAGTTCCCCACGCTGGTTCAGTGCGGATTGGCACCTTAAAAACAAATTAAAGACTGCTCTTACTTACTTCCATTAAAAAATAAAATGTAACTAAAACTTGAAAACACGTAGAAATATTCTTGTAAACAATTATTCTAGATGAAGGCTATTATGTTTGACAGACTTGCCTAAAATGTCAATGCGTGTCATTATTAATGCCAGTGTGTCCATATAAACCTTTTGACATTTTTGGTAAAAGGTTAAAAGGCCCCGTAGCTTAGACCTTAGAGTATAGAGTCTGTTCGGAAAGAGAAGAGTCGTGGAATCTATTGGGTCCCATACATTCCACGACTCTTCTCTTTCAGCACGGACTCTACAACAATTGGAATAGCCTTAAGTTATTATGTCGTATTTGTGTAAGTCTCCCGTATATGTCTGCCGAATTTACGGGGGGGGGGGGGGGTCAATTTTGTATTTTAATTTTAATTGTAATTTTACATTTTTATGTTTCACAGCCTTGAGCCATGTTGCTTGAATAAAAATATATTATTATTTTTTTTATTCAAAAGTAACATGCAAAATACTACTCACACATCCAAAAAAGATCTGTGTCGAATCACGAAGAGACACAAGGCCATTTAAATAAAAATTTACATATTCTCATTTTGACGCACCCAAACATCAGACATGGAATTGTCTTCATACGTTACTAAAAGGCTACTCCATTACTGTATGCTCTAAGCCCCGTAGGTTTAGGTAGAACTGCTGATGATGATCAGAACGGAACTTTTCAATGCCTAATCTGAACGGGAACTTTCTAAGCGGAAACTTGCATGAGAAATTTTGGCATATAAGTTTCACAAAATTTTGGAATTTTTTATAATGTTTTGCGAATAGGGGATATTACTGCATTAATGTTCTGCCGCCAGAGTGCAGCACTACCGACTCAGTAAATTCATAGACTAACTTATACATACTGTAGCTTAAACTGTTTTTTTGACAAGTTTTCACAGACAATAAAATATGACATTGATGCATCGAGGCGGTTTGTTAACAAGGGCCTACCGGTAAACGCGAAAATCGAAATTTACTTATCTGCCTCTTTATCGCTCGAATATGCAAGAGTGATAGATTAGATAACGAAATTTCGATCTTCTTGTTTCGCGGTAGGCCATGTGTCAATGTGGTTTGTTTACTGTATGTGCCACAAAGGTGCCACCTACGCAGAGCTTTGCCTAATATTCCCTATTCTGGACAAAAGATTCATTGGACCCTTTAGTTATCTGACAAATATGAACATTTGAGCCCGCCAATTCCACATTTTTGCCACGTCGAGCGCGATCATCGCTTTTAGTTCTTCCACCACGCACTTAGCACAGCCACAGAATAAGTAACTGTACAGTCACCCACACTGTTAACTGTACATCGGTGGACCTTATGCCACTTGTAATGAGGTCCACTGATGTATAGTCAGGAGTGTTGCTGTGTGTACTACCGTACAGAAAGGACACTTCCTACTATGGAGTATAATAAATAAATAAATAAATAAATATTGGGGATGGGGACATCTTACACATATCAACGTAGCCCCAAACTAAGCAAAGCTTGTACTATGGGTGCTAGGCGACGATATACATACTTATATAGATAAATACATACTTATATACATAGAAAACACCCATGACTCAGGAACAAATATTAGTGTTCATCACACAAATAAATGCCCTTACTGGGATTCGGACCCAGGACCATCGGCTTCGCAGGCAGGGTCACTACCCACTAGGCCAGACCGGTCGTCAAGAGTAAAAGGAGCGAAATCTCTTATGGTAAAGTTGTAATTTTACAACTTTACCATAAGAGATTTCGCTCCTAATAATAGTTCCAAATGCTGCTGTCCTGCTGTTCGGCTGTCCATAAATTACGTCATCGATTTTTGACATGCTTCGAATGACCCCGTTTCCTCCTACGTCATGCTACTATCATGCGATGTCCAGACCCCTGCTCCCCCCTAATTTGAAATGACGTAATTTATGAATAGCCCCTAAGGACGTAGTTGTTAGACCAAGAAAAGTCTGCAGCGATTTTGGCAGCCCACCAAACTTCAAACTTCAAACTTCAAATATTTTATTGCCACAAAAAAAAAGACTTACTAACTAATACATATAGTAACAGCACCAGTCATGGGACATTTAAGAGGAAATTTGGAGTATTTATGATATTTCCCTTGTACATGTAATTGGTCTTCCGCTTAGCGTGTTAAAAGATGAAAGTCCTATTCGCCTTTCATGTTTTAGGCGTGTTGTATCAAAGATACTGCAATGAGTTTCCACATAATTAACAAATTAAAACTATGCTTTTTTTCTCCAGTCATGGACACCAAAGCTCCAGTAATGGGCCCCCGGTAATGGACGTGGATCCAGTAATGGGCCCCCTATAATGGACATTGCTCTATCAGTATAAAATATTGAAATGGGGAATAAGTTATGGCAAAAAAATCAATTTTTGGTATAAGCTTTTATCGCTGAATGTATTTTTCTTTCCACAGCCAATTATTATTGTATTAGATTCATCGAGACAATTCTAATATACCCAAACACAATTAGTTAGGGTTTATTGCGATAAAGTTCCCATGGCCACCTCCTGTCTCCATCATCAGATCAAGTCCATGTTATCATAATATTGCATTATCATCCGATTTGCATACTTAATTACGTACTTACACAAAATTTCAACTGAATCGGAAATCGAAAAGTGGGTCAAATTCAGCTAGCAAGATTTGACCCACACTAACTAACAAGGCAAGTTAAATAAAAGTTTGGAAAAACGATATTAATTTATCCTAAGTCCGAGAATACCTCCTGGTTGACATATTTCGTAACTACATTTTACTTCTGTATTGTGTAAAACATGAAATTATGGCATGGCAAGCATCATTATGTCAATTGTCCCATCATAGGAGGTATGCAGTTTTACAGCTCCTATAATGGGATTGGGCCAAATACCACTATTTATTTACATCTGTGGAGTCACAACATAGTGTGTTGTATACCTTATCTCATGGTAAATGCAATTAACAAAACACATTCTAGTTTTCATCAAGTATTAATTAATTAAAATTTAATAAATTAACTCACCTCTCTTAGCGAAGTTGTTAAGAATTTTTAGTGATATTTTTTTTTCAGTGGCACGACAACTTTTGGGTTGACGCACATTTCTTAAAAAATAACCGAATTTAATAAAAATTCAAACATATTCAGCTCTAGGACTCTTATTTATGATAAAAATATATCCAGTGTTTATAAACTACTTTTATATACTTATTTTAGAGGAATTGTGTTTTTTTGTCCCATTACTGGTTCCGTGTCCATTATAGGGTATACTACTATATATGTACTTAATAATTATTGTGAGGCAATAGGTCTCAGTCTCAGCATGTGCTGTGCCGGTGGCTCAGCGCTGGTTTTCAGACCGAGCCTTTGAGTTGTGTGTCGATCACAAACAAACAAACAACAAATTCTGGTGGTGCTTGTAGGTACATCAATAGGTAAGTACAAAAAGAAAAGAGAAAGATATTACAATTTTTAACAATCTGGATAAAAATAAAAAAAATTAAAATTATTAAGAATGTACTTATAAAAAAAATAAACAATATTAGTGCCACAATAATCAGTAAAAAAAAAAAACTGTATAAAAAATAGTATAAAAGAGAAGAAATAAATAAATAGATAAAGTGCCAGGTGTATGTATAGATATATATATGTATGTATGCATGTCTATACCTATGCGTGCGTGTGTGTGTGTGTGTGTGTGTGTGTGTGTGTGTGTGTTTGTGTGTGTGTGTGTGTGTGTGTGTGTGTGTGTGAGTAGTAAGAAAAAGAGAGAGGGGTGCCGTCTGGGGAACCTAAAATTTGCTCTGCATGTCTAGCAAGTGTCTTCGGACTAACCGCTTGTACTTTACAAAGGCCATGGGTTCCCGCAGGGGTGGGGGAAGGTCGTTCCAGACCTTTGCAGCTGCAAATTTGAAGCTCCCTCTAAAGAAGGCAGTCTTGTGTTGGGGTGTCGCTAGCTTGGTGCATCCTCTTAGCAACCTGGACCGTGTGTCGTTAACCCATTTCAGCTTCTCAAATAGGTAACGGGGCTTCTCATACTCTGAAGATAATATTTTTCGTACTGCACAGGCCAAATGCATTGTCCTCCTGTTTGTCATATTTAGTTTGGCCTTGTCGTTTAGGTAAGGAGTAATATGCGCTCGTCTGGGAATTTCATAGCAGAAACGGGTACACGCATTTTGAATGCGTTGTATGTATTTTTTTGTATCTGCTAATAGCCTGGGTCCATATACTATGTCTGCGTAGTTAAAGGGTGACAGTATTAATGCTTCTACTAGAATTTCCCTAACTTTTTCTGAGAGATATTTGCGAATTCTGTACAGTATTTTTAATCGGTAAAAGGCATTTCTGACTTTAGTATTTACATGTTCAACATATCTCAGTTGTCCATCCATGACTAACCCGAGGTTTTTTGCTGTGTCTACTTGCGTGACCGGCGCCGTCCCTATCGATACTCTGGGGTTTTGTTCCTTTATTTTTAAGCATTGCCACTTGTTTCCTAGTATTATGTACTGGGATTTAGCTGGATTTAGGATGAGGTTATTTTTACCTGACCATTTTGCTACTGCTTCTAAATCTGCGTTGATTTTTTCAAGAGCAATTTCCAGATCGTTTGGCGCAAAAGAGTAATATAGCTGGGTATCATCCGCGTATAAGTGAGCATTACAATGTTTAATGTTCATGACTAAATCCGCTGTGTAAAGAATAAAAAGCAATGGACTCAAAATAGAGCCCTGTGGTGTACCGCGTGTAATTTCTATTGTTTGTGACTTCAGTACTTCGCCCTGATCTGTTTCCATTTCAACATACTGCTTTCGATTGGTAAGAAAAGAGTGAAACCATTCGCATGAGGACGGGGATACTCCATAATGTGCCATTTTGGAAAGTAGCAATGTTGGATTGAGGCAGTCAAAGGCACGCGAGAAATCCAAGAGTACTAGAATGGCTCCCATTCCCTTGTCTGATGCTGCAATAATATCATCTGTGACTTTCGCTATTGCTGTCGCCGTTCCATGTTTGCTGCGGAAGCCTGACTGTGTACATGGGAGTAGGCTATTATCCTCTAGATACTTAGATAACTGCTCACAGACTATTTTTTCCAGAACTTTTGATAGTACCGGCAGGATGCTAATCGGTCTCAGATCTTTATATCCTTCAGTCTTGCTAGATTTTGGTATCGCCTTTACCTTAGCTATTTTCCAGGCTTCTGGGTAAGCGTTTGTTACGATTGACGTGTTGATGATGTGCGTTATAACCGGCAGAGTAACGTCTAGTGTCAGGCGTATCATTTCAATTGTCGTACCGTCACGGCCACTTGCATTCGTAGTGATAGACGCAATTATTTTTGAAACTTGCTTCTCTGTGCAGCCTAATAGGTTGAACACCTGATCAGTGATTTTTTTTTCTTCATAATAAGCCAGCATATCGTAGTCAGTGTTAGCATTACCTGGAAGATCCAAGAAAAACTGATTTATTCCGTCAGGGTTCTGTAGATGTTGCGGGATCGGAGGTTTATCAGTGTCACCTAAACTTGCCGAGCTTCGAAGATGTTTCCACATTTGTTTTGGATTCGACCTGTTTTTATTTACGTAAAACGTGAAGTATGCCGTTTTTTCGCGCTCTAAAGCTCCTGTTGTATAATTACGTAGTTCCTTGTAGTATTGCTGATGGGAGTCTTTCTTGGTCTTACGTGCTCTTTTCAAAGCATTGTCTCGTAAATGCATCATGCTTTTAATGTTGTCCGTTATCCAAGGGTGACTTTTGCAATCAACGCGAAGTTTTTTTACAGGTGCGTGTTTGTCAAATAAGGTTATTAGCAATTCGTCAAATCGGCTCACTTTACTGTCTAAGTCCGCAATCTGTTGGATTTCCTGCCAGGGCATACTTCCAAGATCTAAATTGAATTTTACCATGTCTATTTTTCCCAGAAGTCTTTTGTACATGTATTTAGGTACTTTTTTCGGTTTGGGGATCAGTAAATTCACTAAAATCAATGCGTGGTCGCTAATCTGGGGGTTATGTAATACTTGTACTGACTTACATAGGTGAGGGCTATCTGTAATAACTAGGTCTAATAAGGAAGAACTTTCTGTTGTGATTCTAGTCGGTTCATTCACAAGCTGCTCCAGACTTCGTTGAGTTAGGAAATTACATAACTTTTTTGCATTAGGCCTATTTTTTTGTATTTGTACATCTATGTTAAAATCTGTCAGCAAAAAAACCGAGTTGCAGGTGGCGAACATATCTAGAGACTCATTGAGCGCATCTATGGCACTGTCAGTAGATACGGACTCAGGTCTGTACGCTGTTCCGATAGCGAAACGTCCCACGCCACGGACTATTAACTCTAGCCACATTTGTTCGAGAGCGGACGGAGGGTGTTCTTTTATTCTTGCGTTTAAGTTTGTCCTAACGTAAAATCCTACACCGCCCCCTTTTGCTCCATATGGTCGCGGGTTGCTTTTTAGAGTATATCCGGGTAGTTTAGGGACGAATTTTTGTTCGTCCGGTCTCAGCCATGTTTCATTCAGTGCGATTATATCCGGTTTGTATATATCCATGGCTGCGTCGAACTCGTCACGGCCAGTATTTAACGAACGTATGTTTAACAACCCTAGTGTCAAATTGTATGTTTTTTTAGGGGTCATTTTCATTATAATAGATAAAGTAAACGAAATATATACCAATAAACAAGTTTTTAATCTTCTGAGGCCCAGTGAGAAAACCGTAGAGAATTGGAGCAGATATACCCGTACTTTTACTGGGATGGTACTTGGTATTAGAAATTTTTTTCTGATGTGGTATGTACAGTATAATATACAGCGACAGGTAATTAATGACATAAGTATTCACCAAAATCTGACACTTGCAATATGTAAAAAATAACGAGAAGTGAGAGACATATAATTTCTTTTCTTTAATCAGAAGCCTATATATACATGCATTTAAATATGTAATAATATTACCTTTATAAGTACAGTCACATCCAACAATATATATATACGAAAAGAATATAATCGCATAGCTTAAGAATGTTTCATTACGCTTACTGCTTTCAGAGAGTACTATTACTATAAGGTGGTAACTGTAAATTCCGAACACGACACTATTATTTATTATGATCAGATTCTGTGGGGTCCACGCAAAAAACACTTCTTATATCTTTTTCGTTATGTATGCGAACCGCTCTACTGTCCTTACTTTCTGTTTTTCTCGCGAAAATACGCCCGTCCTTGGTCCATACGAACTTCCAGCCCGCTGCCGTACCCGCCTGCTTTGCCTGCCATAGAAGCTTGCGATTGGTTTTCGTGAGCCTTTCGTTAATGTAAACTGCGTTAGGGTTGTGTTCCGGTAGTCCGATATTTCCAGTGTCAACGCCGCGGCGTACCCGTGCGCTCCGTAGTAGCTCATCTCGCAGTGGTCGCCTGGCTAGGCGCACGACGAGGGGACGGGGTCGCTTTTTCGTGTTGTCGCTGCCTCCGGCCGCTCTCCACGGGCCCACACGCTCCGCGCTGATAACATCCTGTGTATCCAATGACATCCCTACTTTTTGCGCCAAGGCTTGTGTAATATGTATGGTAGATTCTCCCTGGTACTCGGGTACTCCTACTATTTCTATGTCATTGAGCAGTAGTGCTTGATCTCTTTCATTTAGCTCAGAGTGCATGTCTTCCATTTTTTTTTGCAGCTGTGTATAGTTGGCCGACAAGTTCGGGTTATTTTTAACCGATGATAGTTCTGCATTTAAGCGAAGGTTCTCCTGTTCTAAATATTTAATCTTTTTGTCGACGTTTGAGAGATCCGTCTTAAAGCTTGTAATTTGAGCGCTTAAAAAATCCGTTGTTTCCGTAAACTCCATCTTGATACGCTCTAAAGCTCGCGAGAACTCGTTTCTAATTTCTGTACATATTTCCTGTTTGGTGGTGCTTAATTTGCTGTTTATCATAACTAGATCGCTCTTCACACCGGCCAGCCTTGAGTCTAATAATCTTGCCAAGCCCTCCATGCTGGTCTCCGATATAATACTGTTATTATTGTAAGTAAGATTAGGGTCCAATAAGCCGGCATCGCGCTGTGAGTCATCGCACATAGACATGTCTGTCGGTCCGGGCGGCGACGGCTCCCGCTCATAATGTCTTCTTGACGGGGTTCCGTCATCTCTCCGGCCGCGTCGAGTGACGTTATTGCAAGATATGCAGCGCCAAATATTACTTGCCTGCAGTTTTTCCCTATAATATTCCTCCGGTATATTGAGGCATGCATAATGGTAACTGTATTTACAGCCCGAGCACACTATAGTAGCTCCTCTTTAGAAATCAGGCTACGACAAGCTGCGCAGTTCATATTGTGTCCCTGATTTAATCACAACAACGAAATAAAATATAACTGGCCGCCCGTTAAAGACCCGCTCCGCAGTTAAACCGGTCGTCCTTGAGATATGCACCGGCCGCCTGCCGCTAACGCGCTAGCTTATGATGGACGTATAAACAATTATTATTTTGCTTAACTTCACACGATGATTGTCGCTGATTCCGTTGACCAATTTTGAAACGAATTACACTGTCACTTTCCTTGCAATGTCCACAATATTTTGATGTATAAATCAATTATGCACGTTAACTATTTAATGGCATTTCCATTATTATAACTGGGAGCACTGGCATAATACTGTTCACTCCGCGAGAGTTCGCGACCGACCCTCTGACCACCAGTGCCAGTGTTATTTTAAACGTCAAACTTCTATGAAATTATGACGTATAAATAACACTTGCACTGCGTGGGCTATCAAAATCGCTGCAGACTTTTCTTGGTCTAACTCTAGGCGTTATTGACAGTGAAGTGCGCTGTCAATGATTCCAATGTTTTTTATCAAATATTCTAGGTATTGTAGCGCCACCTATTTAAAGTTATTTGACGGACATTTTTTGATACCTTGGCTCCAATTTCACCACGGTGACAGGTGCGACAATTGTAAAACATCACTGTTGCTGACGTCACAGGCATCCATGGGCTACGGTTACCGCTTACCATCGGGCGGACCGTATTCCTGTTTGCCACCATCATTGTTTTATTAAAAAAAACTTTATTATATCGGAAAAAAACAGATATTTCTCTTGCTAAGTTTATGACAATTGTCACAAGAAACACTACAATTGTCACGAAATTCCGACATATCACTCATTACCTGTCAAGAATTACCTACAATTCTTCTAAATCTTGACAATTGTCAGAAACTTCGCAAAAGAAATATCAGTTTTTTTTCGATATAATAAAGTTTTTTTAAATAATACAATGATGGTGGCAAACAGGAATACGGCCCGCCCGATGGTAAGTGGTAACCGTAACCCATGGATGCCTGTGACGTCAGCATCAGTGATTTTACAATTGTCGCACCTGTCACCGGGGTGAAATTGGGGCCTTGGAGATTGTTTTCCTACTTCCTACAAAACCGAAGTTTGACAGCGATGCAGGGACGAATTCGCGCGCGGCTCTCCCTTTGAATAATAGAAAAGTCTGTTAATTCATTAAAATTCCTGGCATTTTCGTATTCCGGCCGCATTCCTGACAAACGGCTAAAATTCCTGACATGTTAGGAAAATTCCTGACATCTGGTAACCGTAAGCGGAGCCGAGTTTGCCAGAAAGGAAGAGTGTCTCCCCACTGGCACAGCCAATACCCCTAAAACTAGACTACCTATACGGCTACCACCAGTTTTGACATTGACATAACGCTCACGTTTACGTAACTTACTTTCTATGCATCTCGCTCGTACTCGCATATGCGAGCAATAGTGGAAGCGAGATGTACAGAAAGTAAATTACGTAGACGTGAGCGTTATGTCAATGTTAAAACTGATGGTAGAGGCTCTGATTGATGAACCAAACATTTTTGGCCTTTTGAGTCACCTCAAAGTAAATAATTAATGAGTCATTGTCATAAACATTAACTTGTGTGTCGAAAGGTCATCGTACCCGGATGACTTAAAATACTCGATCATTAGACCTATATACAAAAGCGGTTGTCATATGAATTACTCTAATTACAGGCCAATTGCGATATTATCTGTTATAAATAAAATTGTCGAAAAAACTATCCTCACGCAAATAACGGAGTATCTAGAACAATATAACATACTATCAATAAATCAGCACGGCTTTAGGAAACATAAAAGTACTGCTACAGCATTAGCGCAATTTTCAGACGATATATGTCATAAGTTAAACGAAAAAAATCACGTAGTTTCCATTTTTATTGATTTTAAAAAAGCTTTTGACACACTCGAACACAGTGTGCTTTTAAAAGCTATGTTCGAGTGTGGCATTCGCGGCTTGGTTAACGACTGGTTTAAACAATACCTAACTAACCGCAAAATGATAACTGAGATCTTAAAGGTGCGCGGCGACGAAGCGCTGATAACAGGCGGCGTGCCAACCGGTTCTGTATATGGGCCAATAGGCTATATGTGACGTTCCACGGGAAAAGGTACCTTATGAGGGTTTCTAGTTTCGGAGATATTAAATGTTTTGTAAAGAGGTGAAAAAATGCTCAATTTTTTTTTATTGTGTGATCTGAAACCTTAATGCGTAACGTTTGTTTACCTGTTTTTATTTTTGTTATAAGTTAGTTATAAGCCTAGTAATGTCGTCTCAGAGTTTAGTAGAAAAGGATACCTTATGGAAAAAAGATTGAAAATTCCCAAAAAAACTAGTCAATACGGGAAAAGAAGTTTGGTAGAGAACTGTATTAGCATTCTGTAAAACTAATTTGATAATTTCAGTTCTGGTTGGGGCGCCTCGCAAATATTATAACCGTACATAGACCGACATCACAAATCCAAGTAGACTGCTATTATACCAAAGTTACTCTCGTCAAGTCTTTCTTAACTAGAATAATCTTCATTTGGTTTGGTCGCATGCAGTAAATCAGCCATTGGTTTGCTGAAAAATGCCAATACCCGACGCATTACCTTATGGAATATCTGAGGTCATTGAACCTCAATGCCGCTTATCTTCAATAGCAACCGAAATATATTATATAAATAAATAAATAAATAAATATTAGGGGACATCTTACACAGATCAACCTAGCCCCAAACTAAGCAAAGCTTGTACTATGGGTGCTAGGCGACGATATACATACTTATATAGATAAATACATACTTATATACATAGAAAACAGCCATGACTCAGGAACAAATATTAGTGTTCATTACACAAATAAATGCCCTTACTGGGATTCGAACCCAGGACCATCGGCTTCGCAAGCTTTATTGATAAGAAATAGACGATTTATACCATCTTAACCCCAAAATATTATTAGTTTATCCTAACTGTTCCATCATCATCATGCCTCATCATGTAACTTGACCACAAGGTACCATTTCATTACATACAAATTATTGGTCTTTTTTAAGATTATTATGACGAAGAACTAATTAAATTGGGGGCAGTTTAATGTAAATTAATATTTTCTATTCATAAAAGATAAACTATAATATGATTGATATTTTGTAGTGATGTATTATTAGATTTATTTCCATAAGGTACCTTTTCGTAAATGTATGGAGCAAATACTGTTATTGTTATGTAAGTTTAAAGTGGCATAAGGGGTTAAATATAGTATTTAGTTGGGGTTTTAGGATTTATTTCATTTGAATGACAGAATTTCTTTCATATGTGCTCAGAAAAAATGATTGTGTGTCACATTAAAAGTAAAAATATTCAATTTTGTGATTTTATATGAAAAAGTCAGAAAATACATTTTCACCTCTAAATCGGTATTGTTTTTTGCTTAAACTGTCTGTCAGTATCGTTTTCTAATAGATAAAATTTAAATCTTGAGAGCTCATTGCAATCAATCGTGAAAATGAAATAAAACTTTATTTTCAAGAGATTGGTTAGTATACACATAAATCAGTCGATATCAAAAGTTTCTATTTGCATTACAGAACAAGTCGCAATATTTTTTTAATCTCAGATATATAAGGCATTATTATTTGTAGTCAACTATGTAACTTACTTCAGGAACATAGTTTTTTAGGCGGCTAAACTTAAAACTTCTCTATCGTAAAGTTGCTCATTTCACAACATTATTTTCAAAAAATCATATCTCTGTAACTACGCAACCTAGAAGGTTGATCTTTTGTGTTATCGATAGCTTATTTATTGTAGATTACTGGGGTATGCATAACTCCATACCCGCCATAAGGTACCTTTGACCGTGGGACGTCACAATATAATGCACGTAAACAGTATTGGTAGTATAGTAGAAAATTGTAGTATGTATATGTATGCAGACGATATGTGTATATTTTACGCAGACAAAGATCAGCAAAAAATAGAATAGTGTATACAATCGGATTTAGAAAACATAATAAAATGGTCACATGACAACGGTATCATTATAAATATGTCTAAAACAAAAGCTATGCACATATCGTCTACACATTACCAGAAAAAATGTAAACATTATAATATTATAGGGCACACATACGACTGCTTACATAAACTAAAAGACAACTGTAACTGTAACATAATTGAGTTTGTTGAATCATATAAATATTTAGGGTTAAAATAAAAAAAAAAAAAAAAAAAAAAAAAAAAAATTGTTTATTTCAGATTTTTTTTTTTACAATCCATATTTGTACGAGACAGATTTTTAGAGTGATTAATGGTATAGAAATAAAGGAATTACAAAAAATTAAAATTTTAAGAGAAATGTTAATTTTTTAATGTCAACGAAGAGTTTTTATGAAAAGTTTATCTAAAGAAAATGTTAAAAGGGTCAAACAGATCACTGTGTTATGTCTTTCCTGTAGACATACACAAGAGTTAAGGGCAGGGGCGTATTTACCATAGGGCCAAGGGGGCCATGGCCCGGGGCGGCAGGCCGCAGGGGGGCGGCGAAGCCGCCCCCTTGCGGCTTTTTCTGGGCGCCTTTTATAATCAAACTTAGCTATATTTTTTATTATATTTTAATTGACATTTAAATTAATAAACAAACGAACGCTTCAAACCCCACCAATTGCTAAAAATATCTACCAACAAGTACCTAAATTAAGCAACATTTTCGTTCAAGAAGTATTAGTACGGCGCAGTGCCGGATTTACCACTAGGCTGAGTAGGCTGAAGCCTATGGCGGCAGATTTTAGGGGGCGGCAAATTTGGGTCAAAAAAATATTTTATTAGCTGTTCAGATAGGGTCGACCAGAATTTTGTCGCTCCCCTATTTATTTGTAAAATTTAAATAACAAGCCTTGTCGATTTTGCCGACCTCTGTCATGTCAAGACCCTTTATATTGAGACAGACAGACGGCCGGACGGACACCAAAGTGATCTTATATGGGTTCCGTTTTTTTCCTTTTAAAGTACGAAACCCTAAAAATTTACCTACTATTTTCGCGAAAAAATTTCGCGCTCGCTACGCTCGCGTTTTCACTTACGTACCTAACATTATTTGTGACCCATCTGACTATATACATACGGGTGGTTCTTGTGTCTTCGTGGTATTGAATCTCACTAAAGTTCCGATCCCATGCCGAAACTCAGTACAGATAGAGTGATCTCGATATCAGGTACAAATACAATACTTTTCATGACTTTCCAGCACCACAGAATGAGAGATAATGGTACGGCCTGTGTAATACGCATCCCTACTACTGTCGTCTGCATAGCAATGATTATCATTGATATGCAGCAATGACAGCACAGAACCTAGTGCAACGCCAGCGGTAATGTCCACACTATCGGAGCAGCTTCCGTCTACTATACGGCTCATGTGCGTCTACCGGAAAAAAAGCTAGCGATCCATTTGTATAACATAGTCCCTCGAGCAGACTATGACGATGCCAGACCCGACCGAACTCCTTAGCTATATCCAGCCTGACTGCCATGTCTCACCTTGATTCTCAATGGCCAAAACCCAGCAGTACCCACCGGTCACCGATCAGATCAGGCAAATATAACGAGGTCGCATCGTCATTGAGTGACAAAAACGGCCCATATAAAATAAATCTGTATCTAGAATAGTGACATTAGTGACGTCATCTTTCTGCACTCAAAAGAATAAAAAATTATCTACGTTCCACTATCAGCGGAGAGCGCCTGAATAGCTTAGCTCTTCTTAATATAGAAGCTGAGCTGACAAACGTTTTAAATTACGACAGCGTTATTGATAAACTTCCTCGCGTTATCCCGGCATTTTGCCACGGCTCATGGGAGCCTGGGGTCCGCTTGACAACTAATCCCATGATTTGACGTAGGCACTAGTTTTTACGAAAGCGACTGCCATCTGACCTTCCAACCCAGAGGGGAAACTAGGCCTTATTGGGATTAGTCCGGTTTCCTCACGATGTTTTCCTTCACCGAAAAGCGACTGGCAAATATCAAATGACATTTCGTACATAAGTTCCGAAAAACTCATTGGTACGAGCCGGGGTTCGAACCCGCGACCTCCGGATTGAAAGTCGCACGCTCTTACCGCTAGGCCACCCGCTTTTTTTTTTTTATAGCGTTATTGATGATTTTGTCAACCAATTTGTACATAGGAAAACAATGTAAATGCCTATGTGAGTAAATGGTAAATGTTTAGTTTTTTTTTATTTCACACCCCAAAGGTACTTGTTGCCGGTTTTTTTTTTCTTAAATAAAATACTTTATCGTCACTGATGAAGGGGGGCGGCAAATCAAAATGGCCCGGGGCGCCAAATTTGTAAATACGCCTCTGGTTAAGGGCTATAAAGGTTAATTTTCTTATTTAACCCATATCCACGTGAAAAGGTCCTCCTTTTATTTAAAGAACTATGATAAAATCATTACTTACATGCCCACAAGCTGTTAACTATTGCCCACAGGAGAGAAAACTAGTGTGTTATCGCGAACAGCACATTTTTCTCTCCTGTGGGCAATAGTTAACAGCTTGTGGGCATGTAAGCAATGATTTTATCATAGTTCTCTAAATAAAAGGAGGACCTTTTCACGTGGATAGGGGTTAAATAAGAAAATTAACCTTTATAGCCCTTAACTCTTGTGTATGTCTACAGGAAAGACATAACACAGTGATCTGTTTGACCCAAAAACAAGAAGATCTATCAAATGAATTCAAAACAAGAGAAATCTACTAAGTGGGAATGAAGATAAATTAGTTTTAAAATGATTGCCAATATAATTTTTGCAGGCACCGCAAAATTTCGAAGAAATTATAAAATTAAACTATGAAGATGTAAGAACACTATTTATATATATGAAACTGTTTTATAGGTATAACAAAGGCAGATTTTATTGTGAAGTAAAACTATGAAAAATTGAAAAATGTTTGAGTTATGATTTTTTTTAAAATTGGAAAATTTCAGGAACACTAAAATTTAAATATCTCCGTAACTAAATAAAGTACGACAATAAAAATGATACCAAAAAATAGAGCTTGATGAGCTTTAAAATTGTTGTAAGTTTCAGAATTTTTAAACAAGATTTGTTGAACAAATTATAGGAAAGTGTGAAAAAGTTAGGTCAAAAGACGACGGAAGTGAACTTCAAAGTTATTCAAGAAACTGTAGGAGATACGAGGTTGAATGATATAACAAAAACCGGACAAGTGCGAGTCGGACTCGCGCACGAAGGGTTCCGTACCATAATGCAAAAAAAAAAACAAAAAAAAAAAGCAAAAAAAAACGGTCACCCATCCAAAAACTGACCACTCCCGACGTTGCTTAACTTTGGTCAAAAATCACGTTTGTTGTATGGGAGCCCCATTTAAATCTTTATTTTATTCTGTTTTTAGTATTTGTTGTTATAGCGGCAACAGAAATACATCATCTGTGAAAATTTCAACTGTCTAGCTATCACGGTTCGTGAGATACAGCCTGGTGACAGACGGACGGACGGACAGCGAAGTCTAACAGCCCGTTCACACAGGGTCTCCGTTTTACTGTTCCGTTTTATCGTATACGTTTTTTTTCATTGATGGCGTATGGAGTTGTATGAGCGACTTCACATATGACACAGTATTCAGTATACAGTAAAAAATGTCGGTCCGTTAAATTATGACATTCCGTTTTGTCATCGAAATACTGGATGAATGGAATACGTATCCGTCATGTATCCTACGTTTTTACTGGATATAAACTGTGTGTGGGGTGCGGGGCGGGGGAGCTCTTTTGTTAAATATATTGTTGTTGTTGGTGCTGTTGTTTGTGCTGTTGTTTGTGCTGTAGCTTTTATGTAGTAGTTTGTTTTCCAGAGGGAAAAGGAAATAAAGTTGTACTTTTGCTATAAAGAGAAGATCTGCATGCGAGCACTTCATTCACTTCGGCCTCGCGTGCTGGGAACTCGTAGGGGACGCTCCGGGCGTTCGGCCCTACGCGGAGCTCGGCCTTCGGCCTTCGCTGGGTTTCGAAGCTCAGCGTCGGGCCTTCGGCCCGCCGCTTCGCTTATTAAAACACTTGGAGGGTTGATTTTGCTCCGGGGCTCAAGCGGGAAGTTGGAGCTTAAACACGACCCAACAACTTCCCCCTCTTGTGTGACGCTTCGGGCCTTCGGCCCTACGCGGAGCTCGGCCTTCGGCCTCGCGTTTTGGGAGTCGGGGTGGAGGCTCTGGGCCTTCGGCCCTCCGCCGGGGTCGGCCTTCGGCCTCCCAGCCTGAAGCTCGCCCTTCGGGCTCGTTTGACACACTTTTTGTATAGGATTTTACTTTGTTCGTCATTCCCGCAGCCCGAAGATTTATTGACACAATTGTTCTCCCAGAAGGAGGGGTGTTTGACTTTGGTACGGTCAGAAGGCGAGTACGTATAGAGGGCGGCTTGGTGACCCCCAGAAAATTCCGACTTTTGGTCTACCGCTTCCGGTCAGAAAAATGTTGGACGGCCCGGCCAAACGGTCAGACCTAGGTGGGGGGTGCTCGACCAAATGTCATAGAGGGACCCTGGCAGTTTGGCCAATACCGCCGATTGTACCGTCTCCGCCGGCGATAGTACCAATACAACACGACAACGTCCATCCTGGTAGACTAGCGGTGGTATACTGCGAATTTACGTGTACCATAATTACGGACACTATGTGTGAACGGGCTCTCAGTTTATGCCAGATACGTTGAACGTTATACGGTGCCTATGTGTGAACAAAGCATAATTTTTTGTTGTATCCGTTAAAACGGGTACCGTAAATACGGAGATTCTGTGTGAACGGGCTGTTAGTAATGGACCCTATTACTAGACCGTTTTACCCTTTGGGTACGGAACCCTAAAAATGAATGAGAAAAATTAACTTTTCACCTCAGCAGCAAGAACAAGGGTACTTTGCTTCTTAAAAACAGTGAGCAAAATGCGATTTTGCTCACTGAGTCATTTTGTCTCACTCAGTGAGCAAAATCGCATTTTGCTCACTGATTGTGTCTCACTCAGTGAGAAAAATGCGATTTTGCTCACTGAGTGAGACAAAATGACATTCAAGTGACCTTTATAGTCATTTCAACATGCGGGGTCTAATACAAGTTCGATATACTTGGGTTCTATTATCTCTGTCCCTCTAGGTATGTTCTCACTGCTTAGGGTGAAAAATTTTGTGTACTACACGAGATCAAAGTTATTTACATCTCGTGCGCTTTTGAATCCCTTACTACGCTCAAGATTCTAAATTAGATTCACTCGCTACGCTCGTGAATCTATTATAGAATCTTTCGCTTGCACGGGACTCAAAATAAGCACTCGAAGAAATATCAAACTTTGATCTCTTGTTGTACAAATAACTATTACTTAATAAAAGATAAACTAGAAAAATCTATCGGGTGGATTCAGAGATATTAACGTAAATGTAGATTGCCTGTAGCTTTTTGGCAGGTGCAATTAAAAAGTGAAGAAAGTTAGATATTTTTATGTGAAGTTATATGAGAATAGATTATTTTTAGTAAATAATTATTTAGGAATGACAAAAAGAGATTTTTAGGAAGGGAAAAAATATTGAAAAGTGGAAAGATGACTGAGTTATGAATTTTTGAAAAAGTGAGTTTTTGAAAAGTATTAAAAATTAGAATATCTACGGAACCAGGAAGACTATGAAAATAAGTGTAGTATCAAAAAATCGGGCTCTTTATGCATTAAATTTGTGCCAAAAATCATGAAATTCGAGTCGTATTTGGTCACTTTCAAAAGGGTTTTGGTTAGGTTAGGTTAGGTTAGGTTAGGTTTTTTTTTTTGCGTAGGGGAAGGAAATCCTCATTGGATACCACCAGGCCGGCCCTGGTGGCATGCCCGACTCGACTGAGGATGGCATCTCGCCCTAGGATGGGATGCCATCACCAGTCGCCTACGGACTAAAACCTGCCCCTTTGGGTGTAGGGTGATTTATTATTGGACACGCAGCGCTAACGGTTTACACTTTGTGTTCAACATATGGGTGAGCAAGGAGTTAGGATTTGTTTACATGGAGAAATGGATATGATTAATAATGGCGATTTTATTTTGCCGGCTTTTAAAGGTGAGAGTTTAAGGGGACACTAATTGCCGCCCGACCGCCCGCGTCACGACAATATTCAGTGAGTGCGGGCGGCCGCCCGGCCACCGTCCCCTTTCAAGAGAATTTTTATATTAAAGAGCAATTTGAAATATTGTTTAAAGGACACCCGGACCCGCAGCATTCACTTGGAAACCAATTAATCCTGCAGGCCATAGGCAAATGTGTAGTGAACAAAACAGTTACGTTATTAAATTATACATACAATAAATGATCAAATTAACAATGAGTAGGAGAACGTAGAATATGTTTGTTTAAGTTTCAAATCAAGATTAAATGTGGTAACATTTAGTATTTAGTGTTTGAAATGCAATAATTGAAATGTTGAAACATTTAGCCCCCGCTAACTGTACGGGCGACCAACGCTCCAAGAGATAATAGTTATAAGGTAGGCGCGGCCGCCCGGCCGCCCGTCTCGCGACTCATATGAGTAAGCGAGTGCGGGCGGCCGCCCGACCGATGCCACCTAGTGATTGACTATTAATCTTAATTTGATTCAGTCAGACTACAAAGCATCGTTGTTTAATTTACAGTATAATATATATTTAGGTATTTAGGTAGAAAGTTACAAGTTACATATTTACGAGTTAATATCGTATTCTATGCGAGATTTAATTTTGTTGATCATATATAGATTGCATTCTGGGGCAGGTAGACGAGGTGGCGCTATGCGATACAATATGTTTATTAATATCGTCAGACTGCTGTTTATTATGCGTTTCGCAATTATGGCACTTGGTTTTTGTTTTATCTTCTCGGTGTGGGCAGGTTTTGAAAACATGGTCAGGTGTAGCGCAGTGTGAGCAGATGGTGGTTGTAGATTTGCAGTGCTTCCTAGTGTGCCCAAATTGCAAACACTTGAAGCAATGCAGAAGAGGCACGTGTTCTTCCACATGTACCCTCTGATGGTCGACGTTAATTTTATTTAATTTGATTATTGCGTTGTAGGTGGATGGTGAGGTCATTAGCACGGCGTTATACAGCTTAGGGTTCTTGTTGCCTTTTTTGAAGTGAAGTTTGATTTTATTGCTTTCGTTGATGGAGTCTTTTAGTGGTTGATTCTGGTTGGTAATGATGTCAACGAGGTCATCGGCTGGTACGTCCACGGAGACACCCTTGAGGACGATCATTGGCTTTAGCGAACGGGATGTCTCAGCAGTAACGCCCGCATTTATTTCGTTTGTTTTTGAGAGTGCCACGTCGCGCTCTTGTTTATTCTTAAACTCAACGCGGACTTTCCCATTAGAGATGTATTTAGTAGCTACAGGAGCAAAGTCTGTGTCGCGGAAAGTAACATTCTTCCTCCAGGTCTGTAGAGTATCAGGCGCGCTTTCGCCGGCCTTTAAGGATGATATAATTATTGCTGGTTTTGATGTTTGCGTACTAGGTGTGGATGGTAACGATCTGGGCTTGGCGGCTATAGAAGAGTAAGTGAATTTAAGGTTGGATTCGCTTTGATTGCTTGTCAGTTTCAGGTCTTGTTTCAGGTCCTGTTTAAAGTTATTTAGTTCCTCCTTGACAATGGATGATACCACGTCTTTGAGTTCGTTTCTGTGAATTGAATGTTCATTTTCTTTATTTAATGCTTTGTTGAGAATATTCTTAGTGGATATTGATGCAGAGCCTAACTTCGTACACAACATCAATATGTTTGCTTCATATATATCAGAGTCCGTTTTCAGCTGAGTGCACGCTTCCAATATAGTTTTCTTATTCTCGACTGTGACACTCTTGTGTTCTTTACTGGTGGATAAATTCTTTTCAACTATGCGGAAAAGCTCATGTACATCCATTGTAAATGCATTTAGTTTGTTTTCGATCTGTGTGATTATCTCTTTTTCTCCGCCCTGTGACGTTTCTAGCACTTGAGCTACCTCTTCAGCTTCCACGCTAATGTCAAGCACGCTTGTGTTATCTGCCATTGTGGCTTAATACACTATAATTATCCAATAAATCTAACACACACTATAATTTAACTTGCAAGGAATAACAAATTACGAATTTTTTTCTAATAAATTACAAATTTATTAAAAATTAAATGGCAGATTTAAATAAAAATGATACAGAAATTAGTTTTTACTAATACTAATCATAAATTAAGCAACGAATTTTAAAAATTCTTAAAAGGAAAAAAGTCGAGTTTCAACTTACGTAATTATTGAAATCGGGCAATTATAGGAACTTGTTTAGCTTAATATTACTTAACTCGGAAACTATTGTACCGAAAATTTTAAAATTTGGTACACTTATTATCTATTAGCTGACAAATTAAGCGGTGTATGAAAACTATATGTCGATACTTATAGGCACGAGAAAATGGGGGTCAAAGATCAAGATTATACAAAAGTCACAGTTTATATGTAGGTTATAATATATAAGGCTTAGAAATTATGAAAAAGATATAGAGATAGGTAAGCTGTACAGTATTATTTGGAAAAATTGGTGTTAAGTTTGATTTTGTAAGTAAAAAGTTCGATTTACTCTCCAAAATTTAAAATCCTATTTGTGTTAAAAGTAAATGGTAAACTTGTATTCAAATTGGTCCAGAAACTACTTTTTAACAATAAACAAGAATGGAGCAAAACATTTTAAGAAATGTACATATAGGCCAAGAAAGGTACGCTCGGCTAGTATGGCGGAATGGAAATAATTAGTAAGTAATAGCTGAAATTTTCGGTGTATGGGACAGATAATAAATCTAGTGATTACGTCGACACATAATCCAAATAAATATATTACATTTAGGTATTTTAAAAAAAATGTAAAAATATAAAAAATCACAGAAAGTTTGTAAAAATTATTAATAACATTTTTTAAATTTATACTCATAGAGAAATATTTGCTTTATGACATTAAGCATGAATCACACAAAAAATAATTCTGTATCCTACATTTAAAGTAAGTAACCTACGGTTATTATTAAATTCAGTATATTTCCGTCCTCAAAAATGGTAATAGGCTATTTTTTCTCTCATTATTTCCAAATTACAATAAGTACAAGCGTTGCAATTTAATCGTACACTAAATAATACCGTATGGTAGGTTTTATGGGGTTGTGCATTAATTGCCTGATTAAAAATGGTAATAGATCAATATCATATGGGATTTTTATTATGAGTTCTCTTTCGTCGAATACTGTAAAAATCGGCTTGAAATATGATTCGTAACACAAAAAACCATCAAAAACGTTATCGTTGCTTTAAAGTTGCCGCGCACGAGCCAGCGAGCTAACGCGAACGGTCGTTGCATGGAGCGGGGCGACGGAACGATGAAACTTCCATCGCCCCGAGCGTGAATATTTAAAAAAGTATTTAGTATATTTACTATTTACTCGGTCAAAACATATGTACCAATGAACGTAAAAAATATGGGAGACTAGATTTGAACTAATTATCAGCTTTAATCTGGGCAAGAGTGCTGTAAATAAGAAAGTAAATTTTACGTAATTGCAGGCTTTCCGTCTTTGCGTGCGCGTTAAATTTAATACAATAATAGGCCAATTATATAGGGCTATTATACTGACACACACCCAATTTGATAGCAGAAAAAGACGCGAAATTAAAATTTTCTTAGGGAAATCAAATCTTCGCGCCTATAAGTTTAAACCATTTAAGGTTTCAATAGCGGTCATTTAAGTACCACCCCTCACCACTAAAATGTAATTATCAAAAACGACAGTTGCTAATGTTCCCCAAAGTAAGCATTTCTAGTTATTGCTGCAATACAGTGGTACCGGGCACCTTGCGACGCAAGGCCGAGCAGGAATCGCAAACCTTAAAATATTTGCACTAATTAATTGAGTTAGGATTTTGTTAGTACTCTTTAATTGAATAGCAAAAAATATAAGTTATGTATTAGAAATACCGTTTTTATTCGATTTTTAATTAAGTAATTATTGTTAAACTTATTTTTACCGTGTGGTGTCGGTTAAAATTTCACTAGTAACATCATTTGGCGACTAGGGCAATAAAAGTCGACACCATAACCAACAAATTAACAAACAACAATAACCAACAAATTAACAAACAACAAAAATTTACAGTAATATTCCAAAACTCGACTGAACGCAAGCGCACCGAACCGTGTCGCTCCCCTGACGCAACTCAGTGTCATAAAACGTAAGGCCGTGGTATTAACCCTTTACCGCATATGGGTCCAAATTTGGAACGTAATGATATTATCCTCTTGGATTGATATAAGCGTCATCTGTTTTACTGAACTTGTAAGAGGTAGAAACTATGAATACTACTGAACGTTTTCTGTACTTGATACAGCTTCTAACTAGTTCGTGGTCCATATGACGTTATCTTTTCCACCGACGTCCGGCAATTTTACTTGCAAGTGTGATTGACTATTTTGTAATTAGCTTTTCGTTGTTATATTTAGTGCAATAAATAAATTTCCAGCGTTGAGTATTAGAAATATAGATGCCGCGAGATTTTACGGTAAAACATGTAAGCATTTATATTCAAATTACTATGTATGATGTCGTGAAAATTTGTTCCTGAAATGGAACACTATGCGTTATAAGCTAGAAGGATTGGACTAATATGGAACATTATGCATTAGTGATTTTTTTATCAGTTTGTCAAATATGGAACCTTATGCACTCAGGCAAGCTACTTCTTTATTTTATTTTTGTTAAGTTAGGTACGTTAGCTGGATTGCTAATAATCTGTAGATAACCCGTGACAGCTGGTAGCTACAGATAACCAATAACGATCAAATTATTTTACTACGTCAATGACAAACGTTCATACGTTCCGTATGGTGGTAAGACTGGTAAGTGGCTACTATAGCCTAAACCTTACCAAAAATAAGTATAAAAATAATAAATAGTTTTTGAAATTGTAAGTGATTTTTTAAACTTACTTTTCCATACATATATTGCATACAGTTCCAAATTTGACCAGTTTAATAATCGGGCTCCGGTTAGCCATGAATACATAAAGTTCCAAATGTGGAACAAATTGTTATTTACTATTATTTTTAATTGGGTCGAATATAGATTTTTTTCACAATTTTTTTTATGTTACATTTATAGTGTTTTATTAGATATATTTAATTCAGGGAGAATAAAAAATCCATGCGGTAAAGGGTTAACGACAGCGGATAGCTGAGCGGCGAACGGTGACTGCAGGCGGCAATAAGGTGTTCAGTTAATGTTTTTATAATTTGAAATGACTTCGTTTCCATGTAGAAATAACCAAACAGACTTTAGAAGCATTTAATATTTTATTTGTGGCCGTATAAATTATGTTTTATTGGTAAATTAACTACAATGATTCATATTTGTGGATAAAACAATATACATACTATAATTAATACTAAATTAACATTAAATAAATACATTATTTATGACATAAAAATACATTGCGCGTATTTAACTACTTAGCACTGTTTAATTACGATACTTGCAAGCAAGTAGTAAAGTATATGGCTCCATCCTATCCTGTACCACGATATAGAAGCGATAACATTTTTGCGACAGTTTTGTATAGATAATGGATTTGTCGCTAGAAAATTACGATAGCGAGATAAAAGTCAGGTCTCTGAGCGCTATTGTAACCTTAAATGCTTTTTACTTATACATGTTTTAAATTTGCCGCGCTTTTTCTAGTCAAGCTGAATGTGTTTCACTATAGAATAGTAATCGAATTGGTTCAGATTTAACGTTTAATGCATATAAATAACATAATTAGTAAATAACATAATTTTGGACTAAGTACATTATACATACCTACATGACATCAGGCTATGGTTTGGCGCACCGTGACCCTGAACGGCGCGGTAATGTGTTACGGCTGTTAAGTGAAGTCCAGACAGGATGATCAAATCGACCGATTTGGTCAGAAATGAAATTGGGGTCAATCTCCAAATTAAGCAACAATTAAACAACTGTACCCATATTTGGAACCTCAGAATAATATACCCGGCCGGATACCGGATAGTAACTTTGCTTGATTTCAGAGTAAACAAATTGGATTTAAGAAACAGTCACGGTCATACTGTACATTACTCGTTTATTATTTCAAAACAATTTAAACATCCACTCACGTGCACGCGTAGGTACCTACTCATTTCGAACATAGAAATGAGTCCGCGCCAACGTTCACCACGAAACAGGTTAAAACCTGCACAATGCGCACCTAAAAACCGAAATGTAGGTATTGTTAAATTTAGTTTGTAGTGAATTAGTTTTTTGGTGTAAGTGTATGAACCAAGGTCTGAAATAAATGATTTTTTATTTTTTTTATTGTTCCGCCGGCCGAAGATTCGGCGGTCAGATACCGAATATTTGGCCGACGGTCAGGCCGAATATCCGGTATCCGACCAAACAACTATCCATTGCATTTCTAATTGAGAGTGGCAACACTATCGTAGGTCGTATTGCCCTTTTCTAGCATATACGTCCCTCGCCCCTACACTCCCACCACACAGGCAGGTTGCTTTGTCAGTTATACAAGGCAAATTTTCAAGTCATTGGCTTGCTGTTTTTCCATCTGGAAGGTCGTGAAGCTAAACTGCTGGTGAGTTTTTGAATTTGTACCTCAGTTTAGCTGACTATATTGAAATAGTTATTTATTTTACAAGGGGGCAAAGTTGTTGTTTAACCGCTCGTGCTAATATTGATACTTGAGCAAGTAAAACATTCGAAACATGGAATCTTGAGCGTTGCGAGGGTTTCAAAGCACGAGGGTTAAACAAAATTTGCCCCAAGTGAAACACAAAATGTCACACCACACCAACCCAAAGCAAATATTAAATGTAAAAATATCATACAAAATCAAATACAAATGAATTTTATTAAATATTTATGATTTAAAAGTCAATTCTACCAGCAAACATAAGAAAACAACTCAAAATTTGCATTTGATTCCTTTGCCTCACTTGTGAATAAAATGAAACTTTGCTCTCAGTTTTTGAAGTGCAAAGTAAGCCTTTCCGAGCTGGTGTGAAATAAATAATTAAATTTTTCACGCCACTGTTCGGAAATGTGGCAATAGATGGTCTAAAACCAAGCTGGAAAGTAGGCAATAGCTGTAGCACCTGAACCACCACTACTACAATGTTTCATTATTATTATCATCTGTCATTGGTGACAGTTCGCTACAGCAATGAGTATAATTTAAAACATAAAAATCAATAAGAGGTCTTTTTTGGCGCAACTTTTTCCTTCAAAAATAAATTTAGGTTATTTATAGGACCAATTTCTTGTTTAAAAAAAAAACGAAATGTCAAACTATTCATTCATTCAGTCAGTTCATTCGATTCACGCTTAAGGCGTTTTTTACTTTTGTAGCTGTTTGTGGTTTTTTAGCAAAAACGCTTCTAAGTTTAGAGTCGGTTTGAAGCAAACAACATAAAAACGCCTCTTAAATGTGATAAAAAAGAAAAAAGGCGAAATCGGAAAATTCTCACTGAATTGGATAGTACTATAAAATATAAGAAACTCGTATCTACGCTCGCTATAAAAATGAGTTCTTCTAGTGAAGAAAATGATATTCTTACGCTGACGCCTACCGAAATTCAAGAGACAGCACAGGCAGTGGCTAGTAATTTGCTACCAGAGAAATCGCGGGCTAGTACTTATAGTTATCCAAATGTTTCCTTATTTCCTCGCAGTAGTCGTGAAAAGCACTATGTAATGCCTCGGCCGGAAACGCTAAAGATGGAGTCGTATTATTCGAGGGCCTCCACCAACGTGTCGGTCCTCAAACTCACTCGTCCATCTTTTAGCGGTTTTCCGTCCTCTCGTACAATGTACTATAGTTGTCCGTTAAATTATCTAGCAAATAAAAACGATCCGGAATAGTGATGTGAAAGTGCAAGAGGATATTAGAAAGAAAGATGCCTAAGAGTAGCATACCATAATGAATACATGTGTCTTAGCTGTATATTGTATTGTTATAAATAATGTTAAAAATGCTTTATGTTGTTAATGTGTTCCAAATTGTGCCGCTTTGGCATTAGCTGTAAGGTGCAATTTGTTATTTGAAATAAATAAATAAATACAATAAATGTTAATTTTACAAAATGTACCTATCAAATTGTATACTTTACTAAATATCTCTCTCCTCACAGGTGTTACAATAAAGGGTGTACGTACTACATAATTAATTAAACACTCATAATATAATTATATTACATACACATAATAAGTATATCATAGGATATGTATAATCACATTGGTTTGGCGTCTTCCCACCACCAGGCGATAACAAACATGTTTCAATATTATTCTTATGTTCCGAATATCGGTACAGCTATTTAATGACAGCATTTACACAAAAATAAAACGCTAATTAAATAACTTATCATATTCGGAACTACAGATGCAACGGATAATTGTTTGGCCGCATACAGGATACCGGACGTACGGCCTGACCATAGGCCGAATATTCGGTATTCAGCCGCCGAATATTCGGCCGGCGGAAATATTCAGGTTTTTCAGGTGCGCATTGTGGAAGTTTTGGCCTATTTCATAATAAACTTTCGCGCGGTATATAGGTCTATCACTAGGTACGAAATTAGTGCGCGAGCTAGTGAAGGGAACGTTTAAATAGTTTTAAAATAATAATCGAGTACGATTATATTCCGATATCAAGCATAGTTATTTAGTACCCTTATTTTAGTATCCGGTATCCGTCCGGATATTAAAATAAGGGCGAGATAGGATACCGGATAGTAACCGAATATCCGGTGCATCTCTATTCGGAACCTAAAGTTTTAATCCTGCATGGTGCAAATATGTATAATTTTGAGACAATGACTTGAAAATTTGTCGTGTATAACTGACAAAGCAACCTGCCTGTGTGGTAGGAGTGTGGGGGAGAGAGGGAGGTATATGCTAGAAAAAGACAATACGACCTAGGGGCTGTCCATACATGACGTCATCTATTTTTGACGATTTTTGTCCCCCCCCCCCTAAAATCATCAAAAAACCATGCTTCGAATGACACCGTTTCCTCCTGCGTCATGCTACCATCATCCGATGTCCAGACCCCCCCCCCCCCCCCAAATTTGAAATGACTTAAATTTATGAATAGGCCCCTACGGCAGTGTTGCCACTCTCAATATTATTTATTCTTAGGTTCCGAATATGGTAAGTTATTTAATTAGCGTTTTATTTTTGTGTAAAACGCTGTCATTTTAAAGCCGTACTTTTCGCCTTATTGCAAAGGAGTAAGGTGCAAAAGTGTAAACATATATTTCACGTCGACTCTTATTATACTATGTTATACTTATTATGGAACTTACTATGTTATACTTATTATGGAACGTAAACTATGAATTGAAAGAGCACGAAATAGTCAATATAATTTTATTGGTCCACCTGGCGCGATGTTGTGGCTACGGCCACCGTCGGGCAACTCGTAACCCGCACTGAGCGGACCGAGGACCTCCCTCACTGAGAGGAAGGTCACGTGGAGTTAACCACTATAAAAAATCCCCAATCTTAAGGTGTGACTGGCGTGCCGATGAGATGCATGGCTGGGGGGAGCCCAGTCTCGAACGTCAAGAGGGGGGCATACCTCTTTAAAAAATAGCAAACAAAAAAATGAGTGGCCAGAAATGGGAAAAACTACCCCAGGAGGTACCAATCCTCCGTGTCACCACAGAATTGGCAAGTGCCCGCGCTGTGGTGACATGCTGCCCACCGTATTCTGGGGGGGCACACCGCTCAAGGACGAAAACCGATGACCAAGGCAAACGTTTAATGGACAATGATGCAGGTGACACAATTTTAAGGTTGCGAGGAGGAGGGGACAAGGATGGTGCAGAGGCGTCCGATACGTCACCCACTCCAAAACCCCCGATGGTGGAGTTCCGCCCAATTCGGTACAAAGACGGGCGTTTTACACGTCACGCTGTCCCCGATGGTGAAGACGGAGAGGAGGAGGCGCCCGTGGTACCGAACGAATACGTGCGGTCACCCACGCCAATCCCCACGAGGGTGTTCTGTAAGAGAAGGGCTCGCGGCGGGCTGGAAATGCTCCCGTCAGGTAACGAGGAATTCTTTTCCCCCGGAAAAGTAGACATGCGCGACCTGCCTGGTGGGGAAGTTTACTGGTCGCCGCCGCAAACAGACGCCGAAAGCGAGACGGCTGACTCCGACGGCTCGCTGCATGTTCCCTTCTCCGGCCGATCCGGGGAAGTGCGGAAGCGGCTGCTGAGCGAGGAGGACGGGTCGGGGGCATCTGATGGTGATGCTTCCGTTTCCGGAGCAAGGCCCGGCTTCGGGCCAAATAAGAGAGGACGAGGAATCTGCGTGGGTGCGGCCCGGGCCAAAGCTAAACACCCGAAGCCGGAGCAACCACTCGAGACCACCCCACAACCCACGGAGGTCACTGCGGGGCCCCCGATGACAGCGACCCCCTCGTGGAGAAGATCTCTCCCGGACTTACGGGTGGTTCTGTCCCGCTGCGATCTCGAGTCTGTGGCCCAGGCACTCTCTCACAAGAGCGGCAGAATGGGGTCAGAGACGGCGACCCCTAATACAAAAGAGTGGGAAGCCCGCGTGGGCGAAAGAGAGGTGGATTGCATATCCGATGCGGAGAGCGTGGCATTGTTGAGCTCTGAGCCAGCTCACGGCAACGAACATTGTGATAGACGGGCTGAGGTGGACTGCAGCTCATTGAGTGACAGTGACCACGGACGACTCCGGCAAGGTCACAATCTGTCACAGGGGTCACAGGGGTCGGACTCCGAGGGGGTCCCCAGGAAGAAAGTCCAGTCCAAGTTTAAGCAAGGACGCAGTGCCTCGCAAACGTTGGAGGATTTCCGCCGCAAAGAGGTAGACAAAGCTAAAGCTGACGCGGAATTAGAAGACATGACCATCCGCATGCGGCCAATGGAAGAGTATGGAGACGCACATGGTTCTGACATAGAAGACCAGCTTATGTCAGCACTAAACAAACAAGTGCTCGACAGCGTGGCAGTTGTAAAAAAAGTCATTGCCACGTCAAAGAACCTGAAAGGTACCCACCAGAGGAAGCTGAAAGACGCTGCCGCTGCCATCACGGATTTTGCCCAGGTGATGCTGGCCGGCACCACCACGGAGGAGACGAAGAAACTGCAGCGGGTCATCGCTCGGCTGGAATCGCAAATGACGGATCTCCTGAAGGATCAGACGGAGTTAAGAAACGAGCTGCGCCTCGCAAAAACAGCTCCTCCCTCTCAGATCCCGGCATCACAAGCACCACTTGTGATGAAGGGAAATATCTCCCAGGAGGAAGCTGAGCGCGAAATGATGGTTAGCGTGGGGAAAATGATAGACGCCAGGCTAGAAGCATTGGAGGATAGGCTCCTCCCAACTAAGACGGTAAGGCCAACACTGGTCTCAGACAAGGCAAAGCAGGTTGCACCACAGGCCACCAGCACCGCGGATAGAAGGCAAGCAAATCCACCCCCCACGAAGCCCTCGGCTGGCTCAGCTCCCAGTGATCTGCAACCAGCTACGGCTCCCACTAATAACAAGAAGCCGGCGAAGAAGAAGGGCAAGAAAGAAGAGAGGACGGCGCAATCCGTGGAAGCCCCACTGGAGTCCCGCGCATTGCAGCCGGCCCCAACAAAAACAAAGAAAGGCTGGTTAACGGTCACCAATAAAAAGGGCAAAAAGAAGACTGCAACGAATCTTCCCACACAGCCGCAGCAGGCAGCTCGCAAGAGGGTCCGCAAACTGCGACCTCCAAGTTCTGCGGCAGTTGTCCTTAGGCTAAATCCAGAAACCGGAGACGGAAAAACCACTTACGCGGATATTATCAAAGCACTCGTGGCCGTAGTCGGAAATGACCTCTCCCTGCCAGCCGTAGTGGAAGCCATGGTGGGCGGCGGGAGATCGTGGAAGGCGGTAGCCTCCTTCTGCGAGGTTGTGATGACGCAGAAGGAGGCAGCCGAGCGCGGTAGGGAGGAAGATCCGGCCTCCCAGCCAATGCGCCGCAAGCGCGTGGGGCGGCGGCGGTTGGCTTACGACCGCCGACTGCCCCCATAGGGGTGCCAGTGGGCGGCAGGCTCGGGGACGCCTGTCGCCTACACAATGGTCCCTGCGTGGATGGGTGCATCATAGGACGCATCCACTGATGAGGACAGAGAGGACTACACAACTCTCTTGAGCCGGGTCCGGAGTCCGGACGGCCGCTGGCGAGGTCGCGGAAGCTTGCTTTGGCGTCCCTGGGGCCTCGCCCTATAGCGTGGAGGCGGCAAACAGAGGGGTTTTTAGTGGGTACACCATGGGTACGGAGTCCCACATAACCACCGGGGCTCGTTCCCACGCTTCGGTGGTATGCGTAACGCATTTTCCCCTCTTAAAAAAAAAAAAAAAAAAAAGGTTAGGTTCCACGGACCTGCTCGGGTGTCCGAGTGGGCGGGGAGGTGAACCCCGACGTGGCGCGTCCCCAGGTGGTGGATAGGGGAAAGCCCCGTCTCGTCATCGAGCCGGGGTAGGACGTAGTCCCGCGAACCAAACACCGGGGGGGAATCGGGGGGGCTTTCTGCCCGAGAATGGCTCTCCACGCGTCCCTCTGAATAAGCAGACGGCGCAGTGGATGAGCAGATGGGAATGTTATGTGGTGTCAATCGGGTCACTGTTTTGCGCGCGAAGGTCCGGGGGCTCTCCCCCCGTAGGCGCTGGAGGGGACTGGATGGGCCCCTGACGCGTCATGGATGTGTGTGGTAGCCAGTTTGGGGAGCCTTCTGCTCTTCTGACATTGCCTAGCTGTCTGGAAGGATTGTGCATTGGGCTTCTGTGAAACCCAATTGCAGATCCATCTCTCCGGGCGGGTCGGCGGTGTTAGCGGATCGGGAGGCTCACGCGTCGGATGCCGCGCGTATCTGTTGCGCGTCTGGGGGGGCTGTTGGCCTCCAATGGCGGCTGCGGGGGACATATTCCGGATCTTCGCCCGCGGAGCAGTTCCTTAGTTGATACCCTGAGGAGTGGCTGCGTAGCTATGCCAGTGTTCCCCAGGGCTATGCCGAATAGGGCTTCCCATATCGGACAGGCCGGGGATGAAGGGCCAGACTACCGAGATAAATGGCGGGTGGCTCCACGTGTCCCTCTGAGTAGCAGAGGGCACAGTGTGAGCCGCAAGGTCCCTGTTGGGACGCTGATGGGACCCATTAGGAATTCCCTCTGGCCGGGAGAGGAGTGGGAGTGGCTTCGGCTACTAAGCGCGGTGGATCCGTCTCGCAGTCTGCAGACGGACGTTGGCCTTGGCCATCGTCGGGCAACCCGTAACCCACACTGAGTGGGCCGGGGATTCCGCTCACTGAGAGGGAAATCACGTGGAAGAAAACCACTATAAAAATCACCCCAATCCCAAGGTGTGTCTGACGTGCCGACGGGATGCGTGGCTGGAGGGAGTCCAGTCACAAGCGTCAGGGAGGGGCATACCTCCTTAAAAATAGCAAACCAAAAATGAGTGGAAACGAAAATGGAGAACTCCAATCCTCCATGTCGCCACAGGACGGGCAAGCGCCCGTGCTGTGGCGCCATGCCGCCTTCCGTATTCTGGGGGGGGGCAAACCACTCTAGATTCCAAAACGACGACACTGGCAAATACTTCATGGACACCGATTTGCAGAGTAATTTGGTTTTGAGGCTGCAAGGAGGGGGTGATGGGGAGGATGGTGGTCCGGCAGAGGCGGAAGCTTCCACCAGGCCCCCCAAAGATGGGTTCCGGTCACTTCGGGATGCCCAGGGGCGCCTTGTGCGCCATGTTGAAGACGTGCCTCCGGGGACGGCGGTGGACTCTGCACGCTCTCCACCCGAACCAGCTAGAGTGCTTAGTGAGAGACGTAAAGCCGTAGTGCGACTGGAACGCATTACAGAAAGGGTCCCCTGTCTTGGCAGGGAGGAGTTCTTCTCCCCCAGGACAATAGATGCGGATGACCTCCCTGGGCACGGAGCATTTTTCTCTCCGATGCCAACCGATGGGGAAAACGCCGAATCCGACGCTTCGATAACTGCCCAATTGTCCGAGGGACGGAAGAGGCAGCGAAGCAGCGGTAGTGACACAGGAGCATCGCCGAGCGGCGAGGCTTCCGATCTCGCGGAGCGAGGAAAGTCCGCCTCGGGACCTTCCAAGCGAGGAAGAGGCCGCCGACCAACCACGGCACGCTATGCAGGGCTGACCAAGGAGAAGGCTGAGCTCCTGGAGCTGAAGCAACAGAAGCTCGAGCGGCAGGCCGAAGAGGACCTGAGGGCCGCGTCCAAAAAATTGACATTAAGACGGCTTGCCCGCCATCCGGAATCATTCGGGACGACAAGTGGGTCAGACGATGAAGACCGCACAGCCCTGGCCCTGAACCAGCAGGTGCGTGATAGTCTGGGGCTTATTAAGGACGTGGCCACCAAGTCCAAAAACCTAAAGGGCACGTACCAGCGTATCCTGAAGGAGGCTATGGCTGCGATCCGGGAAGCAGTCGGCGAGTTGAGGGGCCGGACTGTCTCCGATGAGACGAGGAGGCTCGCCGCCGAAAACGCTCGCCTAAAGGCGGAAATGGCCGAGCTCCGTAAGGAGATGGGCGACCTGCGTGCTGGCCTTGGGCAGCGCCTCGAAGGGACGCGCCAAGAGACGGCGACACCACCTGCTCGGGAGCAAGGCGACTTGGAGCGCAACATCGTTGCCAAGGTGAGTGCCATGATGGGTGCAAGGTTAAGCGCCTTGGAGGAGAGACTGCTCCCACAGGAACCTACCCAGGCGTCGACTGCTCCCACACCTTCCAAAGCAGGAAGCTCTCCCCCCGGTCGCACCCCAGCTCCTACCAACCCATCGGGTGCGAAGCGGGCCGCGAAGAAGAAGAAAAAGAGGGAGGGGCCCAAAAAGCCTCCTACGAGTGTTCCTGGTCCCGCTTCCCAAGTCCAGCAGCCTCGGCTGCAGACACCAGTGCCAGCTTCTGAAGAGGGTTGGACGACTGTGGTCAAGCGGGGTAAAAACAAAAAGAAGACTTCCGCTGGAGCGGCGACGACTGCGAAGCCACAACAGCCGGCGGCACCGCGGAAAGCGCAAGAAGGGAAGGGTCGCAAGAAGGCCAAGGTGACACTGCGCGCCCCGCGTTCTGCGGCCGTAGTCCTCACCCTGCAGATGGGAGCAGAAGAGAGAGGCGTCACCTACGGAACGGTGATTACGGAGGCCAAGTCCAAAATCTCCCTAGACGGGCTCGGTATCACCGGTCTGAGGTTCCGTAGGGCAGTGACAGGGGCGGCAATCTTGGAGATCCCGGGCCCAGTCACCACCAGTGGCGACAAAGCAGACTCCCTTGCTGCCAAGCTGAGGGAGACGCTTAATGAGGCCGACGTCCGTATCGCTAGGCCGGTCAAATGCGCGGAGATGCCCATTTCCGGCCTGGATGACTCGGTCGCAGAAGAAGAGCTCGCCGCTGCCGTGGCGAAAGCTGGAGGGTGTGCCCTAGAGGCAGTGAATGTTGGCCGGATCTCCCGAACACCAACAGGCCTGGGTACAGCGTGGGTTCGCTGCCCCGTAGCAGCCGCCAAGAAAGTGGCTGAGGGGCGACTCCTCGTCGGCTGGGCTTCGGCAAACGTGCAGCTGGTGGAGTCCCGACCCCTGAGGTGCTACCGCTGCCTGGTGCCTGGCCATGTTAGGAAGGGGTGCACCTCAGAAATCGACCGCAGCGACCAATGTTACCGCTGCGGTCAATCCGGTCACCGGGCCAGGGACTGCACCGCCGCGCCCCACTGCACTCTGTGCGCTGCAGCGGACAAACCTGCCGACCACAGTGCCGGCAGCAGTACCTGCACAACGGGGGCTAAAGCCCCGAAACGCGCGTCCCGGAAGGTGGCCGGCCAACCAGGCACCCCTGGAGCATCAACGCCTCCGGCTGCACAAGAGGGCCCGATTAACAATGCGTCAAAATGACGACGTCAGTTAATCGGGTCCTCCAGGCGAACATAAACCACTGCGCCGGGGCTCAAGATCTCCTCCTGCAGTCCATGGCGCAATGGTCGATAGATGTCGCCGTGGTCGCCGAGCCGTACTATGTCCCTCCCAGCCACAACTGGGCTGCGGACCTGGACGGCTTAGTCGCCATTATAACAAAGGCAGGGGCAGCGGGCATACCGCCCCCTTCCACCTTGTCGAGAGGTCAAGGCTATGTGGCTGTCCTCTGGGGCGAAATCACCCTGATTGGGGTATATTTCTCCCCCAACCGAAGAGTCTCCGAGTTTGAAGCCTTCCTCGGCCAGCTAGCGGCTCTCGTCGGCCAGACCCAACCGCGCCAGGTAGTTGTCGCGGGTGATTTAAATGCCAAATCCAGGTCTTGGGGCTGTCCCGCAACAGATATTCGTGGAGATCTGTTAGAGGAGTGGGCGACGATGACCGGCATGTCGGTTCTGAATCGAGGGTCGGCCAGTACATGCGTGCGCTGGCAGGGGGAGTCCATAGTGGACGTTACGTTCGCGACCCCGGCATTTGCGACCCGTGTCCGTGACTGGAGAGTGCTAGAGACGGTGGAGACACTATCAGACCATTTGTACATCCGGTTTGATGTCTCCACGTCCTCCGGAGACACTACAGACCCAGATCGTCGTCCGAATGGCCGTGCTGCGACTCCTTCCCCTCGCTGGGCACTGACCAGCCTAGATCGCGAAGCGGTAGAAATAGCGTCCCTCGTACAGGCCTGGTCAACATCTCCTGGGCCTGTGGAGGTCGAGGAAGAGGCAGCCTGGTTTCGTGAAGCTATGTCACAAATTTGTGACGCAGGCATGTCACGAGCCAAGCCACGGCCTCCGAAGCGTCAAGTGTACTGGTGGTCTCGAGAAATCGAAGAACTTCGATCCCGCTCCAACAGGGCGAGACGCCAGTACACACGGTCCCGCCGACGAAGGCAGACCCGAGACGTTGAAGAAGAGACGCGGCTGTACAACGCCTACAGAGAGGCAGTCAAGGCGTTGCAGCTCTCCATCTGCGAGGCGAAAGCGAGCGCCAGAGCGGAGCTTCTCGAGACGCTAAACCGAGATCCATGGGGGAGGCCGTACAAGGCGGTCAGGGGCAAACTGCGCCCCTGGCCCCCCCCCTTGACGGAGAGTCTCGAGCCTCGACTGCTGGAGGTGGTTGTTTCCAACTTGTTCCCGAACAGACCGGAACACCAGCCCCCAGCAATGGCACCTCCTCATCAGCTCGTAGGGTATGAGGTTGCGGAAGTCGGGGTGCCTCCGGTAACGGAGGCAGAGCTAGATGCAGCCGTGCTGAGGCTTAAAGCTAAAAACACGGCACCTGGTCCAGATGGGATCCCAGGACGCGTCCTGGCTCTGGCGCTGCGGGCCCTGGGGGAGAGATTCCGCGGGCTACTGGACGCCTGTCTGCAGTCCGGCCGATTTCCGACCATCTGGAAAACCGGCCGGCTCGTCCTCCTTAAAAAAGATGGGCGTCCCGCGGACTCTCCATCAGCCTACCGTCCGATCGTGTTGCTCGACGAGGCTGACAAGCTCTTCGAGCGTATCATCTGCTGTCGCTTCGTCGAGCACCTCCGGGGAGTGGGACCTGACTTGTCCGAATATCAGTTTGGATTCCGAGAGGGCAGGTCGACCGTAGATGCGGTCGCGCGCATCAAAGCCCTCTCGGATGAGGCGGTTGACCACGGTGGGGTTCTGCTAGCGGTGTCCTTGGATATCGCCAATGCCTTTAACACCCTGCCGTGGTCGTGCATTAGGGAGGCGCTGAAACACCACAGAGTGCCCCCCTATTTGTGCCAAATTGTCGGGGCCTACCTTTCGGAGCGGTGCGTGGAGTATCCGGTCCGGGCCGGCGGGCTAACAAGGTGGGAGACATCGTGCGGTGTTCCACAGGGCTCGGTCTTAGGGCCGCTCCTGTGGAACATTGGGTACGACTGGGTGCTGCGGGGGGAGCTTCTCCCGGGGTCAAGTGTGACTTGTTATGCAGATGACACGCTAGTCACGTCCCGGGGGACCTCGTACCGGGAAGTAGCACGCCTCGCCACCGTGACGGTAGCACAGGTGGTGAGGCGCATAACGATGCTGGGTCTGGAGGTGGCGCTGCACAAGTCCGAGGCGCTCTGCTTCCACGCTGCCCGAAAGGCGCCATCTGAAGGATCCAGCATCGTCGTTGGTGGCACTCGAATCAAGGTAGAGTCCAACATGAAATATCTTGGACTCGTCCTTGATTCCCGGTGGAGCTTCCGCGAGCACTTTGTCCGCCTGACCCCCCGACTAATGGCAGCATCGGCCGCACTGAAGAGGCTGATGCCCAACATCGGGGGGCCGGAGGTTGCGAGCCGCCGTCTGTATATGGGGGTGGTGCGATCGATGGCCCTGTACGGGGCGCCGATCTGGGCGGTGAATCTGGCGGCCCGAAATGTCGCCCTGCTGAGGAAGGCTCAGAGGGCGATGGCCATCAGCGTTGTACGCGGGTACCGCACAATCTCGTACGATGCGGCTTGCTTATTAGCGGGAACGCCTCCCTGGGATCTGGAGGCGGAGGCCCAAGCGTCTTTGTACGAGTGGCGCAGAGACCTCCGGCTGCAGGAGTACCATCCAGCGCCCAGGGAAGTAGAGGCGCAGAAGCTCCTCGTCCGGCAGTCCATCGTCCTCCAATGGGAGGAACAACTAGCTGGACGCGAGGAAGGACACAGGACTGTCGAGGCGGTCCGGCCGGTTCTACAAAACTGGATGGAGATAGAGCGGGGCACGTTAACCTTCCGTTTGGTGCAGGTGCTCACGGGTCATGGCTGTTTCGGGAGCTACCTGCACCGGTTCGCAAGACGGGAGGTGACGGCCGAGTGCCACCAGTGTAGCTGCGCCGAGGACACGGCGCAGCATACCCTGGAGGAATGCCTAGCCTGGGCGGGGCAGCGCCGTGATCTCGTGGCAGTGGTGGGGGACGACCTCTCCTTGCCAGCCATAGTTAAGACTATGACCGCCGACGAGAGGTCGTGGAAAGCGGTTCTCTCCTTCTGCGAGGATGTAATGTCGCAGAAGGAGGCAGCGGAGAGGGAACGGGAGGCTGACCCAGCCCCGCACCCGATCCGCTGCAAGCGCGCAGGGGCCCGGAGGAGAGCGTATGCCCATCTCCTTCCCCCCACCTAGCGAGGTCTGGGCAGCGGCGCGGGGGCGTCGCTGCCCATTACATAGGCCTCGCAGAGAAGGCGCGCGTGGTATGCCCACGCGCCTTCTGAGGAGGCAGGGGTAGAAGTTCCTCTCTAGCCCCCTCCAGAGAAGGACCCGCCGCATGTGGTAGTGGCGAGCGGCGCCGGTGTGGTCACGGTTGCGTACTTAAGAGAACCCGTGGCCACGCCCAATTGGCGGCGCGCAGGCATACCGTTGGTTTTTTAGTGGGTAGCGGCGCCTTTGCCGAGTCCCATATAACCCGCATTTCTCCCCCGGGTGTGTAGGCATGCATAAAGCATTTTTCCAACGAAAAAAAAAAAAAAAAAAAAAAAAAAAAAAGGTTAGGTTAGGTTAGGTTCCCCCTCGAAGTGCTGCCACCTTGCCGTGGTGGGGGGGCTTGCGTGTCTCAATGATCCTCGGGGCTACGCCGGACAGGGCTACCCATACCGGACAGGCCTGGGGTGAGAGACCAGACAAAGAGCGGCACATGACGGTTCTCCCCGCGTCCCTCTGACGGAGCAGAGGGCGCAGGGGAAGTACATAGGGTGGGCGGGCCTGGCCTGAGATGTGTGTGGATCTCACGAGGCCAGGTACCCGCGACGGAGGCACGCACGGTGGTGGTGCGCGTGCACCGTGTTTGAAGGAGCCCTAATATTGGGCAGCGGCCGCCTTCGAGCGGCGTGGGATGGCGGGCCTTCAAGGCTCGCGGCGCGACGGGTCTGGCAGTTGCAGTCATGCGACTGCTGGGTGAGTTTCGGCTCCCCGTCGGTCAACCCGTAACCCGCACTGAGCCGGCCGGGGATGCTGCTCATTGAGAGTAGCACCGCGTGGAAGAAAACCACTATAATAAATTACCCCAATCCCAAGGTGAGCAATCGCGCCGATGGGATGCGTGGCTGGAGGGAGTCCATTCCCGAGCGTGCGGGGGAGCTCACCCCTTAAAAAAGCTAATCATGGAGATCAGCAACTTTAAAATTCTCCGGGCGGGTACCCAATCCCGTTCACTCGCTTCGGCGGGTGAGAGCCCCGTCGTATACGGAGGGCGCAAAAGTTGCTTCGTGGGCCGGCGGGATGCCGGCTCTCGTGAACACGACATTGGCTATGAACAAACGGAACTCGATTACGCAAGCGATATGGATATTTTGCGGATGAGGGGAGGAAACTCTGAGGACGAGGAGGAAAGGGTCTTTCTTCCGCGAAGCTCCTTGGCGCGTTCGCCCGTGCAGGGGCCTGTCCCTGCACAGGCGAACGTGTCACAGCACAGTCAATGTGTGGACTATCCAAGCCCACGCATTGACCTCAGCTTGCCCGAGCTGCAGATTCCTCCGTTTGGAGGGGTTGACGTCCTAACAGCGGCAAAGGACAGGCAGGGCCGCTTTATACGGCGTGCGCCAGGTGCAACTCCGAGCACCGCCACAGAAGTAGGGGCAAGACAGGAGGAGCCACGTGCACTACTGGCGCTCGAGGGAGGCCGTGAGGCCAGGTTCGAGAGGGTCGCCAAAGTCCTCCTGACCCGAATAGACCCAGGGATTCTAGCGGGAAGTGGGGGTGACTCGGACGGCACCATGTACACGGTGCGGTCCAGCCCGTCGCCGGCGATTCCCCCCCCCCCCCCCTAGTCGCCATGGGAGCCCGACCACGGAACGTCAAGGAACCGACGTGGAGGGGAAGGCTCCAACGGGCAACCCCAAAAACCGGGGAAAGGGAAAGGTGCGCCCACGGATGCCGACCCCACTCAAACCCGCGGGCCTAGTGCCAATTTCAGACGTGGAGACAACGGAGGGTGAAGAGTACGGTAGGATGTGGCAGGACCGCCCAGAAAAAAGACCTCGACCATCCGACTCGGACTCTATGCCAGGCTCCAGCGGAGATGAGGGGCGCCGTTCAACCGGCAGCGGGGGCTCATCCCAAGCCTCTAAACGCCGGGGCCGCCCCCCCACGACTGGGAATTACATGGGCATGGCTAAGGCAAGAGAAGCTTATAACCGTGCCCTCCGGGAAGAGGCTCGCCTCGAGGCGGAGAAAGAGCTGGAACAAATGGAAATCCGAACGCGGCAAGGGTTCCGCAAAGACACCATTCCTCGGCCTGGGGCAAACCCCGAAGAAGAGCCCGGCATACGGGACCTGAGACGACAGGTCGCGGATAGTGTGGCTGTCATCGAAAGGGTGGCAGCCACATCAAAGAATCTGAAGGGCCCGTACATCCGCCGCCTAAAAGACGCCTCGTCGGCAATCACGGATGCGTTTGCTGAACTCAGCCAACGCACAGCAACCGAGGAAACGACGCGGCTTCAGGCCGACAACGACCGGCTGAGGGGGGAGATGGCCAGTCTCCGAAAAGAAATGGCCGAAATTAAGGCCCAAATGGAGGCGATGCGTCAGCAGGGCAGTGCTGCATCCTCCCTACCCGGACAGGATAGGAGTTCGAAGACGGTGGCCGAACAGAGCAAAACCTCGGCGCCTCTGACGAAGGAGATCTGTCGCGTGGTCATGGCCCAGGTGACGTCGTACCTGGACGCCCACGTGACCACAATCCAAGACAGACTCCTCCCTCCGTCCGGCGGAGAGACTACTCAGAAGGAAAAAAGGCTCGCGGGCGCTTCCTCGAAGGCCCTGGTCCCGCCTACGGTGCCTGCAAAGGGACCTTCCTCCTCAGGCTCTGTGGGGAGGAAGAAGAAGAAGAAGCCCCGGAAGGGAAGCTCCGCCCAGGAAATCCCGGCCCCGGTAATGCCAGGCTCCGCCGCTGCTGCGCTGGCGCCTGCACCTGCCACGTCAACCTGGTTCGAGGTAGTAAAGAAGGGGAAAAAGGGAAAGCCCAAGGGTGCAAAAAAGGAGGTGAGCCCGAATACGAACAAGGCTCCACCAAAGAAAGCCCGGAAGCTTCGCCTTCCTAACACATCAGCGGTGGTGCTGACACTGATACCCCAGGCCGATAGCAGCATGAGCTACGCCGCCGTACTCAGCGAGGCTAAAAGCAAGGTCGACATTGACTCGATGGGGATCGCGGGTGTTCGGATCCGAAGGACCGCCACGGATGCCCGCGCCTTCGAGATCCCCGGAGCGGCGAGCGGCCAAAAGGCAGATGATCTGGCCGCCAAACTGCGGGAGGTGCTGGACCCTGCCCTGGTCCGTATATCTAGGCCCACCAAATGCGCGGAGATGCGCATCTCGGGCCTGGACGACTCCGTACTTTCCTCGGAAGTGGTGGCGGCGGTAGCAAAGGAAGGTGGCTGCGCAGAGGAGGACATCAAGTCCGGGGAGGTCACGCTCGGCCCTTCGGGGTTGGGTACGGTGTGGCTGCGGTGTCCTATCGCAGCTGCCAAAAAGGTGGCGCAGGGCGGACGGGTCCGCGTGGGGTGGGTGTCGGCGCAGGTCAGACTGCTCGACAGTCGGCCCACGCGATGCTTCCGATGTTTGGAAGTGGGACACGTGCGTGCGAAGTGCAATTAAGTCGGAGGTGGATCGGAGCCTTATATGTTACCGTTGCAGTGGGACGGGCCATATCGCGCGTGACTGCAATGCCACCGCGCATTGCTCATTGTGCGCCGCTGCGGGCATCCGTCCAGACCATAGGGTGGGAAGCAAAACATGCAACCCACCCAAACGGAAGAAAACTGCTGCAGGTGGCCCCGGAGCCTCTGCGCAGCCAAGTCCCCCACGAAGGCCTGAGCCCGGGGTCGAGGAGGATCGGACAGCCAATGGCTAGAAATGGCCGTCCGGTATCTTCAGGCGAATATCAACCATTCCGCCAGAGCTCAAGACCTCCTGCTCCAAAGCATGGCGGAGTGGTTGATACATGTCGCGGTGGTGGCAGAGCCCTACTCTGTGCCCCCGAGGGACAACTGGGCTGGTGACAGGGATGGCCTAGTAGCGGTTGTCACGCAGGCCCAAGCTAATGCGCCGCGTCACCAAAACGTCACCAGAGGCCACGGCTTTGTCGCCACACTATTAGGAGACACGATGGTGGTCGGGGCGTATTTCTCGCCAAACAGGAGATTGGCCGAGTTCGAGTCATTCCTGGATGAGGTGGGCTCTCTGATCGGCAGCAGTCGCCCGGGGCTGGTGCTCGTCGCGGGAGATTTTAACGCCAAGTCCACGACATGGGGATCCCCAGCGACGGACGCGAGAGGGCAGGCCATGGAAGAATGGGCGGTCGAAGTGGGGTTGCAGATCCTCAACAGGGGGTCGACACACACGTGCGTGCGACAGCGGGGCGGGTCAATTGTGGATCTAACAATGGCCAGCCCTGCTCTCGCACGGCGCGTAATGGGGTGGGGAGTGAGGGTAGACGTGGAGACGCTGTCGGATCATCGCTACATTCGATTCGATGTCTCCACGTTCCCTGCCACTCCAAGGGGTGTCGGTCGACCCACTGCGGGGGAAGGGCCGCGCTGGAAACTGCGCAAACTCGACCGAGAAATGGCCAAAGAGGCAGCGATTGTCGAGGGGTGGCAGGCCGGGCCTAGGCCCATCGGTGAAGTCGACGCCGAGGCGGAGCGGCAGGTTGCTGCTCTCCAGCGTATATGCGATGCAGCAATGCCCCGAGCAAAGGCGACTCCGCCGCGGCGCCGGCTTTACTGGTGGCGCGAGGAGCTTCGTGAGGCACGAAGCGGATGCACAGCTGCGCGCCGCCAATACACCAGGAGCAGACGGAGAAGGATACGCGATCCGGCCAGGGAGGATGAGCTCTACGCCGCCTACCGAGCCAAATGCCACGCCCTGCAGGCAGGCATCGCACAGGCTAGGGAAGCGGCGTGGAAGGAGTGGCTGGAGACGCTGGACCGGGACCCATGGGGACGCCCTTACAAAACTGTAAGGGCAAAACTCCGGCCTTGGGCCCCTCCGCTAACCAGCAGCCTTGAGCCGGACCTCTTAGGACGAATCCTTACTGGTCTGTTCCCTGAAAGAGGTGTATGGCATCCGCCAGCGATGGGTGGGAACGCTACCAGCACTGCGGTAGAGGAGGACATACCTCCTGTCACAGAGGGGGAACTCGGGGCAGCGGTGTTAAGGCTCCGGCTGAAAAACAGCGCCCCCGGACTTGATGGTGTGCCCGGACGTGTCGTGGTGCTCGCGCTTGGTGAGCTGGAGGAGAGAGTGAGGGCCCTTTTCCACGCATGTCTCCAACAAGGTCGGTTCCCGCGAAGCTGGAAGACCGGTAAGCTCGTCCTTCTTCAGAAGGACGGGCGCCCGGCTGAGTCGCCGTCGGCCTATCGCCCCATAGTCTTGCTTGACGAGATGGGCAAGCTCCTTGAGCGAGTGCTCGCGGCCCGTCTCGTCAGACACCTCGGGGAGGTAGGACCCGACTTGCACGAGTGCCAGTACGGCTTTCGGCGGGAAAGGTCGACCATTGATGCCATAGTGCGGTTGAGGGTCCTCGCCGATGGGGCAGTCTCACGGGGTGGAGCGCTGTTGGCAGTGTCGCTAGACATAGCGAATGCCTTCAACACTTTGCCCTTTGAGACTGTCAAGGAGGCACTGAAGTACCACGGTGTGCCCCACTATCTCAGAATAGTAGTCGAGGACTACTTCAGAGACCGGGCCATCACATACCCGACTCAAGCTGGATGGGCAAGCAGGACGGTCACGTGCGGTGTCCCACAGGGGTCAGTCCTCGGACCACTCCTGTGGAACATCGGGTACGACTGGGTGCTTCGCGGTACCAACCTGCGGGGCGTCAACGTACTGTGTTACGCTGACGACACTCTCGTCACCGCAAAGGGGAGCACCCACAGGCAGGCCGTCCTGCTCGGCACAGCAGGGGTAGCTCACGTGGTGAGTCGCATTAGGGCCTTGGGACTCGAAGTGGCCCTCAACAAGTCCGAGGCTCTCTGTTTTCACGGGCCTCGAAACGCACCGCCTCCTGGGCTGGAAATAGTGGTCGGGGGAACCTCCATCGCCGTCGAGTCGACGATGCGGTACCTAGGCATTGTCCTCGACGGTCGGTGGAGCTTCACTGAGCACTTTGCGCGGAAGGCGCCAAAATTGCTGGCCGCAGCCGGAGCACTCAGGGGACTGCTCCCGAACACCGGGGGACCGGGCAGCACATGCCGCCGCCTTTATCAGGGTGTTGTGCGCTCCATGGCACTCTATGGGGCCCCAATATGGGCAGAATCCCTGAACGCTCGGAACGTGGCCCTGTTGCGCAGACCCCAACGGGTTATAGCCACAAGAGCGATACGAGCGTACAGGACGGTCTCCTTTGAGGCGGCGACGTTGCTGGCCGGCAGCCCACCATGGGACCTGGAGGCTGGGGTCCTGGCGGCGGTATATTGGCAAGTTGCGGAAGAGCGGGCGGCGGGAAATCGTCCACTTCCGGAGGAGATCAAGCTTTGGAGGGAGGAGGCCAAGGATGACCTTCTCCGGAGGTGGGATGAAAGGCTAGAAGCCCCGAGCGCAAGCCGCGAGGTGGTGGGCGCAGTACGCCCAGTCCTTAGGGACTGGTTGAAGCGCGACTTCGGGCCAATGACGTACCACTTGACACAGGTACTT